>NC_084492.1:1695416-2027500 GCF_030035675.1 Rhineura floridana
TTTATATTGTACAGCTGTGTTGCAATTTTACATTGTTGTTAAGCTGCCCTGAATGGTGGATAGGTGCTAGAAGGTCAGGGTAAAGGTTTTAATATAAATATAAATGTTCTCAGCGTTAGCCAGTGTAATCCAGCTTGTGTAAAGCATGGTCCAGCAAGTTCACCTCTGCAGAGGACCTTGAACGAGAGTGCCAGGCAGGTGTTCTCTACTGATGACCCCTGCCCCTCTTGGCCAGGGGCAGAACTGCAGATAGTGCGTCACTGTGACAGGAGAGGATGAGGCCTCCATAGATTCACTCGGCATCCTGGCTCCAGAAAGAGGCCAAGCCCCATCCATCCCAGCTGGAAGCTGCAGGGGGGGAGAGTGCAGCTCCTGTGCTCAGGTCCTGCTTGCTTGTGGGCTTTCCATAGGGGGCATCTTGTTGGCCACTGTGAGAACAGGATGCTGGACTAGGTGCCCCCCATGGGCCTGATCCAGCCACAGGGCTCTTCTGATGCCTTTGGTGCAGGATGTTCCAGAGGCAAGCATCTCGCTCCCAGCCAGAGGGCAGGGTGGTGGTGGTAGCCCACTCCCAGGGGCCCTTCAGGCTTCCCCTCAAGCTGCCTTTTGAGAGATCCGCCACTAAATGGCAGCAAAGTGACAGAGGATCCAGCCCTCATGCCCTCAAAGAGGGTCCGGAGGGGTGGCGTGGGGCAGACTCCTGGGCCCTTCACCCTGCTGAAAGGCTTTGCTCTCTCACCGTCAGCTTGAGGCAGAATTAGCACTCTGGATCCTCACAGCACTTAGGTGTGATTTGCAAAAAGCACCCTCATCTGCGTTAGATGCTCTGCAGAAACACAGGCGTCCCCGCCTACTTGACAACAGTCTTAAAAAGGCAGGAAATGCTCAGAGTGAGGTGTTGGAGGGGGGCATTAAAGTAAAAAATACAATTATACCAGGTGTAAGGGTAGGCGTGGGAGGGAATCCAATGTCTAAAAAGGGAAAAACAGGAGAGAAAAGCACATTATTCATCTTCCCGCAGCAATCCTACAATGCCCATCCCCCCAGGTGATGCTCGGTATGTTGAATTTGGAGGTCAGTCCCACCCACTTCCAGAAACGGCAGCCTTCAGTCTGCAAGGCTCTGCCTATGGGTTGGTTTAAAGCGGCACTTGCTTCGTCCGGCTACTGGACTCATTTCTGAAACAGTCCCTTGACCCTTTCTTCTCTGCAGCCAGAGCAATCCCACCATTGGCTCGTTCAGTTTATGAACCCAATTAGACTTTAGCAAAGCAAACATGAGTTGTTGTTTTTAAATGCAGACTTCTGAAAATGGGCTGCATAGCTGCAGTGCAGCCAAGAACTGGAACCCCAGGGCTGTCACCAATTGCCTGCTGCTAACTGCTGTCTGCCAGGCAGGTGCCTCAAGAGCGCTTTGCCAGTCCACTGCCACAGTTACTTTTAGTAGCCAGAAAAGGTGCCACAAATGTTTCTCTCTCAAAAAGTGAAAGAAAGACAAGCCTCTGACAGTCACCCAATGCCTTTTTAATGCAACTTAAGGCCCTTTCCAGATGGGAGTTTACTGTTGCTCACGTACAAATGTTTTCCGCAGTGTCCACTTGATGACACTTGCTGCTACTGGAGGTCGCCGATTGGCAGGGTCACCATACGTCATAATCGAGTTGATGGCACGTAAAACACATACCACTTGACGACATCAAAATCCAGCCAGTACTTTTTTTTAACATTTAACATGGACTGACCCTTACTGTGGAAAATCTGGTAAGAAAAAGCAAGCTGTTACACATCTGCAGTCGCTGTTAGGATGGAAGTGGGACACAGCAGATTTTTGGGACGGGTGGTTTGCCATGTACAGTGACGTCTTGGTGGGCTGACTCTGTCACCACATCACACACACCCTTGCATTTGCTCCTCAGCCAAGCACAACCTGGCTATTTTCTTTCCAAATGATACCAGTAAGCCTATTTCCACCAACTGTTGCATGCTGAAGGCAGATTCAAATGTTGACAAGCCAGTTAGGAAGAGCTATTCTCACAAGACTTCCACATAGCAAATGTGGAGATTTACTTTGGAGGCTGCTTTTAAAAAATAATAATACAGAGGTCTTCTGTGAGTCCTCTCTATCACTCTTGTGCCAAATGATGTTGGGTAAATATCACTCTTGCACAAGATATCAGTATTAATAATAAACATTTAAAAACCCAAATGGAAAGGAATATTGCCTCACCAAAAACCACACAAGTCTCTGTTTTGCCCACAATGAGACACAATAACCAAGGCTGGTACCATCTGCTCTTGGACACGTCCCAAATATTTTTTCAAAAAGGAAAAAGGAAAAAAGAGGCACAGATGCAGAGATATCTATACACGATGCAAGAGAGGGCAAAGGTGTTGGAGTTATTTCCAATTAAAGCTAGAATTTCAGAAAGTATCAGCTTACTAAGGCCGTAGGCCTAGCTATGCTGCAAGAGGCTCGGGGGAAATGGGGGGGATTGTGAAGGGAATGCTTGGAAAGTGGCTGCAGATGACCCCACCTGCTGCCTCTGCAGGATGCATGAGGTAAACGAAGAAAGCCCAGAAGCCCACCTTGAGCAGGAAGAGGAGAGCAGAAAGGCTTGTTAGCCACAGTCTGGCCCGGCAGGGTTAGCTCAGGGGAGGCATGAGGCAGCCGGCTTGATGGCTGTACGAAGAAGCAGGGAGAACCTGGCACATCTGACGCTTGACCAAGGGGCGAGGAAAGCTGGTACCAATGCCTAGGAAGGTGTTTGATGCCGACGCTCTTCCAGCGACCCAGGAGGGCTGGGAGAGCATTCTGGAATATCAGAGGCACTAGTTGGGAAAGGGGGAGAAAAAGGGACAGGGAGGGAGAGAGGGAGGAAGGAAGCCTCTCACTGCACCACATGGCAGAAGCCTCTCAGGTGCCAACCAAGAGAAGCCACCATGGAGGAGAAGGGCGGGGAGGGGGAGAGAGGAGAAGCCTCCCCTGCAAGCCCTAGCGAACGCGAGTCTGAAACTTCAGGACAGCTTATTAGATAGGCAGACAGCTACCAGGGATGGGGTTCACTAGCTGGTTCCTATCCGTTTTAATTCTGACCGTCCGGTTTTTGCTGCTGATCCACATTTTTTTTTGTTCCTGTTTGTTTTTGCAATTGCTGATCCACTGGGGGGTGTTAAAATTTAAAAAAACATAATTTCTAATGAAAATGCTTATGCTGTAAGCACTTGTTCCACTTTTGTCCCTATTTACGTATCACTTAGGCAGATAATTGCCCACTGAGTCTGTCTCTTGCCTCAAGCTGATGTGCTGCTTGAAGATGACTCCCCCCCCATTTCACTATTCTTGTTGTTTTGCAGTACTTGCAATTTTTACTGTTGAAAAATCGAGCACTGCTGCTTATTTTAACTCCTTTTTTTAAGGGAATTTATAAGTCACTCGCTCACACACCACACAATCAATCACAGATCACACACACACGAGCTGCAGCAGAGATTCAAAAGCGTGGGTGGGTGCGTGCGTGGGTGGGTGCGTGGGTGGGTGGGGGAATCCTGTCCAAGTCTGCTCTGTACCACAGTTTAACTGGGGAGAAAAAGAAAGTTGGGTTGTTTCCTTGTTTCTGAGAATTAACAAAACCAATAGAAATTTGAAGGGAGGTTAAATGGATATAAATGGCGATCGTTATCACCTAGACAGCAGTTACGAATGCATCAGCATAGAAGAAAGCCAATTACAAAGACAGCAACGTTAAAATTCAGAGAAGATTTTAAAAAAAACCTGTGCAGATGACAGTCGCAACTCACTGCTAGAAATCAATGCCGGTCTGAAAACACAGCAGATTGTTGGATTATGTAAAAATGTGGCAATAAATCCGATTTACAGGAAATTCTCCCCCATCCCTAATAGCTGTGCATGTGCCTATTGCTTGAGTAAATATTACACGAATCGTGCCTAACTGCAGATGTCCAGCCTCTCTCATTCCAGAGCTTGGAAAAGTTACTTTTTTGAACTACAACTCCCATCAGCCCCAGCCAGCGCCATGCTGACTGGGGCTGATGGGAGTTGTAGTTCAAAAAAGTAACTTTTCCAAGCTCTGCGTCATTCCCCCCAATAAGATCCCTGTAAGAGCCTAACAGGGGAGGAGTGACTGGAAAGAGGGTTAAACAACAACACAGCCCAAGGACAACCCATCAAGCTCTGCCCAGTGGAGTGGGCAGCAAGCGGTAGGATAGCCATGAACAGCCATAACTGAGAAAAGAGGGATGTGAAAAGCTAACATGATCAGAACAACCCATTTGAGATGTAAGGCCCCAGGTCTGTGGTGCAGAAAACAACGCTCATCCACGATATGATCTTGGATGAGAACGCAGACCTGGTGTGTATTACGGAGACCTGGCTGGACGAGGCCTCAGCTCCTATGCTGGAGGCCATGTGCCCGGCTGGTTTCCAATATGCACAGCAGCCGAGGGTTGGTAGGCGGGGAGGGGGGATGGCAGTCATCTATCGGGGGTCTTTGGTTTTTGCCAGGCCCCCTCTCCATGAGACCAAGTTTGTTGACTGCATGTACTGGAGGTTGGGCCCAAAGGGCAGTTTAGGGATTCTACTTGTGTACCGTCCTCCCCGCAACACAGCAGACTCCCTGACCGAGGTGCTTGAGGTGGTCTCGGGTGTACGAATGCTCTCCCCCAACCTGTTGGTTCTGGGGGACTTCAATGTGCACGCCGAGACCGTCCTCACTGGAGCCCCTCGGGATTTCATGGAAACCACGACTTCCTGGGAACTGAACCTTAGTAATATAGGGCCCACCCATGTAGCCGGTCATGCTCTTGACCTTGTGTTTGTCTCGCAAGGGGAGGGAAGTGCTCTGAGAATGGGGGCTGTTTCTTCTAACCCCGTGTCATGGTCAGATCACTACCTGGTAAATATGGACCTCTCAATGCCACACTCCCTCCGGAGGGGACAAGGACCTATTAAGATGGTCCGCCCCAGATGCCTGATGGATCCAAAAGGATTCCTGAATGCGCTGGGAGATTTGGAGCCGGCTGAAGGCCACCCGGTCGAAACCCTGGTGACAGAGTGGAATAGGGAGATCACTAGGGCAATAGACCGGGTGGCTCCGAAACGTCCTCTCCCCCTGAATAGAGCTCAGAAAGCACCCTGGTATACACCACGCCTCCGGGGTCTGAGACAGGAGATGAGACGACTAGAGTGCCAGTGGCGGAAATCTTGCTCTGAAGACGATCGGACACTGGTTAGAGCAGCAATAGCCGCCTACCAGGTGGCAACAAAGGCCACAAAGAAGGAATTCTTTGCTGCCTCTACTGCATCTGCAGAGTGCTGTCCCAGGAGGTTGTTCCAAGTGGTCCGGAATCTGGTCGGTCCAGTTGTTCATAAGAACATAAGAACATAAGAAGAGCCTGCTGGATCAGGCCAGTGGCCCATCTAGTCCAGCATCCTGTTCTCACAGTGGCCAACCAGGTGCCTGGGGGAAGCCCGCAAGCAGGACCCGAGTGCAAGAACACTCTCCCCTCCTGAGGCTTCCGGCAACTGGTTTTCAGAAGCATGCTGCCTCTGACTAGGGTGGCACAGCACAGCCATCACGGCTAGTAGCCATTGATAGCCCTGTCCTCCATGAACTTGTCTAATCTTCTTTTAAATCCATCCAAGCTGGTGGCCATTACCGCATCTTGTGGGAGCAATTCCATAGTTTAACTATGCGCTGAGTAAAGAAGTACTTCCTTTTGTCTGTCCTGAATCTTCCAACATTCAGCTTCTTTGAATGTCCACGAGTTCTAGTATTATGAGAGAGGGAGAAGAACTTTTCTCTATCCACTTTCTCAATGCCATGCATAATTTTATACACTTCTATCATGTCTCCTCTGACCCGCCTTTTCTCTAAACTAAGAAGCCCCGAATGCTGCAACCTTTCCTCTTAAGGGAGTCGCTCCATTCCCTTGATCATTCTGGTTGCCCTCTTCTGAACCTTTTCCAACTCTATAATATCCTTTTTGAGATGAGGCGACCAGAACTGTACACGGTATTCCAAATGCGGCTGCACCATAGATTTATACAACGGCATTATGATATTGGCTGCTTTGTTTTCAATACCTTTCCTAATTATCGCTAGCATGGAATTTGCCTTTTTCACAGGTGCCACACACTGGGTCGACATTTTCATCGTGCTGTCCACTACAACCCCGAGGTCTCTCTCCTGGTCGGTCACCGCCAGTTCAGACCCCATGAGCGTATATGTGAAATTAAGATTTTTTGCTCCAATATGCATAATTTTACACTTGTTTATATTGAATTGCATTTGCCATTTTTCTGCCCATTCACTCAGTTTGGAGAGGTCTTTTTGGAGCTCTTCGCAATCCCTTTTTGTTTTAACAACCCTGAACAATTTGGTGTCGTCAGCAAACTTGGCCACTTGACTGCTCACTCCTAATTCTAGGTCATTAATGAACAAGTTGAAAAGTACAGGTCCCAATACCGATCCTTGAGGGACTCCACTTTCTACAGCCCTCCATTGGGAGAACTGTCCGTTGATTCCTACTCTCTGCTTTCTGTTCTTAACCAATTCCTTATCCACAAGAGGACCTCTCCTCTTATTCCATGACTGCTAAACTTCCTCAGAAGTCTTTGGTGAGGTACCTTGTCAAACGCTTTTTGAAAGTCTAAGTACACTATGTCCACTGGATCACCTCTATCTATATGCTTGTTGACACTCTCAAAGAATTCTAATAGGTTACTGAGACAGGACTTTCCCCTGCAGAAGCCATGCTGGCTCTGCCTCAGCAAGGCTTGTTCTTCTATGTGCTTAGTTAATCTAGCTTTAATAATACTTTCTACCAGTTTTCCAGGGACAGAAGTTAAGCTAACTGGCCTGTAATTTCCGGGATCCCCTCTGGATCCCTTTTTAAAGATTGGCGTTACATTTGCCACTTTCCAGTCCTCAGGCACGGAGGAGGACCTGAGGGACAAGTTACATATTTTAGTTAGCAGATCAGCAATTTCACATTTGAGTTCTTTGAGAACTCTCGGGTGGATGCCATCCGGGCCCGGTGATTTGTCAGTTTTTATATTGTCCATTAAGCCTAGAACTTCCTCTCTCGTTACCACTATTTGTCTCAGTTCCTCAGAATCCCTTCCTGCAAATGTTAGTTCAGGTTCAGGGATCTGCCCTATATCTTCCACTGTGAAGACAGATGCAAAGAATTCATTTAGCTTCTCTGCAATTTCCTTATCGTTCTTTAGTACACTTTTGACTCCCTTATCATCCAAGGGTCCAATTGTCTCCCTAGATGGTCTCCTGCTTTGAATGTATTTATAGAATTTTTTGTTGTTGGTTTTTATGTTCTTAGCAATGTGCTCCTCAAATTCTTTTTTAGCATCCCTTATTGTCTTCTTGCATTTCTTTTGCCAGAGTTTGTGTTCTTTTTTATTTTCTTCATTCGGACAAGACTTCAATTTTCTGAAGGAAGACTTTTTGCCTCTAAGAGCTTCCTTGACTTTGCTCGTTAACCATGCTGGCATCTTCTTGGCCCTGGCGGTACCTTTTCTGATCTGCGGTACGCACTCCAGTTGAGCTTCTAATATAGTGTTTTTAAACAACTTCCAAGCATTTTCGAGTGATGTGACCCTCTGGACTTTGTTTTTCAGCTTTCTTTTTACCAATCCCCTCATTTTTCAGGAACCCATGGAGCAGTCTAAAGCCTCCTGTGACACGTTTGCGAAACACTTTGCCGATAAAATCGAGTGCCTGAAGAGCTTGATTCCGTACGCCGTGGATACAGGAAGTGAGCCAGAGCCGGCCAGTTGCATTCCGGTCCGGTGGGATCGGTTTCAGCCTCTTCCCTCTGAGGAAGTGGACAAGGTGCTCTCGACTGTGAAGCCAACCACCTGTCTGCTGGATCCTTGCCCCTCGTGGCTCATTATGAGCTGCAAAGAGAGACTGTGTGAAGGGATCAAGGCTATAGTAAATGCATCCTTGGAAGAGGGTGCACTACCATTAGCCCTCAAGGAGGCAGTTATAAAGCCCATCTTAAAAAAGTCCTCCTTGGATCCCCAAGAGTTAAATAACTTCCGCCCAGTCTCTAATTTACCATTTCTGGGCAAGGTGATTGAGCGAGTGGTGGCCAAACAGTTACAGACACACTTGGAGGAAACAGATTATCTGGATCCATTCCAATCGGGCTTCAGGACTGGACATGGAACTGAAACAGCCTTGGTCGCTCTGGTGGATGATATGAGGAGGGCGCTGGATAGGGGAGAATTCACCTTCCTCGTCCTCCTGGATCTCTCAGTGGCTTTTGATACCGTTGACCACAGTATCCTTTTAGAACGCCTGGAGGGATTAGGAATAGGGGGCACTGTTTTACGGTGGCTCCGTTCCTATCACTCAGACAGGCATCAAAGGGTGGCATTGGGGGAGGAGGTTTCAGACCCTTGGCCTCTCAATTGTGGAGTGCCACAGGGTTCTATCCTCTTCCCCATGTCATTCAACATCTATGTGAAGCCGCTGGGGGCCATCATCAGGAGATTTGGGCTGCGGTGCCACCAATATGCGGATGACATCCAGCTCTATCTCTCGTTTAAGTCCTCGAGTTGGCTGTGGATACCATCTCCAAGTGCCTGGAATCCGTAAGTAGATGGATGGGAAGGAATAGGCTGAAACTAAATCCCGACAAGACCGAGGTGTTGCTTGTGGGAGACAGGGGCAGGCTGGGGGATATAGACCTGGTGTTCAATGGGGTAAGATTGCCCCTAAAAGACCAGGTCCGCAGCCTCAGGGTCATTCTTGACTCCCAGCTGTCCATGGAGGCTCAGATTTCGGCAGTGAGCTGGGCAGCTTGGTATCAATTACATCTGATTAGGAGGTTGCAACCCTACCTGCCTGCCCATCTGCTCCCAGGGGTAATACAGGCCCTGGTCTTCTCTCGCCTAGACTACTGTAATGCGCTCTATGTGGGGTTACCCTTGAAAACGGTCCGGAAATTGCAACTGATACAGAATGCGGCGGCACGTTTGATTAAGAACAGCCGCCGCCGTGATCATATCACTCCGGTGTTGATAGATCTACACTGGCTACCAGTTGTTTACCGGGTGTCAGGAGGTATGGTTCTGATGGTTCTGAGAGTGAGCTAGGAGAGGGGGGCGGCTGGACGGAGTTGTCTGAAGAGGAGGGGGAAGATCTTGAACAGACAACAGACTCGGTTCTCACGCACTCCCCCCCTAGGAATGTGCTGCCGTTACAGACAGAGGGGGGGGAGGAGGACCAAGGTCGTTCGGCTGCAGAGAAGGGTAGAGAGAAATCGCCCGACGTGTTGGGCCAACCCCCCCCACTTCCTACCATCCTTTCCGAATCAGAAGGGGAGGAGGCAGCCGCCCCCCCATCGCCCCGCACCCGAAGAGAGCTAAAACGGCGCCAAAGAAAAGAGGAGGGGAGGGGCGTAGATGTGGGCAGTTTGAGGCGGAGTGAGAGGATCCGGGCCCGAAAGCCCCCTTGATAAGGGACGGGGAGGGCTTGAAACTCTGTTCTATCAACTCTCTTCCATGCCGCGGGTTTTGGTTCGTGTTAAGAGTTCATGAGGCGAAGAAGCCTATGTCTGGAAATTACTCTAATAAAAACTGATTTGCTTTCATCAAGTGATTCTGTTCTTGAGTCCCAACCCGGGCACAACACCAGGCCCAATTCAAGGTGTTGGTATTGACCTTTAAAGCCCTATACGGTTTCAGCCCAGTTTATCTGAAGGAGCATCACCAATTATGCTGCCTGACGAGATCAGCCGCGCAAGACCTTCTCTCGGTCCCACCAGTTAAGATAGCGAGGCTGGTGCGGACCAGAGAGAGGGCATTTTCGATTGTGGCCCCCACCCTCTGGAATTCCCTTCCTTTTGATCTTCGCCATGCCCCTTCCCTGATAGGTTTCCACTGGGCCTTGAAAACCTGGCTGTTCAGGCAGGCCTACGGGACCTCTGGGGTGGTTTAGTTTTAATACTGATATTATTAATTATTATTATGATTTTTGTGGTTTTATTGTATTTATTGATGAAATTGTACATCGCCTAGAGTGGCCGTTGATTCGGCCAGATAGGTGACTCAGAAATAAAATTTATTATTTATTATTATTTATTATTATTATTGTTTGGAAGCAGCGCCTGCAGACCTGCTGCGCTGGGCCCAGCAGATTGATGCACATGCTTTCCCTGTCTGAACCACTGGCATGACTCAATGGGTGCGCTGCCTGGGAGGAGATGCTCCCCCTTCCGCAAAGCAAAGCAGCATTCAGAGATCAGCCACTGCCCAGGCAGCCGAGCATCAACTGTTGCTAGTTGGCTATGTCTGCAGTGGAGCAGCAAGACCACGCGCTGCCCTGTAGCCAACACACAAACTACCTGGCACTGCAGGCCATCCTGTTGGGGCAATGCAAGGTCACCCCATCTCCTGCATTCAGCGAGAACTCCACATTTCAGGGGGCACAAGAGCAGCCACCAGAAATGACAAGCCACGCTGCGAGTCAAAACATTAATAAAGTTTTGGATGAAGCTGGTCAAGGTTCATGAGTGTTTAACTCTTCCTGTTTGGTTCCAGTTCAGATGCTATATTTTAAGACATTTCTTTAGTAAGTGGTCCAGCTACTTTGGGCCTGTTTTGAAGCACTCCAGATATGAGTTCAGACCATTTCAAAACTGCAATACAATCTTCCCACAATTAACACAATGATGGAAATACTGAACTTCAGCAAAGTTGCTTGCAGGAGTCAGGACCTACTTTCCTCATGCAGAAACCACTAAGATACCTGTTGCTTGGACAGCTGAAGGTGACCAACAGGGAGAACTCCCAAGATGGTCAGTTGACAGCCAAAAGGGTCTGGGAGTTAAACCTCCTTCCCCAGCAGGGACAGCCATGGGAGGGGGGCAAAAGATACAGGTGGCATATGCTGCCGCCGCCACCACCACCTATAAGCCAGAGGAGCTTCAGCCCCTGCGTATGCCGGAGTGCCCTTCCCCAACAGGGAGAGACCGCAGACCCACCAACATAGATCTACAGGCAGCTGCCCAAGACCCACCCCTTCCAGTCACTCACCTCATGATGAAGTCATGGCTGTTGATTTCCCTGCCGTAGCCAGAGACTCGCAGGTTGCCCGAGTTGCCAACCACAGCACAGCGGCGGCACTGCTGGGAGTCCCGGGAGCTGTATGGATTCTCTCCAGGGACAATCTGGAAGAGTTTCCCCAAGACTTCGTTCAGGTTGTGGGACTTAAACTGGGGCTGCAGCATCTGCAGGAAAAGCAGGCGGGGGGGGACAATTTGAGGCAAGAGGGTTGAGCTAACACCGCAGGTACCCATAGGAGGAGGAGGAGGACCTCTTGGACTCTGGCTACATTGACATCATGCTCTGAATCTGGTCTCAAGCCAGCTGAACACCTGTATCTCCCCCCAAAAGGTCCCTTTACAAGATTACAAAATATTATCTGGATTGGGCAGAGCTTATTTGTAGTTTGCTAGGCAGCCAGTATTGTTATCGCTACGTTGCTGATATTAAATATTGTTTGTGATTTTCTTCACAACAGGCCTGTGAGGTAGGTTCAGAGCAGAGTTGGTAACTGGTCTAACACAGGAAGTGAGCAAGCAGTGATGTATTAAGCAAGTTTAAAATGTGAAATTGAACATGTTCGGGATACTGTTTTTGTTATAAAAAAAACCAGGAGTGGAATGTAGCAATCAAAGCATGGGGGGTAGCTTTGTGTCTGTTTTTCTTTCTAGTGTCTCATCACTTTTTTTTTTTTGACTGTGTTATACAGTAATACCTCAGTTAACAAATTCTCCAGGAAAGAAGCTCCTTTTAACAAAGCATTTTTTAGGTGTGTGGGGGGCATGTGGATGTAGTCAGAATGTGGCTCCTTGTCTACTGGATTGCAGCTGCTGCAGGCAGCTCACTCACACGTGGCTGGAATGGCGCACCTTGGCGCAGGCGCCTCACCTGTCAACAGTGCTTCAGATGCATGTCTGCTTGAGTGTAGGGGAGGATGGCGGGGGGGGGGAGGAGAGAGAGAGAGAGAGAGAGAGAGAGAGAGAGAGAGAGAGAGAGAGAGAGAGAGAGAGAGAGAGAGAGAGAGAGAGAGAGAGAGAGAGAGACTGACCAAGCACAGGGTTTCACTGGTTTTTCCTGCAGCACACTCAGAAATGTAAGTAGCACCCATTTATTTCATTATTTAATTGAATTAAAACAGCTCAGAGCAATAAGTAATAATAAGTAATAAGGGCAGCCTAAGGTCACCCTGAGCTAGGAGCCAAATCCTGAAAGAACCTATATCTTAGGAGACAGATCCTAGGAGAAGGAAGCCTACAGAAAGCTAGTTTTCAACACCAACCTAGCAGGAAAGCTTCAGGGGACACTGTAAACAAGGCTAAATTCCAGTCGGAGAGAAGGGGAAAAAGGAAACTCCACCAATACATACAGGAAGAGAGTCAGCTCAGTCCTTGCTAAAAAGGGCAGCTTCAGCCTTCCTGAAACACAACCACAAGCTCTGTTTCCCTAGGTTAAAGAAAGGTCAGGCTGTTCTAGGTGGGAAAACAACAAACAAAAAAGACTCGCCTGGAAGTCGCAGTCCCTTGCTCAGATTAAAAGCAGCCAAAAGCTAGTCTAGTTTGTCCAGGCCATAGTGCAAGGCACCACTTAAAACTACAGGGGAACTTGCACTGATAAAAGTGGTTGTTGTCAGCAAATAAAATAAAAATAGAGTAAAAGCTAGTTAACCTTTCTTAGTACCACTAGTCAAAGTCCTTAAACAGCCCCACCCCTCGCTAAGGAAGGAAGCCTGCCTTCCTGCCTTCAAAGGAAGGAAGCCTGAGATAATCCTAAAGAGTTAAGCCCCAGCTGATAGTTGAACCATCAGCCTCAATTAACCCATCATTGGCTGGCAGCAGTTGCTGGGAGGGACCAGCCACACATATAAATTCAGAGCACCCTAGCAAGGGAGCTTGCTCCACGAGCTAGAGAGAGCCCCAGCTGACCAAGTGTCAAGGCGAGTTAAGCAGCAGAGCGAGGAGGCCAGGGCCCCCCACTCTGCCCATCTGTTCCCTGACCTCAACTAAACCGCAGTTTCCTGCCCATTAACATAATAAACCTTAAACAAAACTATGCAGGTAAGAAGCCAGCAGGGGTGTGGGGGCTTTCCAGTGTTTTGCACTGCCTACAGCATGTACTATCTGCCTGTTGGACAGAAGTTGTGGGTGTGCTCTCAGTGCAAGCTCCTGGCTCTCCGGGAACGACTTCATTTCCTTGAGGCCAAGGTGGCGGACCTGGAAAAGCTGAGAGAGGCAGAGAGGTGTGTGGAGGAGGCCTTCAGGGACACTATAGCTGTGTCCCACTCCAACGATGATAGCTCTTCTGCTATCATGGAGAACGATGGTCTCAGGGAAGGAGAGCATCCAGCTGAGGGAGAGGGAAACGATCCCTTAGAAGGGACCCATTCCTTGGGGGATGAGCAGCTATCCTCTCGTGCCGAGGATATATCTCCAGGGGGTGGAGGGATCCTTGTAGTGGGTGATTCGATCATTAGGAACATAGACAGTGAGGTGTGTGATGGGCGTGCAGACTGCAAGGTGATTTGCCTGCCTGGTGCGAAGGTTGCGGATATCGCCCGTCATTTAGATAGTTTGGTAGACAGTGCTGGGGAGGAGTCAGTGGTCGTGGTGCACGTTGGCACCAATGACATGGGGAAATGCAGCTGTGAGGTCCTGGAAGCAAAATTTAGGTTGCTAGGTAGGATGCTGAAAGCCAGGACCTCCAAGGTGGCTTTCTCTGAAATGCTACCGGTTCCACGTGCAGGACCAGCCAGACGGGCCCAGCTTCGCAGTCTCAATGCGTGGATGAGACGATGGTGTCGGGTGGAAGGGTTTGGATTTGTTAGGCACTGGGGAACATTTTGGGACAAGCCGGGCCTGTACAAAAGGGATGGGCTCCACTTGAACCAGAATGGAACCAGACTGCTTGCACTTAAAATTAAAAAGGTGGCAAAGCAGCTTTTAAACTGACTGAGGGGGGAAACCCGACAGGAGCTGAGGAAGGTCTGGTTTGGAATAAACCTCCCCCCTGGGATAAAGACCAAAGAAATGATGAAATTTTAAAAGGGGTAGGCCTAGAAGTAGGCATTGTGAGAGCAGGGGCACAGGATATCAATTCAGAAGGGCAAAATTACCACAGGCCAAACCACAAGTGCCAAAGACACTTGAAGACACTGGTTACAAGTGCCTGTACACTAATGCTATCCGAACCAAGATAGGAGAGCTTGGTCTTAGAGAAGAGCATTGATATAGTGAGCATAACGGACTTCCGGGAAGGGTGACTTCGCTTGTGCCTGCTTTTGAGACGGGCTCCCGCCTCAAAAGAAGCTTATTCAGATATAAATCAGTCAGAACATTTTTTTTTTTGACTGATGAAATTTCTCCCGGGCAGGGAGAAACGTAGAGATCAACCTCAAAAGCCTGTTTTTGTTGGGAGGACTGGATTTCATTAATTTATGAGAAAAGGTCCAGCCAGCAATGCCGGACGGACTTCCGAACAAGCTCTATCTGATTAATGCGATACGTTTATCTTTTCTTCAAAGAGAAAACGGACTAACAGGCAAGCACCCTTCTTTCTATTATTTTTTTTACTTGGTTTAAATTGTTGCAGCAAAAAGAGATTTGTCAAATGAATCAGCTTTAAAGAACTTCTGGGTGAGCTATAACTCTTCTCTGTTATTCACGAAATTAACAGCTTATCTCTGTTTCTATTGCAAAAAGCTGTCCTGGAAGTGCATTCTAAAGATATAAACAGAAGAGGGATTTCTATTCCGAGGAACATTATATTGTCTGGGACTATTCTCTTTTTGGTCTATTTTATTTTGACGAACCTGCTTCTTCACGACGCCACTAACTGTTTTGATGCTGGGAACTAAATTTGTTTTGTGTTCTTGAACATAGAGAGATAAGGCAGGCTGCTCTGTTTATACTGTGATGTCATCAAGCCTGGAATATTAACCCAATTGTTGCTGAAATAAGAAGTGGTTCTTCTTTATTTTTGTTTTGTTTTGTTTTCGTGGTTTTAAAAATGGCAATCAAGAAAGTGGCTGAGAATCTGGAAGTAATTATGTTTCAGAAAATAATGGATGAGATTGAGATAACGAAACAAACCCTGCGACAGGGCAGTAAGGAGCTGAAAATTGAACTGAGCAAAATGACGCAGGAGCTTAAAGAAATAGGGGATCCTGTGAGAGAGGAGAATGAGATCAGAGATGAGAAAAGAAAAAATAAAGGGAAGATACAAGCCCTGGAGATTGGAACAAATGTGGAATTGGAAAAAGATCTGGAGTTTATGGATATTAGAAATAAAATCTACTGTTTGGAATTTAACGTTATCTCTGAAGAAATTAATGAAGATATTAGAGATAAAGTTATCAATGGCTTGGATAATCTTCTGGACTGGAATGACGTGATGGAGCTTGATATAGAGAAAATCTATGGAATTAACTGCAGTCATGTGACAATGGAAAAACTCTCTTGAGAGATGAGCCAGTGCATTTTGTAAAAAAGAAGAACACAGATATGACTTTACAACAATATTTCAGCAACTTATTCAGAATTGATGGCAAGAAAATATTTGGGATAGAGGAAATTCCCATCAGACTCTTATTATATGACTATGGCTATGACAGCAAGATTATTATGGAATACTGATAATGGAAGATTGGACACTGAAATTACTGGACTTAACAGGACTATTGAAGATGGAAGATGGAATTAATAGGGATAATGGAATAATGGCTATTGAAATTATTGGACCTAACAGATTTTGATGAGATGGATTAATCGATATGTTTATTTAGACTATGGTTATGACAATAAGATTATTGTTATTATTATTAACGAGATGGATTAATCAACATGTTTATTTGGAGGAAAATTGATAGATATATTTCTTAAAGAATTGAAACCTCTCTTTGACTTTTTGTGGAAAGAATAAAGTAATGTTTATGAGATTTGATGATTAATTAAGATAACTACTGGAGGAAAGTGATTTTATAATATAATTTAAGAGACAGGATTGTTATATATTGTAGACCTACAACTGATTTGATCTGCGACAAATGGGAAGTCAACATTTTATTTTTTTGTTTAATCATTTTTGTTTTGTTTTGTTTTTTGTCTTTGAATGTTTTATGATTTTGTTTTGTATGTTTTATGAAAATTTGAATAAAAATTATTGTAAAAAAAAAAGATATAGTGAGCATAACGGAGACCTGGTGGAATGGAGAAAATCAGTGGGGTACGGTTATCCCTGGATATAAACTATATCGGAAGGACAGGGAAGGACATATTGGTGGCGGAGTCGCTCTATACGTGAAAGAAGGCATTGAATCCAGCAAGCTCGAAACCCCAAAAGAGGCGGACTCCTCCACAGAATCGTTGTGGGTGGTGATACCATGCCCCAGGAGGGATTTAATACTGGGAACAATCTATCGTCCCCCTGATCAAAATGCTCAAGGAGACCTGGAGATGAGATATGAAATTGAGGAAGCATCCAAGCTAGGAAATGTGGTAGTAATGGGTGACTTCAACTACCTGGACATAGACTGGCTGCATATGTGTTCCAGTCATGACAAAGAAGCAAAATTTCTAGATATTCTAAATGACTATGCCCTAGACCGGTTGGTCATGGAACCGACCAGAGGGACGGCAACCCTGGACTTAATCCTCAGTGGGGACCTGGACCTGGTGCGAGATGTAAGTGTTGTTGAACCAATTGGGAGCAGCGACCATAGTGCTATTAAATTAAACATACATGTACATGGCCAATTGCCAAGAAAATCCATCACATTTGACTTCAAAAGAGGAAACTTCACAAAAATGAGGGGATTGGTAAAAAGAAAGCTGAAAAACAAAGTCCAGAGGGTCACATCACTCGAAAATGCTTGGAAGTTGTTTAAAAACACTGTATTAGAAGCTCAACTGAAGTGCATACCGCAGATCAGAAAAGGTACCGCCAGGGCCAAGAAGATGCCAGCATGGTTAACGAGCAAAGTCAAGGAAGCTCTTAGAGGCAAAAAGTCTTCCTTCAGAAAATGGAAGTCTTGTCCGAATGAAGAAAATAAAAAAGAACACAAACTCTGGCAAAAGAAATGCAAGAAGACAATAAGGGATGCTAAAAAAGAATTTGAGGAGCACATTGCTAAGAACATAAAAACCAACAACAAAAAATTCTATAAATACATTCAAAGCAGGAGACCATCTAGGGAGGCGACTGGACCCTTGGATGATAAGGGAGTCAAAGGTGTACTAAAGAACGATAAGGAGATTGCAGAGAAGCTAAATGAATTCTTTGCATCTGTCTTCACAGTGAAGATATAGGGCAGATCCCTGAACCTGAACTAACATTTGCAGGAAGGGATTCTGAGGAACTGAGACAAATAGTGGTAACAAGAGAGGAAGTTCTAGGCTTAATGGACAATATGAAAACTGACAAATCACCAGGCCCGGATGGCATCCACCCAAGAGTTCTCAAAGAACTCAAAGGTGAAATTGCTGATCTGCTAACTAAAATATGTAACTTGTCCCTCAGGTCCCCCTCCGTGCCTGAGGCCTGGAAAGTGGCAAATGTAACGCCAATCTTTAAAAAGGGATCCAGGGGGGATCCCGGAAATTACAGGCCAGTTAGCTTAACTTCTGTCCCTGGAAAACTGGTAGAAAGTATTATTAAAGCTAGATTAACTAAGCACATAGAAGAACAAGCCTTGCTGAAGCAGAGCCAGCATGGCTTCTGCAAGGGAAAGTCCTGTCTCAGTAACCTATTAGAATTCTTTGAGAGTGTCAACAAGCATATAGATAGAGGTGATCCAGTGGACATAGTGTACTTAGACTTTCAAAAAGCGTTTGACAAGGTACCTCACCAAAGGCTTCTGAGGAAGCTTAGCAGTCATGGAATAAGAGGAGAGGTCCTCTTGTGGATAAGGAATTGGTTAAGAAGCAGAAAGCAGAGAGTAGGAATAAACGGACAGTTCTCCCAATGGAGGGCTGTAGAAAGTGGAGTTCCTCAAGGATCGGTATTGGGACCTTTCTTTTCAACTTGTTCATTAATGACCTAGAATTAGGAGTGAGCAGTCAAGTGGCCAAGTTTGCTGATGACACTAAATTGTTCAGGGTTGTTAAAACAAAAAGGGACTGCGAAGAGCTCCAAAAAGACCTCTCCAAATTGAGTGAATGGGCGGGAAAATGGCAAATGCAATTCAATATAAACAAGTGTAAAATTATGCATATTGGAGCAAAAAATCTTAATTTCACTTATACGCTCATGGGGTCTGAACTGGCGGTGACCGACTAGGAGAGAGACCTCGGGGTTGTAGTGGACAGCACGATGAAAATGTCGACCCAGTGTGCACCAGCTGTGAAAAAGGCTAATTCCATGCTAGCAATAATTAGGAAAGGTATTGAAAATAAAACAGCCGATATCATCATGCCGTTGTATAAATCTATGGTGCGGCCGCATTTGGAATACTGTGTACAGTTCTGGTCGCCTCATCTCAAAAAGGATATTATAGAGTTGGAAAAGGTTCAGAAGAGGGCAACCAGAATGATCAAGGGGATGGAGCGACTCCCTTACGAGGAAAGGTTGCAGCATTTGGGGCTTTTTAGTTTAGAGAAAAGGCGGGTCAGAGGAGACATGATAGAAGTGTATAAAATTATGCATGGCATTGAGAAAGTGGATAGAAAAAGTTCTTCTCCCTCTCTCATAATACTAGAACTCGTGGACATTCAAAGAAGCTAAATGTTGGAAGATTCAGGACAGACAAAAGGAAGTACTTCTTTACTCAGTGCATGGAATTTGCTCCCACAAGATGCAGTAATGGCCACCAGCTTGGATGGCTTTAGAAGATTAGACAAGTTCATGGAGGACAGGGCTATCAATGGCTACTAGCCATGATGGCTGTGCTCTGCCACCCTAGTCAAGAGGCAGCATGCTTCTGGAAACCAGTTGCCGGAAGCCTCAGGAGGGGAGAGTGTTCTTGCACTCGGGTCCTGCTTGCAGGCTTCCCCCAGGCACCTGGTTGGCCACTGTGAGAACAGGATGCTGGACTAGATGGGCCACTGGCCTGATCCAGCAGGCTCTTCTTATGTTCTTACGTTTTAATGTGCGGATGCCACAGATGATCCATGAAGCCCTTTGCACTTGTTCCTGTGCCTGGGAATTCTGGCCTCCCTGAGATGGTGGACATCTCTGCTCGGGGCATAGAACACTGGTGTGGCGGGGGCTGCCTTTCCTGCAGCAATTGTACAGCTGCCCCTAAGAATGTTCTCCTCCACGACAGGGAGATGGCCCTGATGAGACAGGATTGGAGGGTGATGGGATGGAAGAAAGAGCTCTGTGTACATTTAAAAACAGGAAGAAACAAAAATGGGACCGGCAAGGCAGGCGGGGTGGGGGGTGGGGAAGCAACAGAGCTGGCTGGAGAACAACAGATCCCAGGATCCGCGAGGCAACATCCCAGACTCCACAGCAAGGGAAAAGGATGCTAGGATAGCAGGGTGCATGCCCCCTCCTCCTCCTCCTCTTCCCAAACCTTGCGCACCAGGTGTCTTCACCTGGCTCCCCTGCACCGCCAGTTAAAAGGCAAGCAGTTGAGGAGAGGCCCTGAGGAGTTATGACGGGCTGGGGGGATCCAGCCTTCCCCCTGCCAGCTGCCCTCCAGCTGTTTGGGGCTACAACTCCCACCAGCCTCAGCCAGCGCAGCCACATGGGCAGGAATTGTAGCTGAAAACATCTAGGAAGGGTGGTGTGAATGGCACTGGACCAGCTTGCCCTGGGCTGACTCCTAGTGGGTGGTTTCCCTCCAGACCTTCCAGCTCCAACACGGACAGCGGGAAAAAGCTTTTGCTTCCTGCCGCCATACGTGGCTTATTGACCAATATGAGATGATGCAAATAAGCTCTAAAAGGCAAAACTGGATTTCCTCCCTCTGTCAATTAACTCCTGGGACCACCCAACCAGCTGCATTCATGTGCCCCCCCCCCCGCCCAGCACAAAGCTCTGGATACCAATCAGGACTGGCCCTCAGCCACTCCCCCCCCCCAGCAGCGCAGTAGCAGCAGCCCAGGCAGCGGATGAGCAAATATTCTTGGAAAGAGAAAGAGAAGACAGAGAACCAGAAGGCAAGAAACAACAGCTGTGCTTTCTTCTTCTCCGCAGTGCCGCCAGCACCAATCTGGGCCATTCAAGGGAGGCGGGAAGGTCAGCCCCTCCAGCAAATCTGGTCTCAGTTGCTCAGCAAAAAGCTCTGCAGCTTCCATCCAACAGATGGGGAAGGAAGGAAGGAAGGAAGGAAGGAAGGAAGGAAGGAAGGAAGGAAGGAAGGAAGGAAGGAAGGAAGGAAGGAAGGAAGGAAGGAAGGAAGGAAGGAAGGAAGGAAGGAAGGAAGGAAGGAAGGAAGGAAGGAAGGAAGGAAGGAAGGAAGGAAGGAAGGAAGGAAGGAAGGAAGGAAGGAAGGAAGGAAGGAAGGAAGGAAGGAAGGAAGGAAGGAAGGAAGGAAGGAAGGAAGGAAGGAAGGAAGGAAGGAAGGAAGGAAGGAAGGAAGGAAGGAAGGAAGGAAGGAAGGAAGGAAGGAAGGAAGGAAGGAAGGAAGGAAGGAAGGAAGGAAGGAAGGAAGGAAGGAAGGAAGGAAGGAAGGAAGGAAGGAAGGAAGGAAGGAAGGAAGGAAGGAAGGAAGGAAGGAAGGAAGGAAGGAAGGAAGGAAGGAAGGAAGGAAGGAAGGAAGGAAGGAAGGAAGGAAGGAAGGAAGGAAGGAAGGAAGGAAGGAAGGAAGGAAGGAAGGAAGGAAGGAAGGAAGGAAGGAAGGAAGGAAGGAAGGAAGGAAGGAAGGAAGGAAGGAAGGAAGGAAGGAAGGAAGGAAGGAAGGAAGGAAGGAAGGAAGGAAGGAAGGAAGGAAGGAAGGAAGGAAGGAAGGAAGGAAGGAAGGAAGGAAGGAAGGAAGGAAGGAAGGAAGGAAGGAAGGAAGGAAGGATGTCCCTGGCAGAGGGTGGAGCACGCTGTGGCTTCCCAGCAAGCAACACACAAGCTGGGAAGTGAGAACACGCCTGGAACGGTCAGGATCCGGAATGCCACAAACCTTGGTCATGCACAAGCAGCAGAGGGGGCAAGAGCCAGGCAACTGTCAGACTCCAAGCCATGCAAGAGTCCAGCAGTGGGAGGGCAGGGGTGAGTCTGGGCTAGACGGCAGTTTTCTGCTTTAGGAGGAAACCCCTGAAGCAAACCAACGTGGCTGCTGAGCAAATTATGCCTGCCCCACCTTTGCCACTTGACTCCGGCAGACTCTACTGCAAGGCCTCATGCGTAGGTACTAAAGAAACGGGTATTCAAGTTGCGCAGACAAGGCAGCACCCCACATGCCGGGCTACTCCAAAATAGCCAGGCTGTAAACGGTTAGGCTGTTGCAGTTTACAGCCTGGAAGGTGAGGGAGGTCAGAGGGCAGAGCAAGGAGTGGCTTCAGAGGCTCTCTGCATCTAGCCCCTTAGCAGGGCCTTTGTTAGAAGGTGGCCTGCAGAATCCTGCACCAGGAGGAGCTCCTCCTCAGCGGTCTTTGAGGGCAGCTCCATGCAGAGCACTTTCCCACAATCTGCCCTAGAGGGGACGATGGCCGGGTCCTTATCCAGGAAGCCTTCCTCTCAGGAGCAACTGATAAAAAACACTCCTGGTCAGCTACTACTTGAGCAAAGCCCAGTCTCTGAATACCCCCAGGCTGTAATGCATGTGAACCTGTGCCTCTGGGTAAAGTGATAGCATGATATCTGTTGATATCTGTTGATAGCATGAAAGTTAGGAGGAACAGAGTTGCTGCAAAACAGTGCCCCAACTATGGTCTGACATGGGGTGGGATAGGGTAGGAAGCCGATATTTGAAGTTTTGCTCAGGGAGACAACCAAGTTCTGTCGCTGGAATGAGATCATGGTGGCCCCCGAACTGTGGAATGGTCTCCGCGATGAGGTGCGCCTGGCGCCGACGCTGCTATCTTTTCGGCGCCAGGTGAAAACCTTTTTATACTCCCAGGCATTTTAAAGTGTATTTTACAGTATTTTATTACTATGTTGTATTCTGGATGTTGTTTGGTTCTTTTGTTGTTTGTTTGTTTTGTTTCTTGATTTATTGTATTTATTGTATTTATTGTATTTATATATTGTGCTGGTTTTTATCTTTTTGTACACCGCCCAGAGAGCCTCCGGGCTTAGGGTGGTATATAAATTAAATAATAAATAATAATAATAATATTCTTAAATGCGACTTCAGCCATTTCAATAGAATTTAGATGTCTTAATGCCGTTTAATGCCAAAGAAATAAAGGTGCCTCCCCCAGGCATACTGAGGAGGAGGGAGGCCAACTGGGAACTATGGTGAGGCACGAGGACCCTGCGTGGCACTTATGGAACTCCCTCCCTCAAGAAGCAGAGACAGATATTAGCTCAGCTATTTCATTTTATGTTTTTGAGAAATGAGCCCATTCATAGAGGACAGAGGAAAAAACCCCAAGCACACTATTCCCCTCGTTAGTTAAACAGAGCCGGCAGAGTTCTGAGTCTGTGGCTGCCTTCGTGCTGGTAGAGTTCTTGTATTCTACCTACTGGTTGAATGGAGATTGCTTCCAGCGCTGCTCTCTTTTCTAAAAAGCGCTGAAGGGACACTGAGGACACGACTTCAGGCAACTCTCTGGCCAGGAGTGGGCTGCCAGCACATGTTGGGGCCTCAGAAGACGCTTACTGGCAACCACTAAGACCGTATTCTGTGCTGAGCCAAAGCGTCCATGCCTTGTGGGTCACGCACACTTCCCAAATTGCTCATGCACAGCCTCACCAGGGAATGGGCAAACAGACACAGAGTGTCAAACTTGCAAGTGGGAAAGGAGCACTGCTCTGGGGCAAGCTGAGAGCAGAAGAGGAAGCCGTGGGGAATGGAGGGCCGTTTTGGTTCAAAAGGTAAAGCCAGTGTCACTAAATTATCTCTGCCTGTCAGGCCCAGGATGCGACTCAGGAACCAGACCAGAGGTTGTAGTTAATTCGTGTTTTATTAGAGTAATGTCCAACAAAGACTGCGCTTTCTCATGAAGCAATACAGGGATACAGGTCCTGCGACCTTGGGAGAAAGTTGACAGAGCAAGGGGCTGCTTCCCGCCTGTTCTTTAAGAAGGGGCTAAACGGGCGCGCAACCTTTCGCTCCTCCTTAACTCCCCCTCAGGTACTGCCCGCCTTCCCCCCTTCTCTCCTGTCTTTTCAACCGTCTGCGTGTGCGTGGTGAGGGGGGAGGCATCACCTCCTCCTCTTCTGAAGTGTCCGATTCCCCTATGGGTGATAAAGGAGGAGCTGAGGGTAAACCATCTCTCCGCCTTTCTGCTGTGATCAGCCCTCCCTCTTGCTCTGAGCTGCGGAGAAGGGAGGGCCTGGGAATGTCTGGGGGGGATTCTAAAACTTCAAGGCTCTCAGGCTCCCCGTTGCTAGGCGACCCTATCTCTGGCATGTCCTCTGTTTCGGCTTCGCTCCACAGAGGGTAAGTTCCTCCCTCCTCCCTCTGCCAGCCATTTGAATCCTCTTCTGACAACCCCCCACGAGCCCAGCTCATCCTCCCGACACTGCCCCACTCATAATAGTTCCACAGATCTCTGTCAATCTTTTTGTGAACTAAAAAGCCCCAAATGGATGGAAGCTTCTCTTGGAGAAAAGGTACTCCGAGATCTTGATCATTTTGGTTGCCTTTCCCTGAACTCTTTCCAACTCTTTCTAGGGCATCCTTTTTGAGATGGACCAGCGGCTGGCCACCCAATGGCACTGGTACCGGAAGAAGAGCTTTCAGATGATGTCATGAAATGAGAAGAAGTTGTGGAATAGTCACTGCTTTTTGTTTCGATATGCAATCATATGGCATTGGCAAGCTATAGGGGAACAGCTACTAGGGTCATATATGGAGGCACCAAAAATGTTACGGATACAAACTTAAAAAAACAGATTATTAATATGTGGATATTTGCTCCAAATTGACTCACTATATAAGGGTTATGGAAAACAGACAAAAATAAATTTTATGAGCAATTGGTCACCATTTGTTAATTTCTGTAAATTTAAGAGCTTATTTTCCAATCTGCAGCTTTGTTTCAAGATTATGAAAGTTCAACATATTATAGCTTCTTTAGGACTCAAATACATAACTATGTGCTCAGATCCTTTTGTTCTGTTTGTACATACGATCCACATAATTTTAAAAACAGTAAAAGTGACAAGAGGACCAAATGGAAGAAAGTTAAACCCCACTGGGCAATTGCTGAGGGTCCAAAAAGCAAATCTGTAGAGTCATCAGATTGCTTCTGGAATGAATGAATATATATCTGTTACTTTACTTGTAGCAGAGAATTATCCATCTGGTCAAGGCTGGGGCTCACTTTCCACTCACCCCTTTTTTCTTCTTTTCCTTGTATATATGTTACTGGGTGGATCTAAAGTACATGTGTATATATTTGTGTGTGCATGCATGTAAGAAGGAATCAGGTCCATTGTTCATAATTACAGCCTTTGCGTAACTTTTGGCTAAAATGTAGGTCAAATGATTGATGTGGGAAAAGGGAGGTTGACACGACTTTACTGTGTACATTTTATTGAACTTGCTGTAGCAAAAAGATTCAGTTTCACTTCAGAGCAGGCCAAGCTATAGAATCATAGAATCGTATAGTTGGAAGGTGCCTGTAAGGCCTTCCAATCCAGCTCAATGCAGGAATCCAGCTCAAAGCATTCCTGAGAGGTGACTGTTCTGCTGCCTCCTGAAGGCCCCCAGTGTTGGGGAGAAAAAAGGTACAAAAGTGCAATAGATTTATGTCAAAAAGGGATCCAGAGGGGATCCCGGAAATTACAGGCCAGTTAGCTTAACTTCTGTCCCTGGAAAACTGGTAGAAAGTATTATTAAAGCTAGATTAACTAAGCACATAGAAGAACAAGCCTTGCTGAGGCAGAGCCAGCATGGCTTCTGCAGGGGAAAGTCCTGTCTCAGTAACCTATTAGAATTCTTTGAGAGTGTCAACAAGCATATAGATAGAGGTGATCCAGTGGACATAGTGTACTTAGACTTTCAAAAAGCGTTTGACAAGGTACCTCACCAAAGACTTCTGAGGAAGTTTAGCAGTCATGGAATAAGAGGAGAGGTTCTCTTGTGGATAAGGAATTGGTTAAGAAGCAGAAAGCAGAGAGTAGGAATAAACGGACAGTTCTCCCAATGGAGGGCTGTAGAAAGTGGAGTCCCTCACGGATCGGTATTGGGACCTGTACTTTTCAACTTGTTCATTAATGACCTAGAATTAGGAGTGAGCAGTCAAGTGGCCAAGTTTGCTGATGACACTAAATTGTTCAGGGTTGTTAAAACAAAAAGGGATTGCGAAGAGCTCCAGAAAGACCTCTCCAAACTGAGTGAATGGGCAGAAAAATGGCAAATGCAATTCAATATAAACAAGTGTAAAATTATGCATATTGGAGCAAAAAATCTTAATTTCACATATACGCTCATGGGGTCTGAACTGGCGGTGACCGACCAGGAGAGAGACCTCGGGGTTGTAGTGGACAGCACGATGAAAATGTCGACCCAGTGTGCGGCACCTGTGAAAAAGGCAAATTCCATGCTAGCGATAATTAGGAAAGGTATTGAAAATAAAACAGCTGATATCATAATGCCGTTGTATAAATCTATGGTGCGGCCACATTTGGAATACTGTGTACAGTTCTGGTCGCCTCATCTCAAAAAGGATATTATAGAGTTGGAAAAGGTTCAGAAGAGGGCAACCAGAATGATCAAGGGGATGGAGCGACTCCCTTACGAGGAAAGGTTGCAGCATTTGGGGCTTTTTAGTTTAGAGAAAAGGCGGGTCAGAGGAGACATGATAGAAGTGTATAAAATTATGCATGGCATTGAGAAAGTGGATAGAGAAAAGTTCTTCTCCCTCTCTCATAATACTAGAACTCGTGGACATTCAAAGAAGCTGAATGTTGGAAGATTCAGGACAGACAAAAGGAAGTACTTCTTTACTCAGCGCATAGTTAAACTATGGAATTTGCTCCCACAAGATGCAGTAATGGCCACCAGCTTGGACGGCTTTAAAAGAAGATTAGACAAATTCATGGAGGACAGGGCTATCAATGGCTACTAGCCATGATGGCTGTGCTCTGCCACCCTAGTCAGAGGCAGCATGCTTCTGAAAACCAGTTGCTGGAAGCCTCAGGAGGGGAGAGTGTTCTTGCACTCGGGTCCTGCTTGCGGGCTTCCCCCAGGCACCTGGTTGGCCACTGTGAGAACAGGATGCTGGACTAGATGGGCCACTGGCCTGATCCAGCAGGCTCTTCTTATGTTCTTATGTTGTACAACAGCACCTCTCACCTTGGGCACCTTTTTCTAAGGTGGAGTGGGGGATACATTTTTTAGAACAAATACATTTGGTGGTGGTTAACCTAGACTCTGCTGTGATGTTCATATTTTAGTGGGAGGGGGGAGGACAGGACCTGTCATCCTTCTTGTATTGTTGAATGGGCATTTTAGGAATGTTGTATTGCACATTGCATTTTGTTTAGCTTTTAATTGTTTTGATTTGGGTTTCATTTTGTTGTTAGGTTGCTTTTTTGTAGAACTTGACTAACAAATACTACTACTAACAGTAATAATGTACCAGTATGTAAGGGCAAAGCTTGGAAACCACACACCCAGAATTGCCAAATTCTTCAAAAAGGAAAAAAAAAAGGTAAGCATCATTATCCAAAATAAGCAGCTTTGCCTAATCCAGTCAAGACAACATCTCCCTGTCATATTTCTCTTGCTGGAATACAAAATAAGTGTCACGAAGGCTGAGAGTTTTGCCTCAGGGTGCCTAGACTTAGTGCAGCCAGGCCAGGCCCCCTGCTAAGTGCTTGCCACAGGACACGGAATGTGGGTTGCCTCCCCTAGCAAAACTCCAGGACTCACCATCCACCACCGCTGGACGTCCAGTGGTAAGTCCATGTTCTCTCTGGTCCATACTGGGGAGATGTTACTGTCATAGCGGCTGTCAAACCACTCCGAGTCGCTTGTGTCCACCATGCACCTGCGGCAAGTGCAGCTCCTCACAAACAGCCCCTCCTTGCTGAGGCGTTGCATGCCAGCATAGCCCGGCACTAGCTTCACCCGGTGGATGCCATTCAGCCCGCCAGGATCCAGGTAGGCAATGCTGTGGTGAGAGTAGGTGAAAAGGAGCGACACGATAAAGACTAGCAGAAAAGCTGTGGAGAGGAACCAGAAGCGCAAGGAAAACTTCATAGTGGGGTTGAGAGGAAAGAGGCTAGAAAGCAGGGGGTGGGCGTGCCCCTGGGCCTGCGTCTCTGGTACAATAGAAGGAGGACCCTAAGGGGAGACACGAGAGAAAAGGGGGGCAGGGCAGATCTGGCTTCTTCCAAAGCTTCCCCTGGTACCTTCGCAGTCCTTGGGGTGCCGCAGAGACCAAGCTAGTTATGGCAGTTCAAGAGCAGGCGGTGGCATCCAGCCACACCTTCTCCAGTCTCCTCACATCAGGTGCAAGCCCGCCAGCCTTTGGCATCCAGAACTGTGGCAGTCTGCACCCCCCTTCCTTGCTCAGGTCAAGACAGCTGGTTTCACACGTTCTCACAGCAACCTAGGCTGTCACCTCTGCCTTTCCTTCTTGAGAGGAGCAGGAGAGACTGTTCTAACACAAAGTAGGATGTCATGGCTGCATCTGCTCCTTGGCACAAGCTTCGAGACTCTGCATGCCAGATGGAGGAAGAGAAAGTAGCCATTTGCCACAACTCAGAGGAACTTCATCCTTGGGCTGAAGAAGCCACATTCCCTCACCACCTTGCCAGCACACAGTACGCTGCTGTCATTTCCAAGCACAACACCTTGCCTCCAAGTAGGCAGCTGCACATCCGTCGCGATGCCTGGGGACAGCTGCTGCTTGGGTGGTCCATGCACTCTCTCCGCCCGCCTGCCTGCCTGCCTGCTGCACATACGCTCTGCAAACGCAGCTCCCCCTCAGCCCTACAACTTCCTCTCCAACTTGGCATCTGGCAGGCATGGAAGTGCAGCGTGGCTCATCTTCCTCCACTGCTTAGGCTTTTAAACAATCCCTTGGCAATCTTCACCTCTCCCCTTGCTGGCCCAGAAAAGATCCTGCTGCAACAAAGCCCTGAAACTGAAGAGAAAGGGAGACATTTTAAAACTGTATAAAAAAGCAGAATGGTCAAACAGCAAAAGCAAGAGCAGAGCTGTGAAGAAAGAGAGGGAGGGTCAGCCAGAGGATGTCTGGTTGGAGACCTCTGCCGTCCACTCCAGCAGCCCCCAAAGAAGATAAATTCTGGGTAACACCACCAGCCCTCCTTCCCTCCCACAAGAAACAGGGGCAAAATAATGATGTATCCAGAAGCCCTCTCCTGCAAGAAGGATGACAGTCTTGACCAGCCTCACCTTAGGCCCAGTCCAGAGTACTGCCAGAAAAGTGTTTGCTCTCCCCAGGCTTCTCTTCCTGAGTATCAATTGTGTCATGAATAGAAACACAGTATCCAGATCAAGGGCAAATCTTAGGAGTCAATGCCTCAGACATCCGTCTCCAAGGGCAGGGGGACTCAGAGGTGTGAAGAAAAATCATTTTATTGGACCACCCTGGGCTGTGTAAATGCAAGCAAGCTATGCCTAGCACTGCATCCTGAAGTCCTGGTTTCCTGCACTGTCCTGGAATCACAGCACATTCATGACCCGCTGCCTAAAATGAACAAGTGTAAACTAAAAGAACTGCATTTCTCTGCACCAAGATTGCTCCTTTATTTTTATTTATTTATGTATTGAATGTATATCCCTCCCTTTCTCTCAGAAGCAGCCCAGGCGACAAACAAAAACACTAAAAGCACTTTAAAACATCATAAAAACAAAAGACTTTAAAATATATTTAAAACAAAACATCGTTTAAAAACATATTAAAACATCTTAAAAACATTTAAAAAAAACATTTAACGTATCTTAAAAAGCACAGACACAGACTAGGATAAGGTCTCTGCTTAAAAGGCTTGTTCGGCGCCGAAAAGACAACAGAGATGGCGCCTGTCTAATATTTAAGGGGAGGGAATTCCAAAGGGTTGGTGCCACTACACTAAATGTCCACTTCCTATGTTGTGCAGAAGGAGCCTCTGGACAAAATGATATCTGCGGAGGCCCTCCTCATCTGCAGAGCGTAGTGATCGACTGGGTATATATAAGGGCAAGACAATCTTTCAGGTATCTTGGTCCCAAGCTTTTTATCAAAAAAGACAGTGAACTCATCTTTCCCAAACTGGTCGTGCCTCTGATCACTCCTTAAAGCATGCGGCAGCAGAAGCCAACGCTGAGGCTGCTGTGTCAGGGCCATCCTTCTTGACAGATTCATGAAGGCCCCCTTTATGAGCATCCAGATAAGCCGGAGGCAGTTACTGATAACCTAGAACTGCTTGATAACATCCAAAAGAAGATTATACCACAGCAGTACTCCAAGTCTGCTTCCCCAAAAGTGATTCTGGGAACTAGGCAGCAATCCAGTCTGAGCGATTCTGAGCACCAGGGGAGGCTGCCCAAGAACTCTCAAGGCAGACATGGAAAAATCCTCAGAGACAATAACTTTCTCACACCGAGATGACATCAACGCACAACAGTCTTCAGCACATAG
This sequence comes from Rhineura floridana, assembly GCF_030035675.1. Taxonomy (NCBI): domain Eukaryota; kingdom Metazoa; phylum Chordata; class Lepidosauria; order Squamata; family Rhineuridae; genus Rhineura; species Rhineura floridana. The sequence goes on from NC_084492.1 coordinate 1,725,140, forward strand.
ACACAGGCAGCCCCTGAAATCTGGGAGGAAGCAGAACACAAAAGAAAACAAAATCTAGAATGATGCAAGTGACCAAACAGAAACTAGAGCTGCAAACACAATGCTCCACATGCAAAGCGAAGTTCTCAACATCACCCTTCAAGAAAGTGCCAGCTCATGTTACAGAGATGCCTAGACAGAGAGTCACATCACACTGGGAGAAACCCCAAACCTTTGGGAATTTTTTTTGCATGTTAGATAAGACTGAGATGCCCTCTGTTAAGGCAGGGCGGGGGGGCAGGCCTCCTCGCAAGCATCTGTTTCATTTACTGAGACAGGGAAAAAACTTTTCTTCTCTTAACAGCTGTACTGAAACAAAGGAAGTCTTCCGGTGGCTCAAACAGTAAATTCGTGGAGAGGATTTTTGAAGCAAGAGTTCAAGGCTGACTTTGGCACCAGAAGGATAAGAGCCTCTGCGTGGCACTGCGTAGTCTCACAGGCCACCACACACAGCACCCTCTTTCTTCTGATTTACACACGGTTCTGCTGCGTTGGCTTTTCACAAGATTCATTCCCACAGGAAGCAGCCATTCACTGAAGTCAAGGAGCAGTCCCTATGCATTAGTATTAATTTGTATAGCCACTGTTACAAGATCAACTTGATTTTGATTATTTTTGATGCAAGTAGCCTGTGCAGGGAACAGTATCTGGACCTCCACTTGTGGGAAGACTCAGGAGCAGCCTGAGTCATAACTAAAGGCCAGATGGGAGACCCCGAAATGCTGATCCACAAAGTCAGCACACCCCTGGTGTCATGCCCCCGGCTGCTTCCAATACAACCCCTGCCTTCCTCAGCTCCTTCTTGGAATTGCTTGTTAAACTGGACCATTAAGTCCACCACTTAGAAGTAACCAACATGTATGGTTACAGTCAAGGTTAACTTTTACCTTACTTTTGTTAGTCCAGGAAGGGGCAGACCTTTAACCAAGACTATAAACTTTTAATCCAGGTATAGGACATCCTAACTTTGAGAAGACACAAAAACAGAATTGTACATATTTACTTCTGTTTTTATCATTTATGCCCCATTTTGGACATAAAAACAATTGTTTTTGCCTTAGTAGCTAGAACTCTTGGGAATCCCTAAAGAAACCTCATGCCCTCCACACAAGAACTCTTCTTGCAAACAAGGATGAAGGCGAATTCAGACACAGGAGAGGAGACAGGTGATATTCATTTATTCATCTCATGTTCAGAATGGAAATCAATCCAGCAAATACAACAGAGATTTGCTGTTGCCGCGTTCAGTCCACAAATGATACATAATTGATTACTTCCCCCCTGCCCAACATGTGCTTCCTTTGCACTGAAATGAATGGAGTGGGATAACATCATGACAATGTAACTAATGTAATTAACCAATTTATGTAATCAACACCATACCACCTGCCGAGTATGCTTTAAGTTGGACTCAATGGCCTTATATGCCCCTTCCCACTCTGCTGTTCTATGATTCTAATAAATTACATAAGTTACATAATTTCACCACACTGGACAGTGAGATACTTAACGTAGTTTTTGGCAGAAGACAAGCAGCAGTGGAAGGGAAACAGCGCCTGCCTGTGATGAACCCAAGGCAGAATGGGAAATGACGCCTCCTTGTGGGACCTCTCCCCGCTGCTGCTGCTGCCACCTCTCTTCTACCTTCTGCTATTTCTCATTTGAGGACAGAAGAAGGGCCCACACACCCCAAAAAAACTCCAGCTCTGCAGAAATGAGGAGAGCGATTACATCTCCCTTCTTTCTCCATTGGCCGGCCAAACCTGGCTTGTTTATTTTTAATTCTGAGCATTCCTTATTTACCAGTACTACACTTGCATCCATTCTTCCTTTCCTCCAAGGAGCTCCAGGTGGCATTCAAGGATGTGAGGTAGGTTAGGCTGAGAGACAACCATGTGAGGTAGGTTAGGCTGAGAGACAGTGACTGGCTCAAGGAGCACGGGGAGAAGACCAGAACTGGTGGGGGCCAGAAAACTTTTCGGCCAGCAGAGAAGCAACTTTGGGAGCAGGGACCCCTTCTGAACTAAATGTAGTGCATTGGTCCTCCAGGCTTGCCATACCAGGAACTGCTGAGTCAGCCCAGGCTGTGGCAGTTTTAGTTCCAGGCCTGCCTTACAAGCAGCACCGTGCTGTGGGCCTTGTTCTCTGTATATGATTAATTATAGTAAAGTTCTTGTTATTATTAGATCCTCTGTGTGGCCTCTTCCTTCATGATACTTTTCACTAAAGAAAGACATTTTTCAGCTAAGTCAGCTGCTAACTGCTTGTAAAACAGCAACACTGAAGTGTCTCCAATATCTTTGCAAGGGAGGATGGGAGAAAACCAGAACACCTTGGCCTCGTCCCTCTGACCTCTTAGCAACCCTTCCAGCTCTCGCGGGCACCAGCCGTCACCCTCCTTCTCAGAGGCACCCATCGGAGGGCTTCCTTAAGAACCAGTCTTAAGGTCTGGACAGGCACACGCAGGTGGCAGCAACCTTTCAGGTCAGCTGGTCTCAAGCGATTTAGGGCTTTATAGGTTAACCAGCACTTTGAATTGGCCCCCAAAACAGGCTGGGGGCTAATGCATAACTGGTAAAGTGCTGGTCAAAATACATTCCCAGTTAATAATCTTACAGCTATATTTTGACCCAGTTGTAGTTTCCAGACTGCATCCCACACACAATACATGGCAGTAGTCTAAACAGGAAGTTATCAAACATAGGCAACTGTGGCTAAATTATCTCTATCCAAGTATGGTCACAGTTGGTGCATCCATTGTCCAAGGTGACAAATGACACTTTGAACCACAAAAGCTACTTGAGCTGACAAAGTTGGATCCAAGGGTGTGTCCCCCCCACTTGATTCTTTTGGAGGGGGTGTATAATCCCTTCCAGAACAGGTTGACTATTATAAATCTGGGTGGATGAGCTCAGGGTACTCCTTATCGTATCTTATCTGGACCAAGTTTCAGTTTGTTCCCTGTTGTGGTCTGGATTTCAGCTCCAGACCTGCCTGCCCATATATCCCTATGAATATTATTTACCTTACCTTCTTTCCTCAGATTAACAAATGGCCTTTACACAAAATGTAACACTTGAGTGATATGTTGCAAGTGTTACAAGAATTATTTGTGTGTTTTGTCTTGTTTTTATTGTATCTCTGATTAAACACTCAAATAAAGAAATATTGAAAAAGAAGAGTCGTTACCTCCTCATTTGGTTACATCCTCAAAAAGCTCCAACCTTGTGCAGACAAAATGCTAAACTGTTCAGTTTAGTGATACACAGATGAGCCCTGCTGGAGCCTTCGACTCAAGCACTCCTCTTTCTCCCTCCCCACCTCCGGTGTGGTGGTTCAAACAAGCTATAGTTAACATGAACCAGAGTTTATCAGTCTGGGCAATCCAACATGACAAGTTGTGGTTAAATAAAAATGGCTGCACCACAGATGAAAGATGGGGACAGGAGACACTGGGAGAGAGAAAGGGATGCACGGCAAAGCTCACGGTATATTAACGGAGGAATCCAATCAGGACAAAAGAGACTTCTGGTGTCTATACACCAACGTGCGGAGCTTGGGAAACAAGCAAGAGGAGCTTGAAGTCTTAGTGCATCAAGGCAAATATGACTTCATAGGGATAACAGAGACTTGGTGGGATGACTCCCATGATTGGAATATAGCCATTCAAGGATATAAACTCTACAGAAAGAATAGAAGCAACAGAAAAGGAGGAGGGGGTAGCGTTATACGTCAAAGACAAATACACCTCTATGGAAATCCAAGAGAGCGAACAAAGGGGTCCGGTAGAGACCATTTGGGTAAAAATAAATGGAGAAACAAATAAAACCGACATGGTAGTAGGTGTCTACTACAGACCCCCTGGCCAAGAAGAGGTGGTAGACGAGGCCTTTCTCAAACAAATCTCTGAAATCTCAAGGAGGCAAGAAGTAGTAGTGATGGGGGACTTCAACTACCCGGATATCTGCTGGGAGACAAACTCTGCGAAGCACAAAGCCTCCAACAAATTCCTGATGGGCCTTGCTGATCATTTCCTCTTTCAAAAAGTAGAAGAAGGAACAAGGGGATCGGCAACCCTGATCTTAACTAACAGGGACAAATTGGTCACGAGAATTAAAGCGGTCGGTACCTTGGGGGAAAGTGACCACGTAATGCTGGAATTCGTGATTCTGGGGAAAGCCAAAGAAGAATATAGTCAAATATGGACCTTGGATTTCAGGAAAGCCGATTTTAGCAAGCTCAGGGAAATGATGGGTAGGATCCCGTGGCTAGATAGACTAAAGAAAAAAGAAGCCCAAGAAGCATGGGAGTTCATGAAGAAGGTATTACAAAAAGAGCAATTGCAAACAATTCCAAAGAGGAAGAAAAACGGAAGACATCGGAAAAAGCCAATGTGGCTACACGGAAGACTGGTGGAGGAGGTAAAAGTAAAAAAGAGCATGTATAAAGAATGGAAGGAAGGACGCATCACCAAGGAAGAGTACCGATGAGCGGCTCGGGCTTGCAGGAATAGCGTAAGGAAAGCTAAAACCCAGAATGAGCTGAGGCTGGCGAGGGAAGCGAGGAACAACAAAAAGGGGTTTTTCAGATATGTTTGAAGCAAGAGAAAGACCAAGGAAATGGTGGGACTGCTGCTCAATGGGGATGGCAAAATGTTGACAGATAACAAGGAAAAGGCAGACCTGCTCAATGCCTATTTTGCCTCTGTTTTCTCCCAAAAAGGGAACAGTGTGCAACCTTGCATCGGTAGCAATCTCAGTAAGGGGTTGGGATTGCAGTTCAAGATTGATAAGGAGATAGTCAGGAAATACCTAGTTAACCTAAATGAGTTCAAATCTCCAGGGCCTGATGAACTGCATCCCAGAGTATTGAAGGAACTTGCTGATGTACTCTCGGAACCTCTTGCTATCATCTTTGAGAAATCCTGGAGAACGGGAGAGGTGCCGGAGGATTGGAGACGGGCAAACGTCGTCCCGCTCTTTAAAAGGGGTAAAAAAGAAGATCCGGGGAATTACAGGCCGGTCAGTCTGACTTCAATACCGGGAAAGATATTAGAACAGATAATAAAAGAGTCCATTGGTAACTATCTAGATGACAATGCTGTGATTAGTAGGAGCCAGCATGGGTTTGTCAAGAAAAAATCCTGTCAAACTAATCTCATCTCTTTTTTTGATCGGGTCACTAGCTTAGTAGATGGTGGAAATGCTGTAGATGTCATCTATCCAGATTTCAGCAAAGCGTTTGACAAAGTCCCCCATGACCTTTTGATTAGCAAACTGGTCAAATGCGGACTAGATGGAAATACTGTCAGGTGGATTCACACTGGTTGGAAAACGGTACTCAAAGAGTGGTCGTTGGTGGCTCTGCTTCGGACTGGAAGGAGGTTTTGAGTGGAGTGCCACAGGGTTCTGTCCTGGGGCCGATACTCTTCAACATTTTTATCAATGACTTAGATGACGGGGTGGAGGGAAGCCTTATGAAGTTTGCGGATGATACGAAACTGGGAGGGATAGCTAACACAATGGAAGACAGCAATAAAATCCAAAGGGACCTGGATAGACAAGGAAATTGGGCTGAAATTAATAAAATGAAATTCAATAAAGACAAATGCAAGATTCTGCATTTAGACCACAAAAACAAAATGTACGGGTACAGGATGGGAAATACCCGGCTTAGCAGTAGTGCGTGTGAGAAGGACCTTGGAATTGTAGTGGATCGCAAGTTGAACATGACCCAGCAGTGTGATGCCGCAGCAAAAAAGGCAAACGCAGTTTTGGGATGCATAAACAGAGCTATAGTTTCCAGGTCGAGGGAAGTAATAGTCCCACTATATTCTGCATTAGTCAGGTCTCATCTGGAATACTGTGTTCAGTTCTGGGCGCCTCATTTTAAGAAAGATATCGACAAGTTGGAGCGGGTTCAGAAGAGGGCGACGAGGATGATAGCCGGTATGGAGAACAAGTCTTATGAGGAAAGGTTGAAGGAACTTGGCATGTTCAGTCTGGTGAAGAGAAGGCTGAGGGGTGACATGATTGCACTCTTTAAGTACCTGAAGGGCTGTCACATAGAGAAGGATACAGATTTGTTCTCTGCTGCCCCAGAGGGTAGGACTAGGTCTAATGGTTTTAAGTCGCAGGAACTTCTTGACAGTAAGGGCAGTTCGGCAATGGAACCGACTGCCTAGGGAGGTGGTAGGATCCCCTTCGCTGGATGTCTTCAAGCAGAGGCTGGACAGCTATCTGCAGGAGATGCTCTGGCTGTGGATTTCCTGCTGTGAGCAGGGGGTTGGACTCGATGGCCTACAAGGACCCTTCCAACTCTATGATTCTATGTAGGGGGAGGTTACAAGCCTGAGGTTTGCTGCAACTTATTCTCATCAAGCTAAACTATGGTTTAGCCTAACCTTCCTCAATCTGGTGCCCTCCAGATGTTTTTGGACTACAATTTCCATCAGACCCAGACAGCAAAGTCAATGGTCAAGGATGACAGAAGCTTTAGTCCAAAACATTAGGGGTGGGGCGGGGGGGGGGACCAGGTTGGGGAATTCTGGTTTAGCATGACATCTAGCCCAGGCAGCAGATTGGGGAAGACTGGTTTAAATATGACATCTAAACTAAGAACTGCAGTTAATAACAATAATAATAATAATTGTTGTTGTTATTATTGTTATCACCACCTGTCTTTCACCCTGAGGACCCCGGGCGGGTTACAACAATTTAAAATACAACATCAAAAACACTTTAAAACAACTTACAATTCCGAAAAAAGAGGGTGAACCCTAAAAATATACATTTATATTGTATTGGTGCCTATTTAATCAAAGTTGATCCAAGTTTTTAGTTGATTAGCAACTAATTCATGAAGTAAATGTTGTAATTCTAAATTATATTCATATTGAACACTGAGTCACAGATGGAGCTTTTTTAATAAATAAATAAATATTGCTTGTGTGACAAAATGAATCTTGTTCAATGACAATGAATTCTTAAACACCTAGGATTGTAAACCATTTTATAGCTGGATTGTTCAGATAAACCAGAGTTTAAAACCAACTACGATTTATCCCAGTTCAGACAAAACAAACAGTGATGAATTGATAATGGAAGCAAATGCTTTTGATCTCTCCCTCACGGCTGCTCTGGAGGAGGTGGAGAGCACATGAGCCCAAGGATCCTTTATGAATTATGGTTTAGTGGCCAATGTGCCTCATGTTTAACCAATGAAAAAAAGAAAGGAAGAAACATGTCTGCCTAATAAATCAATGACTAGCGTTATTAACAGGGCACACTGCCACAAAGGTTATCATAAATTTGATCTAAAGAAAGAAATGGCCAATTTTGATAGCTAAAAGGCTTACAGAATGTTAGACATTTGTCTGGGTAGACAAGATTTTGTTCTTATAATCCAAGTTAGCCTAAGATGAAGACATAGTTTGCTAAGAAAGATTGCCCTCCGCTTTCACAAGCATGTTGTCCTGGCTACAAGTGGTAGAACTGCTAGTTGAGAAACCAAGATATTTCATGGAAAACTGAACTCACGTTGTTATTGATAACGACCGGTTGGGACTACCTGGCACTTGCCGATCGCTGGGATCCTTGCAAAGAACTCTGTGCCCTGGCCTGACCCAGCAGGGCCTGTGCAGCTTTAACAAGAAGTAAGACCCACTGAGTTCAAGGGGCCTTACTCTCATTTAAGTGCGTACAGGGTGATAGCCTAAGCATAGATGTTGTTAAGGCTCCTTATGTATTAGAGCAGCCCTTGCCAACATGGTGACCTCCTTACGTTTTGGACCAGCCCCAGCCAGCACAGCAGGCTAAAACACCTGGACAGCACCTGGAGAGCACTAGGCTGGAGATTAGAGGGTGTGGGTATTGCTTAACCATGGCATCCCCCTGGTCTACAAACAAGAAATCGAGAAAAGTATGGTTAAAGACTTAACCTCAATACCCTTCAGTGCATCTTCCCTTCCTGAATGTTTAGGTTACTGCCAACTGCCTCCTCTGCCCATCCCCCTGCTACAGATATTCAGCCCTCTCTTTATTAACTCCCCACTGGGATCAAGCATGAAGAAACACTGTTGCTTCCAGAAGCCCAGCGACTGCACCTGGCAGCATTTTCCCATTCCTCCACTGCAGGGTTTCCTGCATGGGAGCTTAAATAAAAATGTGGCTGCTCCAAGGAGCGCTTCCTGCTGTGGATGAAAGAAATCAGCTCCTTTCCTTCCTCCCGCCCTCCAAGCAGACTCCAGTGCCCACCCAACAGCCATCCATCACCAAGGCCTCCTCCCCCAAGCCCTTCCTGGCAAGTAGCCACACACACATCCCTGCCAAAAGGCAAAGCAAGCTCCGCTCCATGTGCTGCTTCTTCCAACAGTAGCTAGAGGAATCCTGGGGAATCCCTGCAAAAGGGAGAGAGGTTTGCTGCAAAAGCAACTCTGACACAGCTAGAAGCAGTTAGGGATTTATACTCCACCCCTCAGTAAAATCCGCAGAGCGGCTTATAAAAGGGGGGCTTCTGCACGAAAATTAACTAGAAGCATCTCTCCCCACCCATCCCTGCCCCCAAAGCACCAAAGCAGCCAGACTCCTTTGGGATTAGGCTTTCTTTTTTCCTGGCTTTTAAAAAACAACACAGCTTTTCCTTGCTTGGCTGCTAGATCTCCTGATCCAGTCTGGAGGATCCACAGCTGGTTGAATAACGGTAATCAAGGAGTGCCTACGAATGGCTCTGGGTCACCCTGGAGTGAGGTCCCACAAGGTGCACTGCTGGGGCCTTGTGCTGCTGTTTCACATTCTTCTAAAACAACTTGGACAAATGGGGATGGGGGATGCTTACCAAATTTGCAGACAACATGATGCAGGCAGGTAGCTAACACCGTCAAAGAAAGAACCAGGTTTCAAAAAGTTCTTGGTCCAAAACTAACAGGATGACATTCAACAGAGATAAAGTAAAGTTCTGCATTTAAGTTACAAAGAATCACAGGGGGAAGAAAAGAAAAGGGCAGACACATGGCTGGACACGGGTCTTGGTGTCTGAGAGGGTCCAGCAATGTCATGCAGAGACTAGACAGGCATTAACCCCAGGCTGCATCAACAGGGGCTGAGTATCCAGGTCAAAAGCAGTCACTGCTCCACGCTGTCCTGTGTTGGTCAGGCCACATCTGGAAGACTACTGTGTCTTGTTCTGGGTATCCCGTTGTAAGGAGGGCAGTGGGTCTATGGAACCACCTGGCAGAGGGAGAACTGGACCAGCTTCTATGTGCAATAGTGTGGCGACGCACTTCTCGCCCCACACCGGAAAGAACAGCCATCCCCTCCCATCATGCAATTGTCAGAGGAGAAGACTGTGGAAGCTGCCTGCAAGAAAACAACTTTCCTGAAACGGAGACAAGATGGAAAATTCATCATATACTGACATGTTTGCCTAAGGCTGTATGAAGGACACTCTGAGTGGTATTCAATGCTAGTCCTACTCAGAGTAGACCCACTGAAATGAATCGCATCCATAACAGGTTCATTAATTTCAATGGGTCTACTCTGAGTGGGGCTTAGTTGAACACAACCCTCCGTAAGTCAGGTCAAGGGACTGAAGACACTCCCTGCCCCGCATGCACGCTGACAGTTGACGGCCTTTCCCCCCCTTCTCTTTGCATTGTTTTTCTGCATACGTGTCTAACATGTAAAGAATTAAATAAAACCTATACATTAGCAACGGAATAAAAGAAGGACAATGACCGAATGGAGTGTGTCCAGAAGAGGAGGATGGTGAAGGCTCCAGACACCAAATCCTACAAAGAATGATTGAAAGAGCTGAGTAGCTTTAATCCGGGGAAGAAAAGAGGAAGGGCTGTGAAGAAGAGCTGCCCCGTACAGAAGGTGGAGAGAGCAGCCTCGTTCTCTGCTGTTCCATAGGGCAGGACTAGTTCCAGTGGAGGGAAGTTTCAGGGACGCAGATTTCAGCTCAGCACTAGGAAAAGAACATGCCTGGAGGGAAGAGGTCTTTGGCACAATTTGCTTTGGGAAACAGAAGGCTCTCCTTCACTGAAGGTATTTAAGCTGGCCTATTTGCCAGGCAAGCTGCAGTTGCAGAATCCTGCGAAGGATCAGGTGGTTCACTAGATGACCTCCAAGATCCCTTCCAACTCCATTATCTTGATCTGCTATGAACAGTGTCCTCTATTTACAAGAGATCAAAGATTGTCCCCTGGAATTAGGAGCTGGTCTTATTGATGCTGCAGCAGCAAAAATGGAGATTGCTAAACTGTGGACAGTGCCCTCATAATACACAATGCAAAGCTGGATTTTGCAATTTTGCCAAGATGTGTCAACTGGAAAAACCTACGCACCAGGTCAGATTAGCAAGGTAAGCTGTCAAGCAAGATCACTTTTTTAAAAAAATAGTTCCCATTCCTCTCACACATAAATAAATGGCAGGATGCCAGACTTCTCTCCCATGTCAGCAAATCTTTCCTTTTGTACATACTCTCATGAAGGTCAGAGGACAACCATCATGTTTCTTCTGTTACTTCCAAAAATACAGAACACATTAGCCAAAACTCTACAATTTGACGAATCCCTTGCTTGTTTTGCATAGATGGAATATTTATTTACACATATTCAACATATTTTCAACAGGGGGCAAGGGGCAGGGAGAGAAGATGATCCAGCAAGCCAGTCTGACCTTGATGCGGAGGAAGATAGTAAAGCAATCTGTAAACATCCTGACAACAATGCTGGGATCAGAAGCCAGTATGGATTTCTCAAGAGCTGATCCTGTCAGACTAATCTCAGCTCTTTTTGATCAGGCTTAGTAGATGGTGGGAATGCTGTGGACATCATTTATCTCTGTTTCAACAAGGTAGATTCACAGGTGGCTGTGAAACCATCCTCAAAGAGTGCTCACCAATGGCTCCCTATTAAACTGGAGGTCGCAAGTTGCAGAGTTCTGACTCTTTATTGTTATCAATGACAGATGGAATGGAGGGAATCCTTATCGAATTTGAGATGACACAAATATGGGAGGGAGAGCAAACCCCTCAGAAGACAGGAATTCAAGAATGATGACAGAATAGAAAAATGGGCCCAAACAAATAAAATGAAATTCATTAGGAACAAATGTTTTAAAGATGTTCTAAGATGTTTTGATTGTTTGCCACCCTGGGCTCCTTTGGGAGGGAGGGCAGGATATAAGTAGTAGCAGTAATAGTACAAGTAATAATAATGATAATAATAATAAATAATGAAGCTCATGAAGATGATGATGGCAGCTTGAACATAAGAGCAGTTTGACAATGGAGCCAATTACTGGAGGTCTTCAGGCATAGGCTTGGCGGAGCCATCTCTTGGGGTGCCTTTGCTCTGATTTCCTGCAACAAGCAGGGATTAGTAGACAGACTACAGACATCTCCTTCCCTCTGATCCAGGGGCTCTGTTGACTGCCATTACCCAGAGTCAGCCGCACCCTGCTACTTTTAGTTCTTTTGCTCTCTGAAGGCCTTCAAGGTGGGGCACGCTTATGCAGATCGCTTGGGAGCTTTTATGTTTTTCTCCTTCATTACTTTTGTGGAGAATTCTGGGGGCTAAAACTTGCTCTTTAGTGAAATCTGGTGTATTCTGGGCCTGTTGCTTCATTGCCAATTTAAGGCAATGGCCCTGCATGTCGTTCCTTACACAGGTCACTAGATGCACTTTCAGAAATGGGGTTTTGCAAGTGCCACAACCATGTGACCACCACCACCTACACACTACACTGTGCCCATCCCCTTATTGGCTGCTGCCAGCCCAAAGGGATGCCAGAATCAGCACAGGCGGCACAACCCCAATCAGACCTTTGCCAGGCAGGGGCAGCTGCCATCTGGATGTGACCCAAAACTACGATGGGGAACTGTTTTGTTCCAGCTGCTGGCAAGGCACACAGAAAGCAGCAGCAAACCAGTGTTGCTTAGAACTGTACAGAAACTCCCAACAGCACAATTTTCATCATGACAGCAGCTTGGGAGAGCACTTCCATAACTTGAAATCACATCCAGGGGTGCAAGAGTGTTGCATAACCTGGTTCCTGACAGTTGCAACTGCGACCCAGGTGCTAGAGGCTTTTGGCACTTGGATGTTCACGCCCCTGGTAATACCAAAAGCAGCTGACACACCCAGGCACGCTGCCAGCATACAAAGATGGAAGGTGGGAGACCGGCTGGCTTCTGGGACATGACTGATTATGAACCCACCTCGCTCTGGGGTGCATCTCTGATGGGCTGCGCAGCGGGAGCTTTTTGTGGGGTCAGATAAATGATGGGAAGTGTGCATCAGAAAATAGTCGCAACTGTGGAAAACAAAGATGGGGATTGCAGGCAGTACCCAGCCACAGCAATCAGGATAGAAAAGATGGCCTTTGCAAGTACATCGACTCTTTGGGAAGAAACAAGTTAATGCCGGGGAAATGGCACAACTGGGTGAGTTTACAGCATGTGGCATAAAGGAATGAGGGCCCCGAGGCAGAGCTGCTGCCTGGATGGAGAGGTGCCAGTTCCACCGCAAAGAGCGCTGACTTGCCCAGAAGCAGGGACAGCTGGCAGGGAGGAGTGCTGCCGTGGCCCTGGCCTCTGGCAGCACCGTCCCTGGCATATCCAACAGCACAGCTGGGCAGCATGGACACACGGCAGCATTGCTGCTGCTGCTGCGACTGTCAGGAGACAAGTCTGCCATGGCACCCACTCTGGCAGCCGCCTCAAGCCTGCGAGTCCAGCTCAGTGAAGGACAGAACGAGCCCCTGCTGAGGAAGAGGCTGCTGTCTGTCCTCAGGTCAGGGACGAGCTCGCAAAAGGAGCTTAGGGGCTTCTTTGCTAACTTGGTGCAAGGAGCCCGGTGCTTGCACAAAGAGGCATGACAGAAAAGGATGCCAAAGTCCGCTTAGCCTTGCTGCCCATGGGTGGTTGCAAGAACAAGTCTGGATGGAGGGGAAAACTCAGAGGAAGGAAAAAGCCCTTGAAGGTCCAGACACAGAGCTGTATCATGTGGGACAGATGCTATATCACAAGATAAGCTTCTGAAAAGGACAGGCCACTGAGAGGGAGAGATGCACAGCTGGCAAAACTCAAGCATCTGCAGAAGTCGGCAAACAGGCTGTGTGTTTAGACTGGGAGAGAGCAGGAATACTAGACAAAGTATCGGAGGGGGGCTGGAGAAAGCACTGCGTTGGAATCGGGGGGCTCTTTTTACCTTTCAAACCTCTCTGGATCGCTGCACTTTTAAACAGACTCAGCCAGTATGTGCTCAGGGCTTTTCTGCTGCAAAGGACTTAAACAGCAATGCTTACACAGGATCCCTGCATGCACAACTTTTAAATGCTCCTGTGAGTCTAAAGAACTCACCCCACAGAGGAGGCTGCCCGCTGCCTCCCATCCCCCTCTCTGGGCAGGCCTCCTTTCAGTCAGCCTCTGCTGGGGCAAATAATTCTGCCAGGCCTTTGCACTGGATGCAAGTAAACAATGGCATTAGTCCTGATATGAGACTGAATGAACTGGCATGAGAAGGGGCAGCCTGCCAGAGGAGTCACTGCTCTGAGCTTCCTCCTTCAACCCTCCAGTTGGGACAGAGGGGATGGCTCCTCTACGGCCAAGTAGTTTTGCTGGGTGCCAAGTGGATGCAGATCTTCAATCACCATTCAGAAAACAAGTATGCCCCAGTGCATGGTAAACAGCACTGACCAAGGAAGTTACACAGGCGGGGTGAGGGTAGCACACAGAGACAAGCTTCTCCAGGTTGTGGAGAAGTGGCCCCGTTCCCCCAAGGGCCCAGAAGACGTTGTTAAGGAGGGACCTCTTTCTAGCAGCTGCTGCAGAGAAGCCAAGCTTGGCTTGAGTGGGCACCTGGCATGCTGTCAGGGGCATCTCCCTCTTGCGGTGCGGCACTGCAGCAGGAAGAGGTGAGACTGCAGCCAGGCAAGCCTTCACCACTGGCCAGGCATCCGTCTGCTCTTCCCACCATCAGCTCAGCTGCTTGAGACAGGTGGAAGGAAACTGCCCACTTGGGGAAAAATCTGAGCCAATGGCAGATTGGCAAGCAAAGGCTTGGGGAGGGGGGCTCAGAAAGAGCCTGATGGCCACGGGCCTTCTTCCAGATGTATGAAGGAGGTGGCTGGCTCCGAAGTTATCAGGGCCTTTTCCCCTCCCAGGAGCTATTTTGTATGCAGAGTCATGTCAGAGGAGTAACGATTTGGGGGCTTCTGGCCCACAAGACAGAGACTGAGGTCTCACAAGCAAGCCTCCATGCTGGGAGGTCTCCAGTAGAAACCAGAAGAGCTGGGAGTGGAATGCAACTGGCAGCCCCACGACTGGGGGGTTGTTCCTCCTGTCTCTCCCCCAAGCTCCCAACCCAGAGGCAAGAGAAGGACCCCAAAACGACTCCCAGATCTGCACAGGGGCTGCCACATGCTGGTTTCATTGTTTACCAGGCCAGCCTTCACCCAGAAGCAAAGGGCCAAACCAGCCATGACAATAAAATGTGTATGTGCATTTCATGTGCAGGTTTCCCCCATCCCCCCAAAGACAAAGAGCACTGGGGGGGGAGGCTGATAACTATTAGGATTGCAACAGTTGAGGGGGGGAGATGCAGCAGTTACCCATCACACCTCTGAAGTTGCTACTTAAGTTGGGAGAAAATCTCCCATTGGCCCCAAAGTAGGGGAAAGCAACGTGCGGGTGAAGGAGAGAAAAGCAAGTAGTGAAACAACTGTAGAAAGGAAATGTTGTTGGGCAACTCCTGTCAGAGTTTCTTGACACAAGCAGACAGTTCATATTGATTCATTAATAATGTGTTGATTCAAATACCTACAAATGAAAAACACCAGCGGAGGAGTTATAGATTCGCTGACTGTCACTTCAAAATGGTTTGTGCAACATATATTATGTCGTGGTGGTCCAGGTGAATTAATGGCTGCAGGCTACTTTTCAAAGGAGGTGTAAAGCGGGAGGAAGCCACTAAGAGCATTAGTAATTCCTACACATTCTTACTTGATCATAGCCAGCAATAACATGCCTGCGGTTTCTACTCGCTGTTGCTCAAATTTTGCAGCAGCATCCCAGACAGAACGATTTAAGGAAGGAGCGGGCACCTGTAGGGGAACTGAAGGCACCAACACCGGCTTGTCAGCAAAATCAACTAAAGCAACTACCTTTCACAAAACCCAGAAGTGCTGGAGTAAGCAAGGAGATGCCCTTTTCATCAGGTGTGTTGGTTTGCTTCAAAATGCTGTTTACTTACAGAATACCCTTTCAGGTGCAAGATTCAAGGCATACAGTACAGTATTACATGAAGAGCTGTCTCAACCCAGGACTGCAATGTACTTTTTGAAGCAGAAGAAGAATGAAAAGAAGTATGCTAATTGGATTCCAAACAGCTTCCAGCCCCTGATCTGAAGGAAGGCAAGGCAAGGCTACATGAAGGAAGAGCCCAAGTCATATCGAAGAGCACTCAAGGAAGACTCCACGTTTGGCAGGCTGTCATGTTCAGGACTATACAAATTCCATGCATCTCTGGATTTACTGCACAAACTTGGAATCTGTATGTTCATAGAGATTTTCACCAACCTTCGATTCCTACTTCATTAAATAAAGTTCTAGTCTTTGTTGTTGCTGAGAAAGTCTCAAACTCATCTCTGTTCTTCGCACACTGCATTTTGTCACACTTTCCATGGCCACAGCACCCCAAATTCAGATACACATCACAATAGCAAAATTTGTTAAAAATGGAAGCAAAGCTAACAAAGATACTTATTTGGCATAATTAATTTTGTTCATCCCATTTATGTGCCCTTGCATGCAGAATAGATGTGGCCCTCTCCCCAATTTCGATATGTGCCAGTAAAGTTGTGTAGAGAAAGTAGAGAGAAGCTTTTCTCCCTCTCTCATAATACTAGGACCCAGCTGGAGGTCATCCAAGGAAGCTGAATGTTGGGAGATTCAGGGCAGACAAAAGAAAGTCCTTCTTCACACAGCACAGAGTTAAACTGTGGAATTTGCTCCCACAGGAGGCAGTGACGCCCACCAACCTGGATGGCTTTAAAGGAGGATTAGACAAATTCTTGGAGGGAAAGGCTATCAGCAGCTACCACCACCACCACCTTCAGGATTACTGGGAATCACAAACAGGGAAAGGGCTGGTGCACACTTGTGACTTGTGGGCTTCCCAGAAAAGGCATCTGTTTGGCCTTCTGTGAGAAACGGGAAGCTGACCTATATAGACCTTTGGTCTGATCCAGCTGCTTCAGGGCTGCTCCTATAGTATGCAACCCGCAAGTGCATATATTTGCATGCAACACTCCGCCCAGGCACAATGATAAAATGGAGGATTGGGAGGAAGCCAGGGACTTCGCCTTGAGCTCTTTAGAGGAAAGGAGGGAAGTAAATGCAACGTATAAAGAAATGTTGCACCGAGTGACATGACATTTATCTGCTATGTTAATTTATTTTATTTATTTATTTAATTTATTTAATTTATATACCGCCCTAAGCCAAAAAGGCTCTCTGGGCGGTGCACATAAGAGATAACCCCAAACATACCCAAACCCCAACAACTCACCTGTACGGAGTTCCTATGCTGAGTCCGTGACTGGGGGCTGGCCACAGGGAACCTCACAGGGTATCTTAACATACAAACATACAAAGTCATTTTAAAGTTGGATCAGAGTCATTCTCAGAGAGGATCATATCCTGGTAACGTTTTCAGTTCTCTCTTTACTTAAGTGCTCTCTGGTTGGGAACAGGAATTAAAATGCAATAAGGGATTTGAAGTAACTGTTGGTGTTTACACTGCTGTACAAAAGCTTGCCAATAAAGTCACTGTTGCAGGCAGATTCATGAGTCAGGCTAATTCTGCATTCTCCTGCGTACATGAAAGCTGCTCAGCTGCCCACTCAGGAGGCAAGAGTTTCTGCTCTGTGCTGCAGACCCACATCCACAGGCAAAGCAGAAAGGCACAGAGACAACATGAGGACCAAACCACAAACCTCCCAGTAGGACTGGAAGTAAAGCAACTGCTACACAAGGCAGAAACGTTCCTCGTGCCCCATCCTCATTTCTCACTGGATCTCTGGGAGCCAGAAAGGGCTGCTGTGGCGGCGGCTGTTCCTCCTCCTCCTCCTCCTGGAGCCAATTAAACTATCAAGGCCCCCTTTGAAACGGTTTCTGAACAGAGAGTGGGCACAGCAGAACGCTCACAGATATTGACAAGTTTCAGAAATCTGGCCCAGATTAATACTGAAGAACAACTGTTTGAGTATACATTTTTCACTCTTGTGTTAGATGGTTTATATAAAAAATTAAAGCTAGTGAAAGTGTCCCACTGGTTTTAGCAAAAATGAACTGCTTCAAGGTTAATTGTTGCAACTATAATTAACCGCCCACTAGTTTGCACTAGGCACCCTAGTACAGATATTACATTTATAGTTTAATGTACTTTATGTAGATAGAACATGTTGTTCCTGCTCAGTCCATAAATAGTCCCAGGTGAGCCTTTTCATACCTCCCACCCTTCCTCTGGAGCTCATTCTTTAAAATGGCACACAGATGAAAAAAAGTGCCTGAACACTCATGCATATACACAGACACCTCAAGAATCTGCTGCCCAAAGGAACTGCTACATGTTGCACTGAACTTAACTAAGAGGGCCCTGGTGCCATCCAGCTTCATACTAACGCATGCACAGATCTGAGGATGGTGTAGTGCAATACAGACCACACAGTGTCTCATAAGTGCCCCTCAAAGTATTACCATCCCCAGAGCAAGGAGGAGGATTCTTAACGGCAACTGTGGCTGAAGAGACCAAATGCAAGTCATCCTCTGTACTCTCAGAACCACTATCTGCTCTGCAGGCAACGCTGGCACAAGGGCAAGAAGCTTGTTCTGTAACAGAAATTGGCTCCCTGCACAGGCACAGCACACTACAAACAGAAGGAACGGTTACAATTTGGATATTACGTATAAAATAAAGACGGCGTTAAAGTGATGAAAAACTTTAAACACATTTCTTCTCAGAAAAAGCTGTGGCCAAATGGCTACTGCCCCTCAATGAAAATCTTGTAGGCCTGCCAAGGACCAGATAAAGTTGCCCCGGGTTGGATCCAGCCCAAGAGATACCAGCTTGGCCATCCTTGATGTTTGATCACTGAGTGGTGTCATGTGCTTATTTTAAAATATGATTATGCTGCTCTTCCAGCACATGTCATCCGCCAGTCAGAAAAATCACTCCAAGGAGAAATCCTAGAGAGCCTTCCCCAGCCTGGGGCCCTCCAGATGCTCTGGCCTACAACTCCCGTCAGCCGGGCATGAGACATCCACACTGGCCTGATGGGATCTGTTGCCCCAGGTTGGGGACGGCTGTCCTAGAGGCAGACAGAAAAAAAGGTGTGATGGCCTTTATCCTCCTCCTCTTCTGTATTCCCAGCCTTCCTCCCAAAGACAGCCAAGGATATAAGCAAAGGATAAAAAAATCTTCAGTTCTAGAGGGAGGTGGTGCCACGGTGAAAAGGCCCCCGTTCTAGCCACAGGTGTCTTTATTGAGGCAGGACCTGGTTTAACAAGCAACGATGGAAGCAGGGATGACTGATGTCTGAGGCATCAGCCTAGTAGAGTGTGTAGAGCTTTGCAGGTCAATTCACTGGGCCAATAAGCTGTGGCTCCACCTCCCTCTGCAACTGAGGGGAGAAGGATGCTCCTGCCTCCTGCTATTTAACAGGAGATGGGCTACAGAATTTTGCACCATCTCCCAAGTTATCATCAAGGGCAGTCCCACTACAACAGTCAAGCACAGCAGTTGCAAGAATGCAGGTCAGAGTGGAGAGGCCCCTGTCATCCAAGAGGAGATGCAGCCTACAAACCACAAAAAGCCAGACAGAATACAGCCAATTCCTGGACATCTTCAAGCTGCCTGTCAGTCTCTGTGTCTTCTGGAGTAAAGCAGGCTCCAGGGAACACCAGGGCTACCAATCCTTATCGATGGGGCAACAGCCCGCTTGGGATTGCCCAAGAACTTTCCCCATGCTCTTGGCGTTATCTTTGCTTTGGTCTTTCTATCTTGTTACAGTTGAGTCAGGTTATAATTAAAAGAAATAATCAGGCTTGTTACTCTGCCATATATGTTTTTATGCTTGGGATCTTGCTGGTTTAATCATGCAAAGACTTTAGGGGTTTTGAAATGTGATGGGTGTTGTATTACCTACGAACTATAACAAGTACATTCATTTACCTACTTATTTTCCACTGCAACTCTGGACTGGCTAGTGAACGTAGAATGGGAGATGACCGGGTGTCAATAAGTTTTAAATCTTTCTATCTCAGTCTTGAACTTGCAGTCCTAACTTAGAATCACGGCTGGTCCACTAACTTTTTGCAAAGTGCGTAATGGGAATTTATGCCAACAATGCAGACAGATATACCAACATATGAGTATTTTGGCCTGTGGTGTGAACACTGTGATTGGCATGAAAGTGACTGGGCACAACCGTCTCCGTTAGCAAGCATTTATGTTTGGGGTCTCCATTCATAGTATAAGCATCACATAAACTACGGCAACAGATGAGGATGATGTTGCCCCACTGCTTTGCCCATGATTGAATGTCTATGCAGGGTTATCTCATGCAGTTCCTGAACCTGCTGTCTGGCACAGAATTCCACATCCTAAAAAAACCTGAGCTTTCCTTTAAAGGTTTCCGCCTACATGTTTCACTCTGCCTGACCCCTCCCATTTCATTATCCCTTTCCTTGGTTTCCCCTAAAATTCAACCCGGAAACCTGAATCATGGAGCACTGCAAAAAAAAAAAAAAGGAATATAAGTAACAGGAGAGGAAAAACTTTTAGGAGCAGGGCCAACTACAGGATGGCCAAATTCAACATGTGTAGGAGTGGACAACCTCTCAGAAAGTCTAACTCTCGGCATGTTTAATTTCGGGACAGAGAGTTCCTCAACAATAAAGGATTTGTCAAAGATATGTTGAAGGGAAGAATCAAAATCCCTTCAGGAAACTGGAGGTTATTGTGACGCTCCTGTAATAGTGCCTCAGCATGTATCACCGACGAGCAACAGTTCAGCATATAGTTAAATATTCTGGCTATGTATTCATGTAAGACTCTGTTCTCCAAATATTTCAGTGTGGCTTTCAATAAATTAATAACAGTGACATAAAGTGCTTCCAAATTAGACATTAACTAGGTGGAAGAGCTACACTTCATTCACTTACTTTTTAACTGATTTTTGTTGTTGTTGTTGTTGTTATGTGCCTTCAAGTCGATTATGACTTATGGCGACCCTATGAATCAGCGACCTCCAAGAGCATCTGTCGTGAACCACCCTGTTCAGATCTTGTATGGCTGCCTTTATGGAATCAATCCATCTCTTGTTTGGCCTTCCTCTTTTTCTACTCCCGTCTGTTTTTCCCAGCATTATTGTCTTTTCTAGTGAATCATGTTTTCTCATGATGTGTCCAAAGTATGATAACCTCAGTTTCATCATTTTACCTTCTAGTGACAGTTCTCATTTAATTTATTCTAACACCCAATTATTTGTCTTTTTCGCAGTCCATGGTATGCGCAAAGCTCTCCTCCAACACCACATTTCAAATGAGTTGATTTTTCTCTTATCCGCCTTTTTCACTGTCCAACTTTCACATCCATACATAGAGATCGGGAATACCATGGTCTGAATGATCCAGACTTTGGTGTTCAGTGATACTGATTTTTACATAACCTTAAATTATGCAAAACCTTTTTTTCTCAAAGCAAACTGACATACTTGAGCAATTGTGCTTAAACCAGGGGTTGACAGCCTGTTGCCCATGGGTGCCATGGTGCCTGTGAGAGCCTCCAGTAGCGCCCCCATCAGGAAGCCCAGAACCTGAGCTTTCTTTCTTTTCTTTAGAGTAAGTCTCTAGCCCTCCTAGAAAGAAGGCTATGGAGCAAAATGTGCAGGTACCGTTCTAAGCACTTTCTGTGAAATGGGTCAGCCTGGCTGCTCCTGCCTGTCAGTGTTATAAGCCAATGAGTGAAGTTAGAGCTGTGATTGATAAGTGAGTTGTTTGGACATCAGTCAATTAGAATCCCGGGGTCTTAAAGAGCTGCTTGTTTAGCCCTCCCTTCTAGTACACTTTTCTTGCTTCTGTCTTTTCCCCCTAGTCCTTAGTTTGCTCTTCTTTTTTCCCTAGCAATCAGGATACATCTTTCCTATGCTGGGTTTGCCTGAGATCAGGTAGCTCCTAGGAGTTGTTTTCTGCAAATACTACTACACAATAAGTGTGGGTGAAAATTAAAGAATCACCTCTCCCCAAAAGGCAAATGTGAAAACTTTGCAAAGAGGCTTAGGCATGCCTCCTGCTTTGCAGGAGCTAAAGACCAGAGACTAGTTAAGAATTCACAGTCTAGTTAAAGTATAGTGCAATGATATACACGTCTACTCAGAAGTAAGTATCTTTGTATGTAAGGGGCTTACTTCCAGGTAAGTGGATACATAATGGCGGCCTAGGCTTTGGTTTACTGTTGGCACTGGGGAAAAACAGGGTTGTTGTGCCTTTAACCACTGTATTGCAGGCAGAAATTCAAGAGGTCAAGCCTTTTCTAGTATGGAATTAGGGAAAAATAAAAGCACTTTAGTGAAAATTTTAAAATTGATCAGAGACATTTGGCTTGTTCAGGTGCATCACCCACATGGCTATGTTATGCTTACAAGATATGGGCAGAATGAAGCAGAATGTGTTTAACATAGAAAAAGTGTTTAACCCATCAGTGTGGAAAGCAAACTGCAATTCTGTCTGTACCTTGTAGCTGAAAAGCAATGACTGGGTACTAGAAGGCACCACTCCAGAAGCTGAAAAGGAAGTGATAGAATGCAAGTGAAAGCACTGCCCAAATGAGAAGAAAAAAGAGGGTCCTGATGACAGGACTTGATGCTGCAAGCAGATAAAGAATTCTGAGGTGCTCTTTGCTATAAAGGCATAAAAGCAAATGTTTCGTTAAATACATGAGGAAAAGGGAGGCAGCCAGGGAAGTGATGGTGAAGGTGTGAAGGATTGCTAAAGGAGAAGAGAGGTTGCAGAGGGAAGCTAAATGTACTCTTTGCCTCAGTCTTCATTATACAAAATGCGGGAGAGAGAAGCATCTGAACCAGCCTCGAGTAATAGGCAGAGCGTTGCCTCTAGGCAACAAGGAATTCCATTCTGGCAAGTGAGCGGGCTGGTGGGAAAGGAAGAGATCACTCCGTTGCTTGGTTTCTGTTTTAGCCACAGAGGAAAAGGGAGTTCCTTCCTTCAAGGCCAAAACACAACAGGATGCTACTGCCGGTGGTGCTGGAGGCAGCGGCGGCAGAGCAGATCCCAGCCTGCTTAGCTTCTGTGCCAGCTCGGAGAAAAAGAAGTCCATTCCTTTGTGGCTAGCATCAAAAGCAAAGGGGTTGGCAGAGGAGCAGCAGAGAGATCCCTCATCCCTCCACTAGCCCTCTGACCAGCCTGCTAAGAAGGTTCTGGGGCTAGCATGGAAATGCAGGCTGCCAGTCTCTCAGTGACCACATTCTTCCAAGCTACACAGCAAGTGGATTGGACTGTGAAAGACCAACCCAAATGGTGTTTGCATTTTGACAAATTTGTAGGGCAGCAGAATATCTCAGAGAGGAGGTCAGGTCTCCTGCTCCTCTGGTGCATTCACTATAGCTGCCCAATTTCCCTGCTTTTAAAAGTTTGATAGAAATATCTGTGGGCTATAGGTACATTCTTAAACCTGCAAGGCTTTTTGCCTATTAGTGAATTTCTCTGCTTTTTAATCATGGAGGCAAGAAATGGGATCCTGTGCAAGTTTGCTGAGAATGGATTGATCATTTGCATGCTTATTGAGCAGTGGGATTTACTCCCCTGCAATCATGCTTAGGATACGTAAAACTGACCATGGGGGGGGGAGAGGGGAGAGTAGAGGGAAGGAGGAAGGGGGGAGAAGGGAGCAGAAGGAGGGGGAAGGGAAAAGAGAGGATTGGAAGGAGAGGGGTGAAGGAAGGGGGATGGAAGGGGCAAGAGGGAGGGGATAGGGAGGAGGAGGAGGAGGGGAGGGCAGGTTTGATCATTTGCATGCTTTTTGAGTTCAGTGGGATTTACTCTTGTGCAATCCTGCTTAGGATATATAGAACTGACCTGGGAGAGAGGAGGGGCAGGGAAGGGGAGGTAGAAAGGAGGAGGGAGAGGGGAGAAGATTGGGTAGGTGGGCGCTGGGCAGAGGTGAAGCCCCTTTCTTTTGCAAAAGGAAAACATTGTGAACAGTATCATAGTTTTTCAGGATTTCCCCCACCTTTTTATTCTACAGCAGGCACATGTAGTCTCCCACCCAAATTTAAACCAAAGCTGTCCTTGGGCACATCCACACCAGGCCTTTATTTCACTTTAGACAGTCATGGCTTCTCCCAAAGAATCCTGGGAAGTGTAGTTAGTGAAGGGTGCTGAGAGTCGCTAGGAGACGCCCTGTTCCCCTCACAGACCTTCAATCAGAGCAGCTGACTGTTAAACCACTCTGGCCACTGGAGCTCTCTCAGTGGAACAGGAGTCTCCCCTCAGCAGCCTTCACAAACTGCACTCCCAGGATTCTCTGGGGAAAGCCATGACTGTCTCATGTGAAATCAAAGTCTGGTGTGGGTGTGTCCCCCTGATTAGGCAAACCAAGCAGCTGTTGAGTCTGGCTTTTAGAACTCTGACAGTTGGTTCTTCCACAGCATGCCGGACGTTGTCATTGGCTTCAAGCCAAAATTTATTAAATTAATTAAAAATCAGCCAGACATTTTTTAAACTTTTAAACTGCAGAAAATGAAGGTCAGAGTATGGGGCAAGGTCAGTAATAGGATTGCAGTACTCTGTGAACATGGGTGATTTTTAATTAATTTCAACAGAGTATGAGAAGTCTGACAGAAAAAAGTCCAAAAGGAGTCTGGTTTCTCTCTCTCTTTTTACACTTTGAACTCTCAATTCTCTCTGACTGTTTTGTGTATCACCACGAAGATGTAGAGGGTTGTTCTGAGTTCAGGACTATAAGTTTTGTAAGGTTTTGTTTTGAAATGAGCTTATGGGAAGCATCAGAATGGCATGGGGGGTATTTTCAATTTAACATTGCGGAATGTGAAAAATCCATTCTGGCTATAGTATACAGCCGCTCTTGTCGCTGTATAACAAGTTCCCTTCCACAAGATGCAGTGATGGCCACTAGCTTAGACGGCTTTTTAAAAAGGGTTAGATGTTCCCTCTGTGAGTTTGTCTAACAGCAACTAGGAACTATCACAGACAAATACAACCTCCAAGTCCAGAGGCAGCCTACCTTTGAACAGTAGATGGGGTGGTGGTGCAGCGGGGGCTTACAACAAGACAGGGCTTGGGAGACGCCATCCGATCCCATTTGTGGACTCCCTTTTACGGAATTTGCCTGGAAACAGAAGGGTGGGGTGATGGCCCACCCTTCCCCAACCTGGTGCCCTCTGCCTGTTTTGGACTACAACTCCCATCAGCCCCAGCCAGGGCAGATGCAAGATGCTGGCGCTGAGGAGAGATGTAAGCCAAAACATTTGGAAGGCACCAGATGGGGGATGGCTGCCACGTCAGACATGGCTCCATCTAACCCTCCGCACAGAGAGGCAACAGCTCTCCGGGGCTGAACGTGAGGCCGCCCGGGCCACTGAGCCACGACTTTTCCCCGCGACACAGCGCGACCCCCTGAAAGCTCTGCGCTAGAATACAAATCCCAGCCCGTGGAAGCGACGCGGTCTCTCCTTGCGGGGCACGACAGCCAGTCCAGGCAGCTCACTTTGCACATGCCCAGAAGCAACCAAATGCAGATGCAAGGGCCATAGCAAGGCACATTCCGATTCCTATTACAGACCGAAACTTGAATCCAACCGTTTCTCGGGCTCAGGAACTCTCCGAGCGCTCGGGGCACTGCAGCAAAGCGCACGAAGCGGAGACACCAGCCGGGACCGGGCGCCGGGGCTATCCCGCCGTGGGCACAAGCCAGCTGGGAAGAGAAGCGGAGCGGTGGGCAAAGGCAACAGCGGCGCCTCCAAGCCCGGACCTCCCTGCGCCGAAAGAGCTGCCGGCTCGGCCTTCCTCCGGCCAAAGCAGAGCGGAGCCGCGCGCTGTTCCGGGCGCCTCGCGGGCTCCCGAGTTGACTGCTCCGGCGGCAGCGGAACTGCGCCTCCCGGAGCGGGGAGCCGCGCCCGCCGCGCCAGGCGGGACCCTCCGACGGAAAGCGCCTCGGCGAGCCCGGCAGCTCCTTCGCCAGGGCAGGGGTCTGGCCGGGGGGGAGGGCGGGAGGAGCGAGCGGCACCCCCGCGAGACCAGCCCTGGCCGGGGCCTTTTCCCATCGCAGACAAGCCCCCGGCCGCGGCCCGAGCTCGGCGCGTCCCAGCGCTGCGGCCCGCTGGAGCTCAGCTGCTGGTGCTGGCGCTGCTGGCCGAGGGGGCGAGAAGGGAACTCCTCGCAGGGACAAAGGCGGCGGGCGCCCTGCCCCCGCGCCGGGAAGAGGGATGCCGCCGCCGCGCCGTCCGGCTCCTTACCTTTGCCTCCGGGTGGCGGCCGCCGCGGGCATCATGCTGGGCGGTGCGGGGATTCACCGAGGCCGCCTGGAGCCGCCGCCGCCGCAGCAGCGAGACGGCGCGGAGGGAAGCACCTGGCCCGGCACGGGCTCCGCTCCGCCCCACCAGGCAGCAGCAGCCTCGCCGCGGCTGTCCTCCTCCAGGGCTCGTCGCCGTTGCCTCGGCGGCCGCTCCGCTCTCCCATCCTCCGCGCTGCCGCCAAGCCCGCCCCCTTAGCGGGAGGTGGGAAGGCGGCGGCGGCAGGCCGGGGCTTCTCGTCAACCGGGAGGGGGCGCGCGCGCGGAGGAAACTGCGGCCTGGGGAGGCGGGGGGCGTCGACCCGCTGACTTTGCGTCGGCGGGTCTCCGGAAGGCGCTTTTTTGGGGGGGGATATCCGGCAGGGGCTGTTTCCACGCCGAAGCCTCCAGCTGGAGCGGCTGAGACCGGCTGGGCGCCGCCGCTTCCTCGCGCTCTCTCATCCCGGGCGCCGCCCCGGCACCTTCCAGGATCTCTGCCCCGCAGGCATTCCTGGGTGTCTTTCCTTGGGCGGCACACAGGGTGGGGCGGCAGCGGCAGACCTAGTTGCCTTTGGGCTCCTGGTGCGGGCCCCTGGGCTTCTGCCATGCGCCTCAAGCACCCCTCGCTGGGGGGAGGGGCGTAAAGAAGCACGAAATCCGCGGGCGCGGAGGCTCTGCAGCGCACCTCTCAAAGGACTCCACTAAAAAAAAGGGAAGGCCTGGCCCTCTGACCCCTTCCGGGCAGAACTTCTCCCATCTTCGCGTCTGACATCGCTACAAGCCTTGTTAAAACTCTCCACGCTTTTGCAACTGCTTCCAGGCGCCCCGCCTATTGAGCGTCCATCCCGACTTCTTGGCCGGGAGATTAGATGATGTTGACCTCCGTTCTGGTTTCTTTTTTTTTCTGGGGAGGTTAGATGACCTTGCATTAAAGCAAACGTTAGCCCGTGTTTTCCAGTACGGTTTCCTCTCGTTGCAGCAAGCCTGGTGTTTTGAGGGAAGAGGGTTTGTTGCATAAGAATTCCCAATCCGCTGTAATTGTGAGACCTCAGTTTGCCGGAAAGTGATTGATCCCACCCAAATATAGCAAGAGTCTGGACATACCCTTTGTCACATTGTTCAGTGATACATTCTGGCAAATGAGCTGGAACACATCAAGCCCACTTCCCCAAGTGCTTGCACCTTTTACCATAAGGAGGGCAGCAGGGGAGATGCACCAGTCAGGATGTATGCTCAACAAACAGCCAGCCTGGAAGCACCCATCCTTGATTGGGAGGTCCTTGGCAACAAAATAGGCTTCCCCCAAAGATCAGCCTTTTTGTTGCAATGTTTGCATGTTAAGATTCTCCAAGATTTCCATCTATCAGCCGTAGCTGGTCTTGCTGCCAGGAGGTTATTAATTCTTTGTGTCTCAGCTTTTTGGATGCTTCCTCAAGCAGGGTGAGCACTAGGGACTTAATTTAGGAGTGCAAGAGATTTCCCACACAGATATCATGGCCCAGAACCTACAAACTCTTGCAGGTCCACAACTTGTCATGGAAAGAACATCCTCTGACGCCTTGGGCAGGCTACTGGCCTGGTTTTCCTACATTTTAATGATGTTAATGTGCCACCTGTGGAGAACCTTTAGTGTATTCTCCCAAATTCTAGCTGAAGCAGAGAACAGCGGTCTCAGCCCATGTCCCCTGCTATCTCCCCAGATCAATGAGGCAGCCCAAATCTGTTTCACAGGTCACTCAAATCCCTTCCATACACACAGTCATTCCTGCTCTTATAATGTTTATGTTATGTGCCTTCAAGTCAATTATGACTTATGGAGACCCTATGAATCAGCGACCTCGAAGAGTATCTGTCGTGAACCACCCTGTTCAGATCTTGTAAGTTCAGGTTTGTGGCTTCCTTTATGGAATCAATCCATCTCTTATTTGGCCTTCTTTTTCAACTCCTGTTTTTCCCAGCATTATGATCTTTTCTAGGGAATCATATCTTCTCATTATGTGTCCAAAGTATGATAACTTCAGTTTCATCATTTTACCTTCTAGTGATTGTCATGAACCTGTAATGGTCATGAGTTATTAGAAATTTGATGACAACACTTTGGTTCCAGTAAGGGACTCTGGGAGATGGTTATAGTCAGAAAGGACAGGCCTTGCCAATTTGCAAAGTTAAGTTTCATTTTCCCAGCTGAAGACGGTTAGAAGAAGCCTTAACGAGCTGCACCTGTTTATCTTTGTTGATTAGCCAGTGCCTGGCACCCAAGGTCATCCTTGGCCTATGCAGTTGGAAAACACCGTTGGGAGGGGGGCCTGAAGGCGCGAAAATGTGAGAAACATCGAGAAGAAAGTTACATCAGTCAATTCCTGATTGGTCAATTAATCTTGGACCGTTAGGATCTTTTTCCCTTAAGTATAGGGCTAGGGACCCACAGCCTTTGTTCTCTGTTCTCTGCCTATGCTGACTGGCACCAGAGTTCCAAACCTTTTCTGCTTTATGGTTCCTGGGGTTGCTTATGGGAAGGCAACCTATGTCTGGTTCCATTGCTTTATGTTGAACATCCATCTCTCTTAGGAGAGGTGCCACGCAACCAACTACCTCGTATGTAAGTAGTTAGGTGAGCTAGTTTATTATTTTCTTGTTGTGTGTATGAATTCTCTTGTAAGAACCTAAACCCCTGTTGGGTGAATGGTCTTAAAGGATTACTTGCTGCTATATGATATGTGCACTTATATATTTTAATAAAGCTACTTCTATTTAACCTGGTGTGTTCATTTGAGAGAAGGGGTGGTTCTAAATTCAGTGTTTTGACCCAACCTCAGTCACTCACTACCAAAGAGGGTTAAGAAGTTAAAAGCTTGGATTTTAAGTGTTAAACCAGAGGTGCCTGGCAAGGAGTGTAACTGTGACTCTTGCCTTTTTGGACCTTGGTTTTATATACCTTCTGGGCTCAGAGATCCCCTGGCTCTGAGTGGACCAGTATACAGGGGTGGTGGCAGCCTACCTTCTACCTTGCAGGGTTGTTGTGAGCGTACGCAGCCTTGGCAAGGGTGAAGTAATAGCTTTTCGGTTCCAGTCTCATTTCCCTAAGGGTGGGGGTCTGAGCCTGATGCATGTTCCCGGGACCCTGAGGGTCGGGCGGGCATGACATGGCTGGCAGCGGTGAGGATCGAAGCCATTCCTGCTCTTAAGTGAACACGCTGTGTGAGATAAGTGCATTGCAGCAAGTTGTAAATTTTAAAGAGACTTCTGACACAATTGTTTGTTACTTTGGGTAGTAAGGTTAGTGCAGAATGTCGCAAAAGATAAAAACCAGATCTCAAAAGAATGGAGCCGAGGATGTGCTCCTGGCAGACACTGCGTTGCCTAGTCAGCTTGTTCAGCTGGAAGAAGGCGCTGCTGCTCTGTCGTTTATACCTCAGCCTTCTGTGGATGAAAAGGAGTTCGTGTCTAAGCAAACTGAGGATAGCGAAGATGAGGAGGAATCAGATTTGGATGAGGAAGAGCTGCCTAGGAGCATGCAGCGCTACCTGGCTAAGCAAATGAAGCTGTTGTCCCTGCAGTTCAAGGCTATGGAGGAAGATCGCCGGAGTAGGGAAAGCTTTGCTCGTGAGATGCAACAACCGCGAGGAGGAAGACCAGACCTCCATAAAAAATCCTTTCCGACTTTTCGTGAGACAGATGACATTTTTACCTTCTTCCAAGTTTTTGCTCACTCTTGTAGGGATCAAGGTGTGCCTAAAAAGTACTGGATGAGTGCTTTACGCATTAATGCTGAAGGCGAGTTGAGAGAACTGTTGAACTCCTTGCCACTGGAGTATGCCGATGATTTTGACTACTTTTATGCTGTAGCCAAGTCTCACTTTGCGCTAACTTCAGAGGATTGTTTTCGGCATTTAGAAACAGACCAGAAGAAGCCTCGGGAAAGCTTCTCAGCCTTTGCTGCACGGATGGGCAGAAATGTGGAACGTTGGGCTGACACAGCCGAGGCTGTAACCCGAGAGGAGGTTTTAGATCTGTTTGCAAAAGAACTGTTTTACAGACGCCTCCCTCGAGATTTGATGGCTCTGGTCAGAGACCAGCAGCCCCGTTCTCTGACTGAAGCAGGCATGCTAGCCGATCGTATGTTTAAAAACAGAGCTGAAGAAAAGTATACTTTGTTTCGGAGACCGGAGTACGTTCCTGTGAAACCGCTGAGGCGAGAGACCGCAGGTATGCAGAAACCAGGGCAACCGGCGAAGGAAGAGAAAGGGGGGCCTGCTGGCTACTTCAAAGTACCTTCCGCCCGGCCCGAGGCTGCGTTGCAAGAGAAGCCCCGTGGAGAAATAATTTGTTTTAAATGTGGGCAAATTGGTCATAAGGCTAATTCCTGTTCTAAAATCTTGTCTAAGCCCAATCCTGCTGGAAGGAAGAACCCAAAGGTTGCTCCAGTTGCACGTGTGAGAGACTTAACGTCCCCTGGAGCGGAACCTCCTGAACTTTCTTCATGGTCGTCAGCCGAGGAGAATGAAGGAGCAGAATCGGATTTTGTATTTTCTGCCCCAAATTCACAAGACCGTCCTGAGACCCCTCGTGGACCAGTTGTTAAAGCCCTGTCGGTGAGTGTTGTACAAAATATATCCGGGGGCAAAGAGGGAGAAGAAAAGGATGGTTTGCTGCAAGGGAGGGACTGTCCAGAACCTCTTTCATCGGAATGCAGGGAATGGGTTCAAACGCAGTTTTCGGAACCCATATATGTTAACTGTATTCAGGTCATGGGACGGGTAGATTCGGGCGCAGAGCTCTCCAGTGTTGCTGAACACTTGGTGAAGCCAGAGCAATATGTCCCTGACTTACAAGTGACTGTCACGGCGTATGGACCCAGGGCCGTGCAAGCTCGTGTGGCCGAGCTAGTGCTTTCATACAAGAATTGGACTGGGCGCCATAGAGTTCTAGTTCATTCAACCAATAGTTTGTGGGACGTTTTGATAGGAACAGACCTGCTCTTCCTGCACCATAGAGAGACTGAACGTAGGGCGGAGAGGGATGCCCTTGCTAAGTCTCAAGTTTTGTTAGACACCTTGAAATGTAGTGGGAGAGAAGCCAAGGCTTCAAAGGAACGGGCCGTGCGCTTGTCTGAACCACAGGAAAAAAAGTTTGCCTTTGCAGCCCAGAGAGGGGGGCTGATGGAATGCAAAGTGCCGCCTGTTGGCTCTCAAAGAACTAAGACAGCTCTAATAAAGAAGGGAAGCCTCCACAGTTGTAAAAGCAAAAAGGAAGCCAATTCGGCCGTTTTGTTACAAGCGGAGAAATCTGATTCTCTTAATGAACATTTAATTATGGCTTGTGCTAAAGTGTGTGACTTTGCAGAGGGGAGAGCTGAGAGCCTGCCCGAACAACAGGAAAAAAACTCCTTGCAACCCAGTGTGGGGGAGACAGAGGAATGTAAATTACCGGCAGCCAGCTCTCAAGCCTTTAGGGCAGCTTTATTGAAGGATGAGAGTTTGCAAAACTGCAGGGAAGAAGCCGGGAGAAGCCCTCCTGCCTTATCAGAGACTGTGAAAGTGAGATTTTATTGGGACAAAGGCTTGCTTTATCGAGAACATGTTCCTGGGGGGAATTTCACGGACTGGCAACCAGTCAGACAATTAGTCGTGCCAAAATCTTTTCGCCGGGATGTATTGCAGCTGGCCCATGATGCTGTGACTGCGGGGCACCTAGGTGTGGAACGGACTTTGTTTTTTGTTACCCAACAATTTTATTGGCCCTTAGTGGCTAAGACTGTTAAAGAATATGTAAAGTCCTGTGATATTTGTCAACGGCTTGGGGATGCACGTGATCACCCCAAGGCACCCTTACAAGTGTCCCCGATTTCTAGGAAATACCTGGTTTTGACTTGCACTCCTGCTGTGGAGGTTGCTGAAGACGCTTTATCTCGGTTACCTGTTCCAGTTGACTGACATTTGATTCATGCTCATTCCACGGACTGATTTCCCGGCTCTGATGACCTCTGGACCGTTTTTAGACCTTGTTTTACTCTTTTACGCTTTTAACATGTTTTATGGACTTTTTAAAGATTTTACGGCTTATGACCTTTTTTTTTGAACTTGGACCAGTTTTGGATCACCCCATTTTTTATTCTATTTTTTTTTTATTATTATTATTTTTTTTGATAATAAAGTTTTCTTTTTTTTTTGGGTGTTTTAGGGGTCCCTTATTTCTTTTTTTTTTCTCCTTTATTGTTGTTATTTTGTAACTTTGAACTTAATTAGAAGGCATAAGACAAGAAGTAGCTCACTTGCTTAAAATGTATTAAATTGTTTTTTCTTTTCTTTTTTTTATATGCTGTATTGTAATGTTGATGGAATTTCTTTTTTTCTGATTGTTCCCTTATTCCTGGTTGCTGTGGCGATGACGCAGAACTATTCAGAGTTCTGACATCATCTTCCCAAAAAGGGGCGTGTCATGAACCTGTAATGGTCATGAGTTATTAGAAATTTGATGACAACACTTTGGTTCCAGTAAGGGACTCTGGGAGATGGTTATAGTCAGAAAGGACAGGCCTTGCCAATTTGCAAAGTTAAGTTTCATTTTCCCAGCTGAAGACGGTTAGAAGAAGCCTTAACGAGCTGCACCTGTTTATCTTTGTTGATTAGCCAGTGCCTGGCACCCAAGGTCATCCTTGGCCTATGCAGTTGGAAAACACCGTTGGGAGGGGGGCCTGAAGGCGCGAAAATGTGAGAAACATCGAGAAGAAAGTTACATCAGTCAATTCCTGATTGGTCAATTAATCTTGGACCGTTAGGATCTTTTTCCCTTAAGTATAGGGCTAGGGACCCACAGCCTTTGTTCTCTGTTCTCTGCCTATGCTGACTGGCACCAGAGTTCCAAACCTTTTCTGCTTTATGGTTCCTGGGGTTGCTTATGGGAAGGCAACCTATGTCTGGTTCCATTGCTTTATGTTGAACATCCATCTCTCTTAGGAGAGGTGCCACGCAACCAACTACCTCGTATGTAAGTAGTTAGGTGAGCTAGTTTATTATTTTCTTGTTGTGTGTATGAATTCTCTTGTAAGAACCTAAACCCCTGTTGGGTGAATGGTCTTAAAGGATTACTTGCTGCTATATGATATGTGCACTTATATATTTTAATAAAGCTACTTCTATTTAACCTGGTGTGTTCATTTGAGAGAAGGGGTGGTTCTAAATTCAGTGTTTTGACCCAACCTCAGTCACTCACTACCAAAGAGGGTTAAGAAGTTAAAAGCTTGGATTTTAAGTGTTAAACCAGAGGTGCCTGGCAAGGAGTGTAACTGTGACTCTTGCCTTTTTGGACCTTGGTTTTATATACCTTCTGGGCTCAGAGATCCCCTGGCTCTGAGTGGACCAGTATACAGGGGTGGTGGCAGCCTACCTTCTACCTTGCAGGGTTGTTGTGAGCGTACGCAGCCTTGGCAAGGGTGAAGTAATAGCTTTTCGGTTCCAGTCTCATTTCCCTAAGGGTGGGGGTCTGAGCCTGATGCATGTTCCCGGGACCCTGAGGGTCGGGCGGGCATGACAGTGATAGTTCTGGTTTAATTTGTTGTAACACCCAATTATTTGTCTTTTTCGTAGTCCATGGTATGCACAAAGCTCTCCTCCAACACCACATTTCAAATGAGTTGATTTTTCTCTAATCTGCTTTCTTCACTGTCCAACTTTCACATCCATCCATAGAGATCGGGAATACCATGGTCTGAATGATCCTGACTTTGGTGTTCAGTGATACATCTTTACATTTGAGGACCTTTTCTAGTTCTCTCATAGCTGCCCTCCCAGGTCCTAGCCTTCTTCTGATTTCTTAACTATTGTCTCCATTTTGGTTAATGACTGTGCCAAGGTATTGATAATCCTTGACAAGTTCAATGTTCTCATTGTCAGCTTTAAAGTTACATAAATCTTCTGTTGTCATTAGTTTAGTCTTTTCGACGTTCAGCTATAGTCCTGCTTTTGTGCTTTCCTCTTTAACTTTCATCAGCATTCATTTCAAATCATTACTGGTTTCTGCTAGTAGTATGGTATCGTCTGCATATCTTAAATTATTGATATTTCTCCCTCCAATTTTCACACCTTCATCTTGGTCCAATCCTGCTTTCCTTATAATATGTTCTGCGTATAGATTAAACAAGTACGGGTGATAAAATACACCCCTGTCTCACACCCTTTCCTATTGGGAACCAATCGGTTTCTCCATAATCTGTCCTTACTGTCAGGGCCGGATTAAGCTGAGGAGGGCCCCTAGGCTGATTCTGAGCCGCCCACCGTCCCGTCCCATCCCATCCCCCCCCCCGCTTCACCTACCTTTCTGCTTTTTTTGCGGCTGTGCGCACAAGATGGCGGCAGAGGCTTCAGCCCCTTAGGGAAACCTCGGCCGCCTCTTGATTGATGGCAAACCGCAAAAAACAGCAGAGAAAAAGGTAAGTGAAGCGGGGGGATGGCAGGCAGTTCGGAAGCTCTTGTCCCGAGATCCATGGTTCCTGTCCTGCTTCCGTGGATTGCGAGCCCCCAAGAGCTCCGGGCCCCTAGGCTTCAGCCTACTAAGCCTAGTGAATAATCCGGTCCTGCTTACCGTAGCCTCTTGTCCAGAGTATAAGTTGCGCATCAGAACAATCGGATGCTGTGGCACCCCCATTTCTTTTAAGGCATTCCATAGTTTTTCATGATTTACACAATCAAAGGCTTTGCTGTAATCTATAAAGCACAGGGTGATTTTCTTCTGAAATTCCTTGCTCCGTTCCATTATCCAACATATGTTTGCGATATGATCTCTGGTGCCTCTTCCCTTTCTAAATCCAGCTTGGACGTCTGGCATTTGTCGCTCCATATATGGTTAAGAGCCTTTAAGAGCAGCTTTCACCTCACATTCTAAAAGTTCTGGTTCTTCATTGGCGGTTCCTCCATGAATGAATCTGTCATCCTGGCATCTCTTTTATAGAGTTCTTCAGTGTATTGCTTCCATCTTCCTTTTATTTCATCTCAGTCAGTCAGTGTGTTCCCCTGTTGATTATTCAACATCCCTGCTCTTGGTTTAGATTTCCCTTTCATTTCTCTAATCTTTTGGAATAAGGCTCTTGTTCTACCCTTTTTGTTGTGCTCTTCTATTTCTGTACAATAACTATTGTAATAGTTCTCTTTGACCCTACATACTAGTCGCTGTATTGTTGAATTTAGGGTTCTGACCATGTTTCTATCTCCTTTTGCTTTCCTTTTCTCTTTAACAATTTTAAGAGTTTCTTCAGTCATCCATTGAGATCTTTCTCTCTTTTTAAGTAGAGGTATTGTCTTTTTGCATTCTTCCCTGATAATGTCTTTGACTTCACTTCTGGTTCTCTGTCAACTAAGTTTAAAGCCTCAAACCTGTTCCTTATTTGATCTTTATATGCTTCTGGGATGTTATTTAATTTGTATTTTGGCATTATGATTGCTTTGTTCTCCTTCTTTAGCTTTACTCTGATTTTCGATACAATCAGTTCATGATCTGTACCGCAGTCTGCTCCTGGTCTTGTTTTTGCAGAAAGTATGGAACTTCTCCATCTTCTGTTTCCAATTATATAATCAATTTGATTCCTATATTGACCATCTGGTGATGTGCACGTGTACAGTCGTCTTTTTGGTTGCTCAAAAACTGTGTTGGCAAGAAACAAATTATTGGCTTCACAGAATTCAATAAGTCTTTCTCCTGCTTCATTTCTGTCACCTAAGCCTCATTTCCCCACAATTCCTAGTTCTTCTCTGTTCTCTACTTTTGCATTCCAGTCCCCCATGATTATCAGCACATCTTGTTTTGGTGTGTGATCAATTTCCTCCTGTACTTCTGCGTAGAATTTCTCCAATTCCTTTTCTGTGTTTGTCGTTGAAGCATAGACTTGAATGATGGTTATGTTAATAGCTTTCCCGTTTAATTTCATGGATATCACTCGCTCAGACCTTATGTTGTAGCTCCTAATTGCTTTTGCTACATCACCTCACTATTAAAGAAACCCCGTTTCTTCTTAATTTCTCATTTGCTGCATAAAATATTTTGTAGTTGCCTGATTGAAAATTTCCCATTCCCGTCCATTTTAATTCACTCACGCCAAGTATTGTAATGTTGATACATTCCATTTCTTGCTTGACAATTTCTAACTTTCCCTGGTTCATGCTTCTCACATTCCATGTTCCTACTGTGTGCGTCGTACAACTCCAGACTCTCCTTTCGCATCTGTGCACATCAGTCTCTGGGCTTCTTTTTGGCTTTGACCCAGCTGCATCATTAGTCACAGCACTACTCGTACTTGTCCTTTGTTCCTCCCCAGTAGCTTGGTGAGTGCCTTCTGACCTGGGGGGTCTCATCTTCCAGCACTATCTCGTGTTGCATTTTGGATACTCTCTTCATAGGGTTTTCGTGGTAAGAGGTATTCAGAGGTGGTTTACCATTGCCTTCCTCTGAGTTTGGATGCATCTTAGTCTGGTGTCTCAGCTTTGACCATTCCATCTTGGGTGCCCCTGCTAGGAGTCTAGCCTCTTGGTCTAGACTCCTGACGGCATTGCGCTCAGTTTCTTTGACACTCTCAAACCCCCTCACCACGTTAAGGTGTGCATCCTAGAGGGGGACTGTACTTATAATGTTGTTAAATCATAGATGATCCCTCCCCTGTTGCATGAGTCTCAAGTTCCAGTTCTAGAGTACAAACTCATGCTGGAGACAGGGAGCCTCTCTCCATACTTAGGCATAGCTGAGCCTACCAGCAGGAGTGCTGTATGGAGGCCAACCAGCTCTTTTGTTGTCCCTTTCCTGCCACCCCCCTGGTTACCACTAAGTTGTCTGATAGGCCTGCCCTCCTGGGGTCCTCTATAGGTGTCTGGCAAAAACAGTTCTTTCTAGAAGTGCCTATGGATTGTCACAGCTTGCAACTGGTTGGCTGTACTAGATGGGCCATTGGCCCAATCTGTCAGGCTCTTTTTATGCAGGGGCCTGATAGTGGCACTTATGAATAATGTGCTTATTCTGGCCTGTCCATGTTTGTCTGGGGGAATAGGCTTGCTGCTTGGCTGTTGTTGTCTGCTACTCAGGGAACCCATGAAGAGGACGGAAGGGCTGTCACTCAGTGGCAGAGCACCTGATTTGCAACCAAACGGTCCCAGGATCAATCCCTGGTATCTCCAGGAAAGGCTGGGGAAGAATCCTGTCTGAAGCCTTAGAGAACAGCTGCCAGTCAGGGTCAGTAATACTGAGGTAGATGGACCAATGGGCTAACTCGATAATATTGCCAAATTTCTAGTTACAAGGGTCTAGCCCCTGCCTTATATGCATAACTCAAGGTGGCTTACAATGAAACCACAATAGAAAAAACTACAGCAACAGTAAAAACATGGCAGATAAACCACAGTCAGCAGTGTATATTCACTAATAGGCAAAAAAACCTTGCGGTTTAAGAACGTACCTATAGCCAACAGATATTTTTATCAAACTTGAAAAAGCAGGGAAATTGGGCAGCTATAGTGAATGCAGTAGGGGAGCAGGAGACCTGACCTCCTCTCTGAGATATTGGACTGCCCTACACATTTGTCAAAATGCAAACACCGTTTGGGTTGGTCTTTCACAGTCCAATCCACTTCCTGTCACTTGGAAGAATTTGATAACGTGCCTCTGAGCATTGCCTCGGAGATTGGGTGGGTGCGGAATGCAAAAAATCCATGCTGACTATTGTATATAGCTACTCTTGTTGCTGTATAATAAGGAATTCCCTTCCACAAGATGCAGTGATGGTCACTAGCTTAGACGGCTTTTTTTAAAGGGTTAGATGTTCCCTCTGTGAATTTGTCTGGCAGCAACTAGGAACCATCACAGACAAATGTGACCTTGTGGCTGTATAATAAATTTATTTATTTATTTATTACATTTATATACTGACCCATAGCCAAAGCTCTCTGGGCAGTTTACAGCCCAGAAGATGAAAAGGAGAAATAGAGCTGCATGTCATCAGCATACTGATGGCAACACACTCCAAAGCTCCAAATGACTGCGCCCAAAACTCCGGATGACTGCACCCAACGATTTCATGTAGATGTTGAACAGCATGGGGGACAGAACTGAACCCTGTGGAACCCCATACTGGAGAGTCCAGGGTGCCGAGCAATGTTCCCCAAGCACCACCTTCTGGAGACGACCCGCCAAGTAGGAGCGGAACCACCGCAATGCAGTCCCTCCCACTCCCAACTCAGCCAGTCTTCCCAAAAGGATACCATGGTCAATGGTATCAAAAGCCACTGAGAGATCAAGGAGAATCAACAGAGTCACACTCCCCCTGTCTCTCTCCCGACAGAGGTCATCATACAGGGCGACCAAGGCTGTTTCCGTGCCAAAACCAGGCCTGAAACCCAACTGAAATTATTATTATGACAAATAAAAATTCAAAGTTGTTTCATAATAGTTATGAAAAATTATGGACAGAGATTAAGAAAGATTTGTTAAGATGGGATAAACTACAGTTGTCATTAATGGGTAGAATATCTGTGATAAAAATGAATGTATTACCGAGAATGATGTTTTTGTTTCAAACAATACCTGTAATATCCTCTGATTTACCCTTTAAACAATGGCAAAAAGATATTTCTAAATTTGTATGGCAGGGAAAAAAACCAAGAGTTAAATTTAAATTACTACAAGACGCCAAAGAAAGAGGAGGACTGGGACTACCAAATCTGAGACTTTATTTTGCTGCCTGTTGTTTAGTCTGGATAAAGGAATGGATTTTATTGAGGAATAAAAGACTATTGGATTTGGAGGGCCATAACCTGAAGTGGGGATGGCATGGATATCTATGGTATGACAAAGTAAAAGTTAATGTGGACTTTAACAATCATTTTATAAGACGTCCTTTGTTGAAAATATGGAACAGATATAAACCAAGGTTTTATTCCAAAATACCATTATGTGTCTCAAGTCAAGAAGCGTTTTATAGAAGAGAAATGGCCGGAAAAGAGAAATGGTTAACTTATAAAGAACTATTAGAAAATGTGCATGGAGAATATATAATGAAAGAGAGAGAACAATTAATAAAGGAAGGATATAGTTCTCAATGGTTTGCCTATTTATAATTGTTAGAAAGATATAAAATGGATAAGAAAATGTATGGTTTTGAAATAAGTAAATCTGATTTTGAAATAGGTCTGTGTACAAATGATGAATGTATAATTGCAAAAATGTATAAACTTTTGTTAAAAATAGAAATGGAAGAAGAACAATGGTAAAATGGGCAAAAAAATTTGGTTACAACATACAAATGGATCAATGGGAAAATATGTGGAAAACAGGATTGAAATTTACATTATGTTATAATCTTAAAGAAAATTACTATAAAATGATGTACCGTTGGTACATGACTCCAGAAAAGTTGTCAAAAATGTATAGTAATGTTCCTAATGTTTGTTGGAAATGTAAACAACAAGAAGGATCATTTTATCATATGTGGTGGTTGTGTAAACAGGCAAAATCATTCTGGGCACAGATAGGTAGGATGATGCAAAAAATTCTAAAGATAAATATTCAGTCAAAGCCAGAATTTTTTTTTATTGGGTTTTATGGATAAACAAATAGAAAAGAAATATGGAAGAATAATATTATATATGATTACAGCAGCAAGATTATTATATGCACAAAAGTGGAAAATGGAATCAACACCAACAACGGAAGAATGGTTATTGAAATTAATGGACTTAGTAGAGATGGATAAATTGACATGCTTAATTAGAGAAAAATCGACAGATATATTTCTTAAGGAATGGAAGCCTCTCTTAGACTTTTTGTTGAAAGATAAAAATGAAATGATGATAATGGGATTTGATGATTAATTAAGATAGCCTATGGAGAAAAGTGATCTTGTATGTATCAAGGGACAGGTTTGATATATATTATATACTTATAGCTGATCTGCGACAAATCGGAAGTCAAGATTTTTTATTGTATTATTATGTTTTTGTTGTTTGATTTTGTTTTGTTTGTCTTCTGAAAATTTGAATAAAAATTATTTTAAAAAAATGAAATTGATCCAGATAATCGGTCTCATCCAAGTGTGTGTGGAGCTGGCCTGCCACCACTTGTTCAAGGACCTTGCCCAGGAATGGAACCTTTGCTACCAACCTATAGTTAAGATTTTCTGGGTCCAGGGAGGGTCTCTTCAGGAGTGGTCTCACTACTGCCTCTTTCAGGCAGCCAAGGACCACCCCCTCTCGCAGAGAGGCATTAATCACTTCCCTGGCCCAGTCGGCTGTTCCATCCCTGCTAGCTTTTATTAGCCAAGAAGGGCAAGGATCCAGTACAGAAGTGGTTGCACGAACCTGTCCAAGCACCTTGTCAATGTCTTCAGGTTGTACCATCTGAAAATCATCCAAGAAATTGGGACAAGGCTGTGCTCTGGATACCTCGCTTGATTCACCTGCTATAACACTGGAGTCTAAGTCCTGGTGGATGCTAAAGGTTTTATCCTGGAAGTGCCTAGCAAATTCATTACAGCGGGCCTGAGATGGTTCTACCATGTCCCTGGGGCCAGAGTGTAATAGCCCCTGGACAATTCTGAAGAGCTCTGCTGGGCGGCAGATTGATGATTCGATAGTGGCAGCAAAATATTGTTTTTTGCTGCCCTCACGTCCCCTAAATACAGCTTACCATAGGCACTTACCAGTGTGTAATTGCATCCACTAGGAGTTCATCTCCATCTGCACTCAAGCCGTCTCCTATATTGTTTCATCGCTCTCAGCTCTGGGGTATACCATGGAGCCGTACGAGCTCTACACAGGAGAGGGCGCTCAGGAGCAATCATGTCAACTACCCGGGTCATTTCTGTATTCCACAGTTCAACTAGGGTTTTGACAGGAGCGCCAGCCCTATCAGCCGGAAAACTCCCCAGAGCCCTTTGGAAACCATCCGGATCCATTAGTCTCTGGGGGCAGACCAACTTAATAGGTCCCCCACCCTTGCAGAGGGGAAAAACCACTGTAAGTCTAAACTTCAGCAAGCAGTGATCTGTCCATGACAGAGGGACTGATATAAGGTCCCCCACATTCAGATCACCATCTCCATGTCTAGTTGCAAAAACCAAATCTAGAGTATGCCCTGCTACATGTGTTGGGCCAATGGCATGTTGGGACAGCCCCATGGTTGTCATGGAGACCATGAAATCCTGAGCCGCCCTGGATAAGGTGGCCTCGGCATGGATGTTGACATCCCCCAGAACCAACAGTCTGAGGGATCTCAACAGTACACCCGAGACCACCTCCATCAGCTCAGCTAGGGAGTCTGTTGGGCAGTGGGGTGGGTGGTACACCAACAGAATTCCCAGTCTGTCCCACTGACCCAACACAACGTGCAAACACTCCAGACCAGTAGTCACATGGACAGGGTGCCTGCAGAGGGAGATGGAGCTCCTATAGACCTCAGCAACCCCCCTCCCCAACCCTCAGGTCTACCCAGATGCTGGACCACGTACCCTGGTGAACATGCTGGGAGAGAATGACTCCTCCCTGCTCACCCACCCAGGTCTCTGTTATACATGCCAGATCGGCTGCCTCATCCACAATTAAATTGTGAATGTGGGAGATCTTATTATGTACCGATCTGGTGTTCAGGAGTAGCATCCAGAGGTCTGAGATAGGGCAACCAACAAACCTGCGGGTGTGGAGAGGACTGGAACAAGGCACAGCCATTAACTGCCTGGGCCGCATTCTCCTTACCTGGCAAGTCCTCCTCACAGTGCCATATCTCCCACACGGGTAGAGGGAGATGGCGTTGTGAGGAGGACTTGCGAGGTAAGGGGAACGCGGCCCAGGCAGTTAACGGCTGTGCCTTGTTCTGGTCCTCCCCATACTAATTGGGACCTCCTCAAGTCTCCCAGCTTGGTTCTGAGTCCTCTCTCCCAGGCACATTACTCAAGACCCGAAAGTCCCACAAAAAGCCAGGCAATCTGCAAAGCAGGAGCCACCTCAGCCAGCCAGCTTATGTATCCCCTCCAGGGAAGGGACAGGTGGACAAAATCAGCAACAGCTGGCTGAGTACCTGGGGGCCTGGTCCTGCAAGGCGTGACAACCTGCAGCACAGAAGTCCAACATGGAGAGGGCGGTGGTGGTAGCCGAGCAGCAGCAAGCAGGCAGGCAGTTAGCAGCAGCAGCAGATGGCTCTCCCTCTTCCCTGGGTGATGGTAGTTCCCTTCTTCCTGCAGGCACTGGGTCTTCCCATCCACTTGCTTATGTAGACTGCACTGGAAAATTTTTGGGCTGTACCACTCAAGGCACAGGTGGGGAGTCACTTCTTAATGCTCTCTCCCCCCTTCCCACATAAGCACATCCCTGCATGCGGTAAAGCAGCACTTCATAGAGAGAGGTTTGGCACATTTTCATTCAATGCAGAATGGTTCCAAAATATGACACACCTACACACACATACACATCTGAAGTGGAACAGCTGAGTTTCGCCACCTCAGAACATAAACAGAATCCTGCAGCTGGCTCAGGCCAAAGGCTCATCATCGTCCAACATCCTGTTCTCAGAGGGGCCAACCAGATGCCCCAAAGGGAAGCCCACCAGCAGGACAGCAACAGCATGACTGTAACAGCAACTCTGCCCAGCAACTGGTAGTCAGAGGCATGCTGCCCCGAAATACCTCGCTCTGCATGACTCATGCTGTATAATGTGTATAAGTAATGAGTCCAAATTTCCAAACAGGATGGGGGAAGGAAGCAGGCCAAGCGATGCTGGCACTGGAGATTCACTCATTCATTGGCGATCACTGGTGGCCGAGTAGGATTGTCTTCCAAGACAAGGTCTTGAACGGTGGGTCGTAAGTGACTGTGGAGGCCAATTCTGGATCCACACAGCCTCTCAAAGTGAGGACATAGGTTTCCAGATGGAAGATGGTCACGATGAGGATTTATTTTACATGCCTTCCGCTTAGCTTGTTTGTCCCATTTCCCTGTATTTGTGCTTCTTCGAAGTCCACAGCACCTTTGATCATGGCCGA
Source organism: Rhineura floridana (assembly GCF_030035675.1). Lineage (NCBI taxonomy): Eukaryota > Metazoa > Chordata > Lepidosauria > Squamata > Rhineuridae > Rhineura > Rhineura floridana. The sequence goes on from NC_084492.1 coordinate 1,767,776, forward strand.
CCTCCAATTGGGATGCTCATGGGCTAAAGCTTCTCAGTTCTCGATGCTCATGTTACATTTTTAAAATTCCCTTTAAGAAAAACTTTAAACCTCTTTTGCTGTCCACTGATATTCTGTTTTCCATCCTTAAGTTGGGAGTAAAGTAGCTGCTTTCGAAGACGATGGTCAGGCATTCAAACAATATGGCCAGTCTAATGAAGTTGATGTTGAAGGATTACTGGTAGTCTTTGCTTCTTCCAAAATGCTAACATTAGTCCATCTGTCTTCCCAAGTAATTTGCAGAATTTTCCAGAGGCAGCATTGGTGGAATCTTTCAAGAAGTTGGGAGTGGTCCATGTTTCACAGGCATACAGTTAAGGTCGGTAGTACAATGGCTTTGTAAATAAGCCTTTTGGTCTCCCTGCGAATATCCCAATCCTTGAACACAATACGCTTCATTTGGGAGAATGCAGCACTCGCAGAGCTCAGACGTTGAATTTCAGAATGGATGTCAGCTTTTACAGAGAAATGGCTGCCAAGATGGGGAAAATGATCAACGTTCTCCAGTGTCGCACCACTAAGCTGGATTGATGGTGCTACAGAGGGACTAGTTCGCACCTGTTGATGAAGCACCTTGGGTTTTTGATATTAAGTGAGAGCCCAAGCTTTCCATACGCTTCTACAAAGACATTTAGGATAGTTTGAAGATTTCTCTGAATGTGCAGAGACTACATTATCATCGGCATATTGAAGTTCTGCAACAGAGGTTGACATTACCTTACTTTTTGCCTACTGAGATTAAAAAGCTTTCCATCTGTTCAATATATGATTTCCACACCAGTAGGAAGTTTCCCCTCAATAAGGTGTAGAATCATAGCAATGAAGATAGCAAATAAGGTAGCAGCAATGATGCATCCCTGTTTTACGCCTGATCCGACTCTGAATGGATAGTTCTGAAAGCCATTGTTATCCAAATTTGTCGCTGTCATGTGGTCATGAAGGAATTGCAAAATATTCACAAATTTATCAGGGCATCCAATTTTCAGAAGGATGGTCCAGACAGTGGTTTAATTCACAGTATCAAAGGCCTTAGTCAGATCAATAAATGCCATATATAAAGGTCGATTCTGCTCCTGACATTTTTCTTGAAGCTGTTGTGCAGTGAAAATCATGTCCACTGTCCCCCTGGAAGGGTTGAAACCATTTTGGGATTCGGGGAGGACATCTACTGACATAGGTAGGAGGTGATTTGCAAGGATCCTTGCAAGGATTTTACCTGCGGTAGCAAGAAGAGAGATGCCTCGATAGTTCCCACAATCTTTCTATCACCCTGATAGGCTGATAATTATGGCATCCCTAAAGTCTTCTGGGATCTCCTCCCTCATCCAGATTTTTTTCAATGAGCTTATGAAGTTGTGTAAGTTCAGGCCCACCTTCTTTAAAGACTTCAGCAGGAATCCCATCAGGTCCACTAGCTGTGTTATTCTTCATTTGATTAATGGCTTTACCGACTTCATCCAGATTAGGGGATACTGCAAGCTCGTCCCTAGTTTGTTGTTGTGGAATGTGTGAGAAAATCTCACTAGCCACAATGTCTTGCCCACTCATGAGATGGAGATGAGGATGGAATCAATTCCTGTTTTATTAAAGTAACATCGAAGGCAATACATTTCATAGGCACACTATGCTAGCTCACTGCAATCCCTAACTAGGCTACCTAAGTAAACAATGCAGCGTGTGAAGGAAGTTGAGTCAGCACCCTGGTCAGGGGGGAGCAGGCTTAAGTAGGAAAGGTCTTCTCCCATAATCTCTGACTCCTCCGAAGAACCTCCCTCTGATCGAAGTGCTTCTCCCGGCATTTGGCACAGGGCAAAAGGGGGCGTGCCTCCGCTGGCTAATCCGACAACACAGCCTCGATAGGTGCCAACTTGGCTTCAGGAGGTTGGGAAGCACTTGACGTGCCAAGGGGGGAGCTTGAGGGGGGACACTCATCCAGCCCCCCTCCTTGATCCTCCTGAGAGAGCTGGGGCTCGACACACAATAGAGTTATGATTAAGGAGATAGTGCTCTTTCCAACGCAGTGCAATAGACTCTTTATCTTTAAGAAGTTTGGTACTGTTGGGTTAAAATGAATTGTGGAAGAAATAAAGTTGATTTCGGTTTATTTGCCCCTGACCTGACCCCCATCCCAGGGAACTTTGCAGGAAGAACTTTGGTTCATAATGCAAGCTGGATTCATCTTTCATATGCTCATTGAGCTTTTACAAGACATGTGCCAAAGGACGAAAACCTTTGTCCCCACAAGGATATGTTTTGCATTTGTTTTGTGCTATGTCTGTGTTTTAAAATCCTCTTCCTGGTTGTTTTAAACTCTCTGGCTCCAGCCTTTATCTCAAGGCTGTAGCAGTCTGCAAAATCTGATTTACCAAGGGGCAGCACGCCCTGGGCAATTTCGCCCATCTCCCCTTCCTCTCCTTCTCCCCCTTTATGCCACCGTGTCATTTCTTTATGCTGTATGAGGTTCATCCCCCTGACCTGTAGCCCCTCCTTGAGGGTATATAATTTGAACCCCTTTCAATAAACGGGGTTCCCATTTTCTGGAAGGCATCTGGCTGGACAGGTTTGGGTCCCCTTTGTCAAAGGTTCTTTGTTGTCGTTATTTCCTGGGTCTCTGGCAGTGGCAGTTCATGTGACTCAGCTCCACACTGTTCCTGGGGGTGAACGTGAGGTGAGTAAGGTCAAGCGGACAGCTCAGGATTTTAGTTTTGACCTAACAGTACCATCCATTGAATGTAATGGATTTGTACCATAATTTTTTGGTCCATAGTCCAATAGACCATTAAAAATGTCCTGTGCATCATGAGCATGTGCAAAATGGTGGATTTCTTGAGTTTTCTTTATCCACCAGGTGTTCTTAAGTTCTCTAGTTCTTCTTTGGACCTCAGCCTTTGCACTGGCATAGATTTTTTTTCTTAGCAGCACAGTTAATGTCATTCTGCCATATCTGGAAGGCTTTCCTTGTCGATGATATGTTCAATCTAACTGTCATTCTCATCAAACCAATCCTGATGTTTCTTATTTTGGTATCCAATAGTTTGTTCACATGCTGCAATTTAATCCAGTGTTCCTTGACATTTTCAGTGAGTTCTGTAGGTAGATGTTTCTTGAGAGTTGTTTGAAAGCAAGCTCACTTGAAAGGATCTTGAAGGGTGTATATGTTCATTTTACGCCTTGGTTTTCTTCCTTGGAGCCTACATTGGGGAACAATATTAATGGCCATAGTGGATCAAATTAATCAGCGATCTGTCCAGCAGTCATTGGCACTTGTCATGGCCCTAGTGAGGAATACATCACAATGATCTTTGGCTCAATTACGTAATCCAGGAGATGCCAGTGTTTTGATCAAGGGTGCTTCCATGACGTTTTAAATTTATTTTTCTGGTGAAACAGTGTGTTTGTAATAACAAGATTATGCTCTGTACATTTAGTCAGAAGTAGAATTCCATTCAGGTTGCTATTGCCAACTCCTTCTTTCCCAATGGTTTCTGGCCATAACCCAAAATCGCGCCCAACTCTTCCATTGAAATCAGCCGGGAGGATAATTTTATCCTCCTTAGGTATCTCTGATAAGATGGTGTCCAGCTGGGTATAAAAATTTTCCTTGATGTCTTCATCAGCATCTAATGTTGGTGCATAAGCACTTAGAATAGTTGCCTGTTGGTTTTCGGCGAGTTTTAACTGGAGAGTTGAGAGTCGTTCATTAATGCCTGTAAGAACTTCTGATAAGAGCTTCACAAGATTATTATTAATAGCAAGGCCTACTCCATGTATTCGTTGTTCTTGTTCAGGCAGTCCTTTCCAGAAGAAAGTATAACCTCCTTTTTCTTCCTTCAATTGTCCTCCTGCTGTTCGAATTTCTTGGAGTGATGCTATATTAAAACATCTCAACTCCCTCATGATGATGGCTGTCCTGCGTTCAGGACATTCACTATCTGTATTGTCCAGTAATGTCCATATATTTCATGTTCCAAAATTCAATTGTCTTTTGCAACCAGTAAGTAGTGACCCCACTGGACGCAGTAATCCAGTCAGGGAGAGAGATGAGGCAGACTATGTTTAGGGCATCTTTTCCAGCCCCCTCCCCATACGGGGTGAGCAGAGTGGATCCTGAATAGGACTGCTCAGTCATGGATATAGCTGCTGAACTACTCAACTGCCTTGGTCCTTGAGCCGGGATGACTGAGTCTGTATCCACCACCCATGTGCCAGTCGATGACTAGGGGCTTTGGGATTTCACAGTCCTGCCCCCGTCACCATTCACCAATCACCACGGGACTTTTCTTTTCTTTTCTTTTGGTTGGAAGATGCCTGTGCGTGAATTGATTTTATGCGGGGAGATTGGTGCACAATGATCAACACACAGTCTTGACAGAAAAAGGCTTTGATCCAATGGCATGGATACCACGACAATTGGAAGTCTTTTATCTGCTGCAGCCTTCATCCGCCTTCACAGTCTTTGTAACACACACATTGTTATCCTCCGCCTGTTCTGCCATTGAGGACATTCTTGGATCGTTCTTTCTCTGGTTCCTGTCCCTTGACTTTACTGCCATGGTGACCCTGCTGGGAATACATGACTCCCAACAGCATCACTCACAGGGTTCATTGGAACGAATCAATGAATCCAATGGTGCTGGAGATACCCTGCCACCAAATCCTATATGTGGTCAGCCCAGTAGGGGGAAGGAGAAGTAGAGAAGCCAAAAATACAAAAACAGCAGAGAAAACACTGTCCCAGTTCTCCAGGCAGGGACACTGCTCGCCCACGCACGGAGGTAGCCAAATGAACTCCTGACTGGGGCAAACATCCAGCAACCCTCCCCACATCAGCTCACATGCAAGACAACAGCAGAGGACCTCAGTGCCAGCCAGTGACAAGCCCAGCCCCACCAGTCAGGAGGCAGAGAGGGCTTTGAGAGCCCAAGCAACACATCACCCACGTATGTGGACTTCCTGGGCAGGACCCCTGCAGACCACCCCCACCCCCAGGGACAAGGGTTCAAGGGCCACCCAGGGAGCACAATACACTTTCAATAAACAGCCAATGGAAGACGCCAGGCCATGGAGCAAGGCCAGGCACACCTGTTAGCAGCAACCCTCCAGCAGCCGATTTAATAGGGCCTGCGTGGGGCTCAGGAGTCAAAGACGGGAGTTTGAGTCCCGCTAAGGAAAAGGGTGGGACAGGTCCTTTCCCATGCCTGAGGGGCAAATGATCATGTCAGGGGCAAACAGAAGAACCTTAAACTTGTACTGCAAGTGGTTCCCTGACCACTCAGCTGATCAGGCATATCACAGGACATTTCTCTTCCCCATCAGCCCCAATTCCAGCCATAGGCAGCAGGAGCTTTAGCCTGGTGGAGCAGCTCATGGTCTCCATGATGGAGGCCCCTGGTTTGAATCTCACACTGAAAAAGGAGGGGTAGGTGCTTGAGGGGCTCTACACTCGAGCATAGCTGAGCCATTCGGGAGGCAATGCATGGCCAACCAGCTCTTTTGCCTTAGCCCCTCCCCCTAGGAACCCATGTGACAGCCCCCTCCTGTTGTCTGATGGACCCGCCCTGCCAAGCTTCATCTCAGAGGTCCTCACTGGCCCACCCCTTCTCATCCCTCCACCATCCTCTTGATTCTAGAGGCCTGCCAGGACGTGGCGGCAGTGGATTGGTCCTGTGGCTCTCATGCAGGAACCAGGCTGTTGGTTCATGCAGCACCTTGCCTCTATGTGGGATGGTATCAGGGCCCTCCAGCATGTCAAACAGCAGCTGTTCCCCTTGGCTGCAGTTCCTCCTGGAATCTATGAATAGGTTTGGGGGCTTGGGGGAGAGACAGATGTGGCTGGTGTCTGCCTGCTGCTGTGGCTTTGTGGCTAAGGAACTGCCATAGCCATCAAAATGTCAACCTGTATTTTGCCTCCATTTAATCCACATACCGTTTCACGTGAAAATCTGATAAATTAAATAACTGAAACTTGGTGGGATGACTCCCATGACTGGAATACAGCAATTGAAGGATATAACTTGTTCAAAAAGAACAGAGGGAATAGAAAGGGAGGTGGAGTCGAGCTATGTTAAAAATATATATTCCTGCACAGAAATACAGGAAGATGAGCTTGGTAGTTCCACTGAGAGTATCTGGATTAAAATTAGTGGGGCAAGTAATAAAAGGAATGTGGTACTTGGAGTCTATTACCGACCACCCAATCAAGGAGAAGACGAGAATGTAACTTTTGAAAAGCAAATTGCCAATGTGTCAAGGAGGCATGATGTAGTAGTAATGGAGGATTGCAATTATCCCGATATCTGTTGGGAGACAAACTGTGGCAAACACGGCCCCTCCAAGAAATTTCTGACTTGTGTTGGAGATAACTTTCTCCTATAGAAAGTGGAGAAAGCAACCAGAGGATCAGCTATCCTGGACTTGATTCTAACCAATAGAGATGATTTGGTGGATGAAGTGGCAGTTACGGGAACTCTGGGAGAAAGTGATCACACCATACTTGAATTCTTGATTTTAACAAAAGCAAAAGCTGAGAGTAGCCATACACACAGCCTGGACTTCAGGAAAGCTGATTTCAATAAACTCAGAACAATTGTAAGTAAAGTTCCATGGCAAGCGACCCTAATGAGAAAAGGAATCCAAGATGGGTGGGAGTTTCTAAAAAAGGAAATTCTAAAAGCACAATGGCAAGCAATTCCAACAAGGAAAAAAGGGGGGAAACAGCAGAAGAAGCCAATGTGGCTTCACAAAAAGCTTAGAGAGGACTTGAAAACCAAAAAGGACACATACAGGAAGTGGAAAGAAGGCCAGGCCACAAAGGAAGCGTACAAGGAGGTATCACGGAATTGCCGGGATGGTGTCAGGAAGGCTAAAGCTGAGAATGAGCTGAGGTTAGCGAGGGATGCTAAAAGCAACAAAGGTATGTCCAAAGTGAAAGACAGAGAAAAGAAACGGTGGCACAGCTACTCAATGAGGATGGCAAAATTATAACAGATGACAAAAAAAAGGCAGAAGTGCTCAATTCCTACTTTGGCTCAGTCTTCTCCCAAAAAACAATCTGTGACCCTCCCGGGAAACATGAAGTAGAAGAGGCAGGATTGGAGCTTGAGATTTATAGATAAATGGTCCAGGAATACCTAATCACTTTGAACGAGTTCAAATCGGCAGGGCCCGATAAACTGCATCCTAGAGTATTGAAGGAACTGGCTGAAGAACTCTCAGAATGGCTGTCTATTATCTTTGCGAAATCATGGAGGACTGGTGAAGTGCCAGATGACTGGAGGAGAGCTAATGTTGTCCCTATCTTCAAAAAAGGCAAAAAGGAGGAACCGGGGAACTACAAACCAGAAGTATCGTTTCCAAGTATTAGTTCCCCTCTATTCAGCACTGGTTAGGCCTCATCTTGAATACTGCATCCAGTTCTGGTCTCCGCACTTCAAGAAGGATGCAGACAAACTGGAACAGGTTCAGAGGAGGGCAATGTTTAAAGTTTACCCTCTTGGTACAAATTGAGAGTTTGATGCTGCATCCTTCATCCCAGAGCCCTGAAGTATAAGAAGGGTACCCAGTGTCAGCTCCAGATGTTATGGGGAGAGGGACTTGGGCATGATGCCCTCAGTGGGACTCCCCCTCCCTCAGTCAACTGACTCCCTCACTGCCTCTGTGTTTAGAGCTGTGGCTGCTACTCTGCCTCCTGATTGCTACCACCTGCTTGCTTGCCAGACAGTGCCAATGAGCAAGCAGGCAGTGGGAACTTCTGATGTTCCTCTTCCTCAGCACCATGCTTTGCTTACCCATCTCCTCTGGGCCAGAGCAGAAGGCAGGTGGAACAGGTTACCTAAGGGACCCCCTCGCCCATATATCCCCACACGGCAACAGCACTCCTCAGAGCCGCACATAATGTGCACTAGAAACTAGGCTTTTGGTGTTGCAGCTCTAGCCCTCTGGAATCAGTTGCCAACTGAAATTAAACAAGGACCTAACATTTTGATGTTCTGATGGCTATTGAAGACCCAGTCACTTTATGGGATAATGATGGTACATGGTTTTTATTGCTTTTTAGCTACAGGTCTCAGAGTGGCTTAACAATCAAGCTTTTATCACAGGGAACTATGTTCGGTTTATTTATTTTGTTATGTTATGTACATTGTTGAGATTTATTGTTTAGTTATGTTTATTTAAAATGTGATGTATTTTTCCTTTTAATTGTACTGAATATGAATTGTATATTATATATTGTATTTGTTTTTATGTTGTAAACCGCCCAGAGAGCTTTGGCTATGGGGCGGTATAGAAATTTAATAAATAATAAATAATAATAATATAACAAGGATGATCGAGGGACTGGAAACAAAGCTCTATGAGGAGAGACTGAAAGAACTGGGCATGTTTAGCCTGGAGAAGAGAAGACTGAGGGGAGATACGATAGCACTCTTCAAGTACATGAAAGGTTGTCACATAGAGGAGGGCTGAGATCTCTTCTCGATCATCCCAGAGTGCAGGACACGGAATAATGGGCTCAAGCTGCAGGAAGCCAGATTTCGACTGAACATCAGGAAAAATGTCCTAACTGTTAGAGCAATGGAACCAATTACCTAGAAAGGTAGTGGGCTCCCCGACACTGGAGGCATTCAAGAGGCAGCTGGACAGCCATCTGTCGGGAATGCTTTGATTTGGATTCCTGCATTGAGCAGGGGGTTGGACTTGATGGCCTTATAGGCCCCTTCCAACTCTACTATTCTATGCTTCTATGAGGCTCATTTAACATTGACAGGAAATTGAGCCTTCAATGTCATCAGTCCAGATCTCTGGGATGCTCTGCCAAGAGAGTCAGCACGCTTCTTCTGTTTTTAGCCTTTAAATGCCTGCTGAAAATTAATGCAATTAAGAAGTTTTTTGCAATAGTTAAATGGTTTCTATTTTAAAGTTTTAGATGGTTTTATTGTTTTTACGTATGTTGTAAACCGCTTTTAAAAAAAGGTATACAGATCCTTTTTATAATAAACAAATGTAAACCGTTTTGTGATGTCCACCTGAAAAATGGTATATGAAGGCCTTAAATAAATAGTTATTTATTTAATAGATCCTCGTTATCGCAGCCAACGCACGACGGCTTGGTCGTAAGAAAGATTGAGCTCGCGCTTTTGGACCAGCGGACACACGCCCCTCCCCTTTTCTGTGTGAGGGAGTTGCATGGGATCGGCGCAGGGAACGGTCCCCGTGTGCGCAGGCGCTCGAGCTGGGAGGCGGGGGTTCCCGCTTTACTAGAAGGGGGCGTGGCCTGTGCCTTGACGGAGCTCCGCGCGCCCTCCGGGAAGCGCAGGCCTGGCGCCGCTTGCTCCTCCCCGGGGCTGTTAACGGACGGACTACATTTCCCAGGACGCAAAGCAGGGGGCGGGGAGGAAGGTCCAGGAACGCTCAAGTTAAAGGAGAAGGAGCAGGGAAAGGGTTGTCTGTCCGTCCGTGGTGGAGCGTCCAGGAGAGGACCCAGCCGGGCCGGGAGCGAGTGTCGCCGCCGCGGGCGGAAAGGGCTTCCCGCAGGCTTCCTCTGGAGAAAGTCGCGTTGTTTTCATCCGGGCTTCAGCTCGTGTCAGCGGGCGCGCTTCGGAGCTGCCGCCGTTCCTGCGACGGAGGACCCGGAAAAGAGCGAGAGGGAAGCCCCGAGGGCCCCCCAGGCCCTTGTTTATTTTGTTTAATTATTTATTACATTTATATATCGCCCCATAGCCAAAGCTGTCTGGGCGGTTTAAAAAAATTAAAAACTTTGGACATTAAAAACAAATACATAATTTTAAAAACCATGCAGAGTTTAAAACCATCAAGCACAGATAAACCAGGTAAAAGACCTGGAGTCAGAGCTCAGCACATGCTGTTACAATGCCTGGACAAAAGGAAAGTCTTGATCTGGCGCCAAAAAGATAACAATGTTGGTGCCAGGCGATCATCATTGGGGAGATCATTCCATGATTTGGGGGCCACCACTGAGAAGGCCCTCTCCCTTGTTGCCAGACTGCCACCTTCCCTCGGAGTAGGCAACCGGAGGGGCCTTGGATGTTGAGCGTAGTATATGGGTGGGTTTGTGTTGGTCCATCAGGTACTGTGGTCCTAAGCTGTGTAAGGCTTTATAGGTTAAAACCAGCACCTTGAATCGGGCTCAGAAACATACAGGAAGCCAATGCAAGCGGGCCAGAATCGGTTTTATATGTTCAAACTGTCTGGTCCCTGTTACCAATCTGTCCGCTGCATTTTGCACAAGCTGCAGTTTCCGAACCATCTTCAGAGGCAGCCCCACATAGAGTGCATTGCAGTAATCTAATTTGGGGGTTACCAGAGCATGGACAACTGAAGCCAGGTTATCCCTGTCCAGAGAGGGGCGTAGCTGGGCCACCAACCAAAGTTGGTAGAAGGCACTTTGTGCCACCGAGGCTACCTGAGCATCAAATGACAGAGATAGTTCTAGGAGAACCCCCAAGCTATGAACCTGCTCCTTCAGGGGGAGTGCAACCCTATCCAGGACAGGTTGAACATCCACCATCCGGTCAGAAGAACCACCCACCAGCAGCATCTCAGTCTTGTCTGGATTGAGCCTCAGTTTATTAGCCCTCATCCAGTCCATTGTCACAGGCAGACACCAGTTCAGCACATTGACAACCTCACCTGAAGAAGATGAAAAGGAGAAATAGAGCTGTGTGTCATCAGCATACTGATGGCAACACACTCCAAAGCTCTGGATGACTGCACCCAACGGTTTCATGTAGATGTTGAACAGCATGGGGGACAGAACTGACCCCTGTGGAACCCCATACTGGAGAGTCCAGCGTGCAGAACAATGTTCCCTAAGCACCACCTTCTGGAGCCGACTGGCCAAGTAGGAGCGGAACCACCACCATGCAGTCCCTCCCACTCCCAACTCAGCCAGTCTCCCCAGAAGGATATCATGGTCGATGGTATCAAAAGCCACTCTCTCTTTCAGCCTGACCTACCTCACAGGATTACTGTGAGGGTAAAATTGGGAGGGAGAGGGCCATGCATGCCCCTTTAGCTCCTTGGAGGAAAGGCAGGATATCAATGTAAGAATAACAGTAATTAGAAATGACAGAAGCTTAGCAAAGCTTCGGCTTCAGGCCTGCCAGTTTCTGTGCCTTCTCTGTGTTGAGGCTGTCAGGGCGCTCTCCTCACTGGGCACTGGCGCTTGGCCAAGCGGGCAAGAAGTCCATTAGAAAGGCTGGCATTGGCAGGGAGGGTGGCACTTATCCCTGACAAGACACACCTGTGCAAAAGGGGGAAGCTGTATGGCAAGCTCCCCCCCCCCAACACTTTCAATTTTGTTGTAGAAAATGAAGCTCCCTCCTGGCCTTGCCTCCCACCGGGCCAGAATGCAAATACTGACTAGTGCTGGCACTATTGTTTAACCTCCGTCTCCAAGTTAATACTTGGGGCTGTTTTTACCTTGGATTGTACTATTAAAAACAAAACACGTCTAGGTTCAGTGGCAGTAAAGAAAAAGAGATTTTGCAGCCTGTATAAATTACACAAATCATGCTAATTTTTCATGTTTTCTGTGGTTGCGTATTTATGTATTTAGCCTAATTTGTTCACAGCTAATGTGGGAGAGCCTTGTAAAAAGTGCTGAAACAACAGATCTCCACAATTACTGTCTTGTCAAAATGATGGAAGGTGATAGTTAAAGCAGATCCCCAAAGCTCTCCTCAGTTCCATCAAGAATCCAATTTCTTATGGGGAAATTCAAGACCAAGAAACTTTCCCATCTCCAAGGGAGGGGCAGAAGATGGAACATAGAAAGCAACAAGGAGCATTTTGAGTGACCCAGTGAGGGAAGAGGGCTAGAGCAGATGACAGAGCCTCGTGTCGGATGTGGGCAGCAGTTAATGAGGGATGACACCTTGAGGAATTTTTATCCCGCCCTTTTATCAGCTGATTTGTGGTGATGATCAGTGTGATGCTCTTTTGCTATAAGCAAGAACGCCTCTATTGTTTGTTTTTGCATGTTGCATCATCTATGTGCCTGGCATTTACAGAGGACACAAGGGGCTTACAATGTGTAATTTGGCATAGGGAGAGGGGGCAAGGGGGAACAAACAATCCACCGTTAGGTAGGCTTCATGTGCCTAGGCTGATGGACATGTGGGCATGGGGAGTCGCAGGAGACCAGTGAGACAGCAGCTGGCCCACATTCAGCCAGTCAGACTCGTAACTGAGCAGGAAGTTGAACTCCCTGTTCTCTGTCCGCTACACCAAGGGTAGCCAGTCTGATGCCCCACTCAGAAGTTGTTGGACTATAGCTCCCATCAGCACTAGCCAACATGGCCAGTGGTCAGGGATGATGGGAGTTGTAGTCCAGCAACGTCTGCAGGAACCCATGTTGGCTTTCATTAGACTCAAGGACATCATGGTTGGCCTAACTTGTGCCCTCCTTCTTTCCTTGCTCACTAGCAGATACTGGAGGAGTCTAGCCATCCCCTGTGATTTGGCTGTGCTTGCATAATTATGCCATTCTGATCAGTGGCTTTTAAGACAAGCTTGATTGGGAGTGGCTCTTTTCTTGCAGGCTCAACAGTACAAAGCGGAGACGCCTGTTTTGAATGCATGGCTGGAAAAGAGGTGGACTGGACTGTCATTGTTCTGACATGTCAACACAAGGACAGCGTCTTTGCCTTCCACAAGGGTGAGTGAAGCATTCAAGGCCTTCCTGTCCATGCAGGGATCCAAGCCAACAAACTGCGGGTCAAGGTTGGGGCTGGAGCTTAGTTTAAACAGAGAGAGAGAGATAAAGTTGGGGAGACGAATCCAGAGCAGTTGATTAGAGGGGGCCTTGCAGGCCACTTAGCCGAACCTTCTGTTCACAAATCCAGACCTAGAGCCTCCCAGGACTGCCCAGCCTCTGGTTGAATACCTCCAGGGGGGAAGACCCCACCACACTTCTACATAATTTGTTCCATAAGTAATTTGATTCAGTGTTTTATTTGGTATTTTATTTGGTATTTCATGATTTTATAGTTTTATTATGTTTCATGACTTTATTGCATAGCAAGAGAAAAATTTTAGGGAAAAAAGCACCAAGGGAAACGCAACTCTGAGAGATTTGAGTTACCTCTGGGAATGCTGTAAGAATAGTCTGTTAATGTTTCAGTCTTTCTGATCCAGGAATTGTCAGAGTGAAGAAACTAAATGGTTTATCCAGCTCCTTCCGAAGGAGAGTTCTCTGAAACGCATGGAGTTTAATAAACAATTGAATACCAGCTGCATCAGAGCGCCCTTTCTTTTAGTTGCATTTATTGCACAATGCAATGGTTTTTTAACGAATTGGCAGTTTTAGAAATACCCTCATAACTTTAGCTATTAAATAACTAAACAAAATGTCAAAGATGTTGCTCTTAAAGTTCAACCAAAATGAGCCCTCCTGTCACTTAAGCCCATCAGATTAGACCTGCCCTCTGGACCAGTGGCAGCAACAGCAAACAAGTCATCATCCTCTTGTATGATGTCCTCCTTAAACCTTTTCATAGAATCATTGAGTTGGAAGGGGCCTATAAGGCCATCCAGACCAACCCTCTGCCCAATGCAGGAATCCAACTTAAAGCATCTCTTTGAAATATACCCCTTACTTCAACCTTTCCTCATGCAATTTGTTTTCCTGACCATCTTAATCACCACTGAACCTGTTCCCTCTTGTCACAATCTTTATTTATTTTTGTGCCAACATCCCTTCTCTACATAGTTATTCCATGTACTTGTTATTGTGCATTTGTGTGTGAATGTAAATGCATTCCTAAATGCAGAACTTTGCATTTCTCTTTTGAATGTAATTTCAAACTAATTTTCCATTCTGTCACTATCATTTTGAATGTTATTCCTGTCCCTGATGTCGGATGGAGGGCAGGTGGGCATGGTATATGCAGAACGGCCTCATGGGCCAAATGGGGAGCCTGGTGGGCCAAGCATGGCCAGGTGTGTGTGGAGGTTTCCCATCCCTGCTCTATGCCATGACTTGTGAATGAACTAATAGGCCCTCTGTTTGTTTGGTTGGCAGAGCTTGAGGTGCGCCGGGATCGGGGTTCCCTGGGACGACAGCCCATCCTGCTCACAGTTGAAGACCCAAAGGCCCAGGTTGGCAGTGGCGGGGCCACCCTCAATGCTCTCCTGGTGGCAGCTGAACACCTGAGTGCTCGAGCAGGCTACACGGTGAGTGAGTGCTGGCTGAGCTCCACCCACAGAGGAGTGTCTGTCCCCCCCCGTGCTTCCTTGGATGAACTGGAGCCCCCCCCGCTTTCCTTTGGTTCCTGCTCCATCAGAAGCAGCGAGCCCCTCTAGCGCTTCCCCCGTGCTCATCTTCTTCCCCCAATCTTGGCCAGCCACACCAGAGGTTTGGATGGGAGAGACAAATCTGCAAGAGCTGAAAGAAACGTGAGACGGCAAAACCAGATTATTAATCTCATGTCTAAGTTCAGAGATATTCTCACGCAGGGTTTGCTCACTGGCCGCACTGGAGTTGCAGAGCCGGCAGTGGAGCCCCTCCGCTTCCTTCCCTCTCGCTGGGCCTGGGCCTGTCCCAGGATGACCCTCGACCAGCAGATGCTCCTCGTTGCCACCCACATCTGCCTCTCTTGGGGCTGAAGCCAAAATTGGGTGAGGACAAGAAGGGCAATGTTGTGATTTCCGCCCTGGTGGCCTCGTGGCACGGTGTACGTGAAAAGGGCCTGCAGCTGCAGCTGGGTCAGGGCAGAGGGGCCCGTCTGGTCCAGCACTCTCTTCTTACAGTGGCCAAACAGGTGCAAGCAGGGCGAGCGGCGGCTGAAGAGCGGCCATGTGCCAGCATCCCTTCTCTACATAGCTACTACATTCCTTTTCAAAATAGTTTTTTAATTACATTTGAATAAAAATTGTATTTCTTTATGAAAACATTAAACTGAATAAGAAGCGAGGATTTTTTGGGCCCTGGCCTGCATTGCTCTGCTCTGTTAGGGCACCTGCCTTTGCATTAGGAGGCCTCTTCTATATTCCTTCCAGGTGGTAACTTCTGACGTCTTGCAAAAGGCCTGGGTTCTTATTCTGCACATGGTGAGCGGAGGTCTACCGAGTGGTGGGCAGGGCTGCCTGTGTTGAGTGAGTGGGTGGGATTCTCCAAGGACCAGGAAGGCAGGGCCCTCCATTCCTAGCCAGGCCCCGAGGAAGGGCTTCAGCTGCAGCCTCCCTCCGCTGGCAGGAGAGTTTCTCCACTACTTGGCCAAAGTGTTTGGCAGCTGTTCCTGCTGCACCTGCTTCTCGCTCTGCCATCCGGCTTTCCTTTTTGCCAGGGCCGGGACTACTTGTTTGATGACTGCAGCCGAGCATTCACCTGCCTCCCCCTGGAGGAGCCTGCAGCCCCTGCGGAGGCACTCACCTGCAACCTGGACCGCCTCCTGGCCACCTTGACACACCAGGTCAGTGTGGCAGATCCTTGCAGGCTGCCCTGTTGCAATGCCGTGGGGCTGTTGCCATGGGCAAGGGGGCTTCCTGTCCTGATTTGTGTCCCTACTGTAGCACAGTCCAGTGGGCTCTTTTCAGCTGGTCGGGTGACCGTGACATGATCACAGCCTCACTCCGTTGCAGATCTCTGTGCAGATCAGCTCCAGGGTATAAGCGCCGCTGCCTCCAGAAAGTACCAGAAGAAAGTAGTAGCCTGTGGAGTCTGGAGGTGGCAAGCAGCTGGGACTTGCTGCTTGGGGGGGGGGGACAGGTAGACAGGTGGGCGATCAGAGGAACAAGGAGGGCGCTGAAGACAGAGGCTTTTCAGTTTGCCCCGAGGCGCCCTCAGACTAATTGGGCTGTCTTTTCCTGTTCATGTGCTCTCTTCACCCTTGGAATTGTGGGCTGGGCTGGTGGGCTTTTTTCCTTTAAAAGGCTGGACTTGGGCAAACGTTAAAGGCTGGATAGCCTGATGACGCCTTTGATGCAAGACTGGATATATCCAGGCTTCGTTGCCTATAAAAACACATTTGCAAATGCACAAGGGGCTTGTGGGGTTCAAGGGTGCCACTGATTGGCCAAGAGACACCTTTCTCCTGGGATGGTCCTGCAAAGGGTTGTATTTTGCATGGTGTGTGTGTGTGTGCATGTGTGTGTCTGTCGGAGGAGAGCAGGAAAGGAGCACGGAGCAGAGCACAAGCAGTGAGGGGCTACGCAGAGCGCCATGTGATGATGCAGGACTGTGCTACCTCTGGGGGCAAACTCCCCAAACTGCCTGCCTTTGTTTTGGAGGCCCCTGGTGGACGAGGAGCCCCTTGTCTGCCCCTGAGGGGCTCAGAGGTGGCCCTTCTCCTGCCTGGCTCAGATTCTTTCTTGCCTCCGTTTCCAGGTGTGCCGAGGCTCCCCGCCTGGGGTGTGGGTTTCCAGCACAGACATGCTTCTCACAGTCCCTACCATGGCAGGTGAGGTGAGGTGAGATGCCCAGGAGGTCCTCAGGGCCGGCTGCCACAGGGTGGCAGTGCTGTGTCAGCAGGAAGAAGCTGCTTCCTGAGGAATGACTGAAAAGTCCCCTCTTCCCTTGGCTTATGTGTATTCACCTGGTGCATTTTGAGACATTTCTTTAATTTTGATACCTGTTTTTCTTTTTGTGGGGTGGGGGTGGGCAGAATGGTGCTCGGTGGACAAGATTTTCCAAAATCAATGTAAAGCTGGATGCTTCCCCTCCCTCTTCTGCCAGAGATCGATTGGCGTAGATTCCAGGGGGTGAGAGTCGTAGCTGTGCCCGGAAGCATCTCCTATGCCAGGCAGCATGGAGTCTACCTTGCTGATGCTCAGGTATTTCATGGAAGGCTGACTCAGGGACTTCCAAAGCCCAACCACACTTGCCTCTCTAACCCAGGGATAGAACACCCTATAGCATCCCCAAAGATAGCATGACAGCTTGTCTTGAAATCCTGTACAATTCCAAACAAGATCTGATAAGTTTTAAGGCCAGAGTTCTTTAGAATGTCCTTTTAGGGCTGGTGTCCTCAGATGTTGCTGGTCTCCAACTCCCATCGTCCCTGACTGTTAGCCATGCTGGCTGCTGGGGTGGATGAGAGTTAAGAGCCCAGCAGCAGCATCTGGAGGCGTCCCCACAGGTGTTCTCACCCCAACCTTAGTAGGATGCAAAATGCTGTTGTGTCTGTCGCCCTGCTAGGAGTGCTGTTGTTCAAGACAACAGCTGGGAAAGGGCCTGGCACTTCTGCTGAGGAGTCTCGGAGGGAGGAGGGAAGGCAAAGGCACCGCCCTCTCTGATGTTCCTCTGTAGTGCAGCAGAGCACTAAAGGACTTCGGTGTGAGGCTGCTTCTCAGTTATGAATGCAATAAATCTTATTGCTCTGTTGGCAGTGGGCGTGCTCTGGAGAGTGGGGAAAGGTCTCTGTTTTCTTTCCCCCAAATAACCCAGGGAGGGGAGTTTTTAACCTCCTAGCCTGTGTCTCCCATTCCGCACCCCGGGATACTTGCTATAAGTTGCTAGGGCATGGCCAGGCCAATTATACTCTTCTCTCTGCCCTCCCTTTTCCTCTGTTCCCTCTTTGGTGATATCCCAACATTTCATGTCTCAGCCGTAGACTAAATCAGCCTTCCCCATCCTGGTGCCCTGCAGATGTTTTGGACAATAAGGGATGCTAAAAAAGAATTTGAGGAGCACATTGCTAAGAACATAAAAACCAACAACAAAAAATTCTATAAATACATTCAAAGCAGGAGACCATCTAGGGAGACAATTGGACCCTTGGATGATAAGGGAGTCAAAGGTGTACTAAAGAACGATAAGGAGATTGCAGAGAAGCTAAATGAATTCTTTGCATCTGTCTTCACAGTGGAAGATATAGGGCAGATCCCTGAACCTGAACTAACATTTGCAGGAAGGGATTCTGAGGAACTAAGACAAATAGTGGTAACAAGAGAGGAAGTTCTAAGCTTAATGGACAATATAAAAACTGACAAATCACCGGGCCCGGATGGCATCCACCCGAGAGTTCTCAAAGAACTCAAAGGTGAAATTGCTGATCTGCTAACTAAAATATGTAACTTGTCCCTTGGGTCCTCCTCCGTGCCTGAGGACTGGAAAGTGGCAAATGTAACGCCAATCTTCAAAAAGGGATCCAGAGGGGATCCCGGAAATTACAGGCCAGTTAGCTTAACTTCTGTCCCTGGAAAACTGGTAGAAAGTATTATTAAAGCTAGATTAACTAAGCACATAGAAGAACAAGCCTTGCTGAAGCAGAGCCAGCATGGCTTCTGGAAGGGAAAGTCCTGTCTCAGTAACCTATTAGAATTCTTTGAGAGTGTCAACAAGCATATAGATAGAGGTGATCCAGTGGACATAGTGTACTTAGACTTTCAAAAAGCGTTTGACAAGGTACCTCACCAAAGGCTTCTGAGGAAGCTTAGCAGTCATGGAATAAGAGGAGAGGTCCTCTTGTGGATAAGGAATTGGTTAAGAAGCAGAAAGCAGAGAGTAGGAATCAACAGACAGTTCTCCCAATGGAGGGCTGTAGAAAGTGGAGTCCCTCAAGGATCGGTATTGGGACCTGTACTTTTCAACTTGTTCATTAATGACCTAGAATTAGGAGTGAGCAGTGAAGTGGCCAAGTTTGCTGACGACACTAAATTGTTCAGGGTTGAACAATTGAAGGGATTGCGAAGAGCTCCAAAAAGACCTCTCCAAACTGAGTGAATGGGTGGAAAAATGGCAAATGCAATTCAATATAAACAAGTGTAAAATTATGCATATTGGAGCAAAAAATCTGAATTTCACATATACGCTCATGGGGTCTGAACTGGCGGTGACCGACCAGGAGAGAGACCTCGGGGTTGTGGTGGACAGCACGATGAAAATGTCGACCCAGTGTGCGGCAGCTGTGAAAAAGGCTAATTCCATGCTAGCGATAATTAGGAAAGGTATTGAAAATAAAACAGCCAATATCATAATGCCGTTGTATAAATCTATGGTGCGGCCGCATTTGGAATACTGTGTACACTTCTGGTCGCCTCATCTCAAAAAGGATATTATAGAGTTGGAAAAGGTTCAGAAGAGGGCAACCAGAATGATCAAGGGGATGGAGCGACTCCCTTACGAGGAAAGGTTGCAGCATTTGGGGGTTTTTAGTTTAGAGAAAAGGCGGGTCAGAGGAGACATGATAGAAGTGTATAAAATTATGCATGGCATTGAGAAAGTGGATAGAGAAAAGTTCTTCTCCCTCTCTCATAATACTAGAACTCGTGGACATTCAAAGAAGCTGAATGTTGGAAGATTCAGGACAGACAAAAGGAAGTACTTCTTTACTCAGCGCATAGTTAAACTATGGAATTTGCTCCCACAAGATGCAGTAATGGTCACCAGCTTGGATGGCTTTAAAAGAAGATTAGACAAGTTCATGGAGGACAGGGCTATCAATGGCTACTAGCCATGATGGCTGTGCTCTGCCACCCTAGTCAGAGGCAGCATGCTTCTGAAAACCAGTTGCCGGAAGCCTCAGGAGGGGCGAGTGTTCTTGCACTCGGGTCCTGCTTGCAGGCTTCCCCCAGGCACCTGGTTGGCCACTGTGAGAACAGGATGCTGGACTAGATGGGCCACTGGCCTGATCCAGCAGGCTCTTCTTATGTTCTTATGTTCTTATGTACATTATCAGCCTCAGCTAGAGATGTGAAGGCCTGGAAAAAAACTTGAAAAAATAAAACCCCAAAAACATTCCCTACCCCCTTTTCCTTTCCTCACCTCAGGCTTTCATATCTCTGGCCTGCATTGGTGGAGGCTGACTAATTATTCAAATAATTATTTAGATATTTTTACCCCACTCTCTAAGGCAAAAAGCCTTCATAAACAGGTATTCCAAAACATGTGGAAGGCACCCGGTTGGTTCATGCAAACAGCCTGTCTAGGGAGCTTCTTGATGGGTGTTTATTGTCATAGAATGGTATAGTTGGAAGGGGCCTATAAGGCCATCAAGTCCAACCCCCTGCTCAATGCAGGAATCCTCAATGTATGCATGTTTTGTGCAGCATCCACACAATATTGCTGGCATCCAAATGCCAGCCCGTATTTTTCCTTGTTTTATCCAGATGCATCCTTTCTGCAGAAAATCCAGTAAGTTACAAAGGCAGCAACCACAACTTCTTTCCAATGCTCTATTTGTAGAATTCACCCCAACCCCATCTGGAAGCACCGTAGACTCATTTCTTTCACTCCAGGGCAGAAACAAGAGCTGCTCAGAGCAAAATGTGAGGAAGTCCAGGATTTTAGCCCAGCTGTGGTTGGCTGCAGTAGCAGCATGTGCCCTCCCCAAACAAAAGATAGTGAGGGGGAAATGGGCATTCCTGGCTTTTGGTGCTCATTGTGAACCCAGAAGTTCCCTATCCAGGTGAATAGATAAGCTACATGGACATTTTCTTATTTCTGTGCCCTTCACGTTCCTTTCATCTGGAAGCTCACAGGTCCTTGTTAGGCCATTTGGTGTTTTTTACATAGAATCATAGAGTTGGAAGGGGCCTATAAGGCCATCAAGTCCAACCCCCTGCTTAAGGCAGGAATCCAAATTAAAGCATACCGTACAGGTGCCTGTCCAGCTGCCTCTTGGCCTCCAGTGTTGGAGAGCCCACCACCTTCCTAGGTCATTGGTGCCATTGTCATACCGCTCTTAGGAAGTTTTTTCCTGATGTTCATCCGAAATCTGGCTTCCTGCAACTTGAGCCCATTATTCCATGTCCTGCACTCTAGAACAATCAAAGCAAGATATCCTGGTCCTCCTCTGTGTGGCAACCTTTCAAGTACTTGGTGCTATCATATCTCCCCTCAGTCTTCTCTTCTCCAGGCTAAACATGCCCAGTTCTTTCAGTCTCTCCTCATAGGGCTTTGTTTCCAGTCCCTTGATCATCCTTGTTGCCGTCCTCTGAACCTGTTCCAGTTTGTCTGCATCCTTCTTGAAGTGCAGACACCAGAACTGGACGCAGAACTCAAGATGAGGCCTAACCAGTGCTGAATAGAGGGGAACTAATACTTCACGTGATTTGGAAACTATACTTCTGTTAATGCAGCCTAATATAGCATTTGCCTTTTATGCAGCCACATCACGCTGTTGGCTGATATTCAGCTTGCGATCAACGACAATTCCAAGATCCTTCTCACATGTCGTATTGCTGAGCCAAGTATCCCCCATCTTATAACTGCATTTGCTTGCTTTTTCCTAGGCATAGATCTTTGCCCTGTTAAATTTTATTCTGTTGTTTTCGGCCCAATGCTCCAGCCTATCAAGATGACTCTAAATTTTGTTTCTGTCTTTCAGGGTATTAGCTATTCCTCCCAAGTTTGTATCATCTGCAAATTTGATAAGCATTCCCTGCTCATCAGTCATTAATAAAAATGTTGAGGAGCACAGGGCCCAGGACTGAGCCCTGCAGTACCCCGCTCATTATCTCCCTCACTGTTTGAGTATGATTCTGTAGCCAACTGTGGATCCACCTGATGTTGTTCCATCCAGCCCACATTTAGCTAGCTTGCTAATCAGGATATCACGGGGCAATGTAGCCCCTTTATTTCTGCATGTCTGGGGAGTTTCCCTGAATATGTATGAACTACCACTTTGTTTTTAGGTGTTCCTGTTCTGCTTTCCCATGGATTCATCCATGGATTTCCCATGGATCACACAACCACCCACATTTCATACAGGAGGGAATCATGATAGAGACAAGAACTTCGAATATCTGCCCTGGGTCCACCTCCACTGGCTTTCCACAAGGCCTCTTCACTGTGGAACTGGCAATGATTTCTTCCATAAATCAGCTCCCGAGTGGGTACAAATGGAGGGTGCTTCAGCCAGCAACTCTGTCCTCGTAGAGGTCAGCCAGGAGAGCAGGCAAAACCCTGCTGATTTGTAGGGCAAGGCGAAGCTCGGTTTGCCCCTGGTGTCACTCTAGGCCAGCCTGGCGCCCTCCGGGCAAGCTGGGGCTCATGGGAGTTGTAGTCCAGAACACCTGGAGGGCACCATGTTGGGGAAAGCCACTCTAGGCATGGGCCTCCTGCTCAGCTGCATCAGAAGTAACAAGACCTGTGGAGATCAGGCTCCAGGGACTTCCTTGTTTGCCCAGCTGCCACAGTGTCTCTCAGGGAGTGAAGTGTTGGCACCTGATTGGTAGAGTTCCTTCTCTGCAGAACGAGTTGTGTAGAGACAAACTAGATGGGACATTCATCACATGTTGGTCTTTATGGGATTGTTTGCTTTTTGTTTTTTGTTTACTTAATAGCAGCCCAGAATGGAGGGGGCGGAGTGGCCTAGATCAGGATCGCAGCCTTAGTTATAGTCCGGGTCTGGACTGGGCACGTCTGCAGCTTCTCTTTGTGTTGGGAGGAGGGGAGCTTCTGTCCAAGGCAAATGGAGGTGGTAGTGGGAGATACAGTCTGGATCAGGGCTGTGGATGGGACAAAGGATGAAAGCCCCAGTCTCCATCTGGGCCACTGTTTAGTGAAAAACAAAATGAGGCATGCAAAAGTCAGCAAAGTAACAGACGTCATGCCTAGTTGGGCCTTTATTCCCGGACAGATTCTTCCAAAGCGTATTGGCTGCCGACACTCGTCAAGGTAGCTGGAGCCCTGGGAGGAAGGGTGGGATAGAAGTTTAATAAATAGATATTAAATAAATAATCAGTGATTATCTCTACAGGGGGTTGTGCAAGACATTCTCTACCAAAACCCTGAGGACCAAATCAAGCAATGCGTGGGACCCGATGGGAAGGTCCCACTGGTAAGTTCTGGGCCTGGGCTGAGTCACAGGAATATCAGAAGAGCCATCCAGTTCAGGACCTTCCCTCACAGGGGCGAGCCAGAGGCCCCAAAGGACCTGAGTGCAGCAGCAGTGCTGACCTCGCTTGTGATTCCCAGCAATGGGTATACTTTGGAGACGTGGGGTGTTCCTGGGAGTAGTATGTGAGGCATTGAGGGAGAGATTCGTGGAGGAGGAGTGTGGGCTGATCCCCTTTCAAAGCCATTCGTGTTGGTGGGCATTTGTTTCTGGGTTGAACTGGGACTGGCTAAGTGATCTGGATACCGAGTTAGTGGTGGGTTTCTAGGCAACAGGGTTGCCTGCTCACTGTGTCAGCTGGAGGGTAAATGTGTCAAAACCCTGTGCTGGAAACCCACCATATCTCTCCACAGTGCAGGATGCCCAAACGTCTCTTATTCCTCCTGCAGGTGTGTGGGGTTGTCTTCTTCTCCTCTGAGACAGCAGAGCAGCTTCTGGCCACCCACGTCATTCCCCCCCTTGATGCCTGCACCTACCTGGGGCTGGACTCAGGAGCTCCAGCCACTCAGGTGAGGCCCTTGGCAAGAGCCAGGTCAATGAAAAGAAACTTGCCGGGGAGTGGCTGCTGTATGCAGCCCAGGGGTGAGTGTGTGAGGACTGCAGAGCAAGGCGAGGGAAGCAGGATCCAGTTGGTCTAGGGAGCCCAGAGTGGCAGGCAGCAAGGCCACTGCAGGACACTCTGGGCTGGATGCTCACGAGCCATCTGAGCCAATCCTTCTCCCAGAAGGTGAGCTGTGGGGCTTTGGGCCCACTGACCGAGTCTTCCATAGGCTAATCCAGCCTGAGTTGGCAGCCTCAGGCCCAGAGTTCTCTAGAAGGTTGTGCTGGTTGCCAAGTCAAGAATGGGTGCTGGTGGGGGACAGTGCTCTCTTGCAAGGGTAGCCAGCTGACCTGTGGGTGAAGGGTTTGTTGTGGGGCTTTGTTGTGGAGCAGGCTATTTCCCTGTAAGGGAGGCTCATTTGTCCCCTTCTTCTCCTTTCCCCACCCCCAGCTCTCGCTCTTCTTCGACATCCTGCTGTGCATGGCTCAGGGGGTGAGCAAAGAGGCCTTTCTGGAGGGACGGAGCCCAGGGACGGGCAGCGGAGATGCCCAGGATGCAGGGGCAGCAAGGAGTGCCCGGTCTGTGCTGTGGAAGGCTCTCCATGCCGTGCCGCTCACAATGGGTGAGGTTGTGAACCTTTCTTGTACAGCGGTTGCCTCCTCAACCGGGCACCCTCCGGCAGCTGTAGGCTACGACTCCCATCGGCCCTAGCCAGCATTGCTGTATTGTGCTGGGGCTGATGGGAGTTGAAGTCCAAGACCTCTGGAGGGCACCAAGCTCCCTTCTGGTGCAGGGCACCCCCTTCTTCTTCTCCTCCTTCTTCTTCTCCCCCCCACCCCCCGGGAGTGGGTGGCCACATGCCTCTGTGTGGATTGTGTGCGCGGCCTCCCACCTCAGCATCTGCCTCCAGGGAGAAAAGCCAGTGCAAAAGGGAGCGCACGACTGGCTCCGTCTCTTCCTAAGCGGGGGTGAAAGCCCAGGCCTCTGTCGCAGGAGGCTGGGAGAAGCAGCTGCCCTGGACGTTGTGCAGGCAAAGCACCTTGGGTTGTAGCCAACTCAGTTTAACTTAGGTTGGCAGCCATGTGCAGAGCAGACCCAGCTGTGGCTGTCAGCCTTTGCTCCCCTTCCCCTTCCTCTTCCCCTGGAGGGATGTGTCCCACTGGGTCCAGAGGCCTCCCTCGGTTGACCTTCCTCCCGGGGAGGGTCTTGTTGGTCCTTGGAGGCCTCGTGGGCTGGACTCAAGTTTCCCTTCAAGGTCCTCCTCCCTCTTTGCAGTGTACATCCCGGAGGGCTGCTATGACTACATGACCATGTCTGCCAGCAACCACATCTGCCACCTGACGCCCCATGTGGGCACTGCCCGCAGCAGCTCCTTCCGCAAAGTGGCGCATTCCCACGTGGCCGTGAGTAGCACCCCACCCACCTCCCACCTTGGGGTGATGCCTCTGAGCCTCCTGAGTGCCTGCCTCCCTGCAGCCTTGTTTTCACTGGGCGGGGGGCTGCTTTGCAGCAGACCTCTGTGGGGGCCTGGGCGCAAGAGAGGAGACATGACTGGCAAACAAGATGAAACCAACTTGCATGCAAAAATCCAAGCACGTTTTGCAGAGGAGACAACTTCCCTGCGTCTGTTCCGTTTCCAAGATTCTGGTCTTGCCAGGCGTTGGCACAAGCTGGAGAAATGGAACGAGAGGGTGGAGGTGAAAGGAGGAGCTGTTGCCGCAGGCGAAAGAGCTGCCTGGGGCTGGTCAGGGAAGTTGACAATTTCTCCTAGGCTCTGCTCTGGGTCCTTGTTTTTCACTCAGTGGTGCCCCACATGATCACAGACTTTACGCCCTCTTAAGGACTAGCAGATTCTGTTTTCCACGTCTGGTAGACAGATTCTGCAAAGGTTGCCTGGGCCTACTTGTCCCCCCCGACTTCCTTCTCCTCCTCCTCCTCCCTGCAGGAGCCTCAGCTGCTGGCTGAGGGCTGCTCCGTCACCAACAGCGTCTTGGAGGGAGCCGTTGCAGTGGGGCCTGGGAGTGTCATCCAGCACTGCTGCTTGAAGGTATGCCATGCGAGGGCAAGGCACGGTGACCATTGCTCTCTGCTGTCCTTGGCTCCAAAAGGCCTCTGGCTTTCATGGGTCATTTCTGGGTTCTCTGAGGCCAACTCAGGGTGGGAAGCAGCTGGGGCATTTAGGTCCTCCAGCCATTGCATGACAGGTGGTGGCGAGTATTTGGCCTTCCAGGCTCAAAGTACGAGTCTCGTTGAGACTGTTAGGGCACGTAAAGTCCTTTCTTGTTGCCCTGCCGTTAATTCCCCTATAAGAGGATGTGATTTTAAAGCACACGGACATGCACGGAATTCAAGGATTTCACCAATACAAAGTTAATATGGACAACAGCTTCAGACCGCAAAGAAAATATCACTGGACCTGCCCACATTGTATGCCTCAATGAGGCATTTCCAGCATTGCACCTCCAGCATCTGTCTGAAGTAGACAGTGCCTCTGTATACAGACGTGCCTGACTAGGATCTGGGAGCTCAGCCACGAGGCTTGCTTAGGCCAGTCATGATCTCTCTCAGCCTAACCTACCTCACAGGGTTGCTGAGAGGATAAAATGGGGAGGGGGAGAACCAGGTATGTCACCTTGAACTCCTCGGAGGCAAGACGGTGAGATATCTTAGTAAAGAGGGTGCAGAGAGGCAGAGTGACGTCTGCAGGAGCTCCTG
Organism: Rhineura floridana; assembly: GCF_030035675.1. Lineage (NCBI taxonomy): Eukaryota > Metazoa > Chordata > Lepidosauria > Squamata > Rhineuridae > Rhineura > Rhineura floridana. The sequence goes on from NC_084492.1 coordinate 1,793,873, forward strand.
GATGTCCCTGAAGGCTGTTGGGCTGAATGCAGCCTCACCCCCTTGGTTTGGGTTGACCCCCACTCTCCCCAGCCAGCTGCCTGACATCCAGGTAGGACAAGGTGGCTGCAGCACCCTCACGCCTGGGTGGAGGTTCTGTTTTCTCTGTCCCTGACTGCCTGCAGCAGATGAGGGAGATGTCAGGCTCTATACAATGTGTCATCTTCCCTTTACACATGTACAGAGGCTGTTCAGCACTTCCCAGCCTTTGTGTGTAATGTTTTCACTCACAGCCTGGGCACCCCACAGTATCCCACCCCCATCTCTGGGTGATTCTGGATACCCCCATTCAACTGTGGTTACATTCATTGGTCGGTTGCACGTGAGACAAACCTTTCCTTCAAGGGCTACCCGTATGGTATAAAGCTGCCACCGATTTCAGACTGAAAAATATTTATGGTATGTGCCAAGAGACATGGTAGATTAAGAGTTTTACATTCAGCACCGTTTGTTTATTCACCACCACCCTGACTGGTATTTTACTTACAGTATGTAATACCCAAGCATAGGCGTGAGTATGGAACAATAAGAAAAGCAAAACAATACTTTATTATTTCCAGATAATAATTGTTAAACCTTACAGATAGAAATAAGCTGTGACACAATGTATCATTACACTGTTTCAACTATATTGTAGACCTAGCCAGGCCAGCCACCCTCCCACCCCAATTCCTTACCTATCTAACTGCCTAAGCCCCAGAGTAAAACCAACTGACCCTCTAATTGACAAAACCTCCCAGTATCTTTTAAACTGAAACCCTCCTCCTCCTCTTCCTCATAATCAACTTGAAGACACATCACAACCACAACCAGAGAATCCAAAGCAGAGACATTCACGCCAAACACACACTCCCCAACACGCCATGTTACCTCTCCCTTCTCTGCTTACCAAGTGTGGACATATATTTAGGGCCTTTATTTGCTAGCGTATGTTAGAACCTGTCTTACACATTTACATAGACTTGTGATGTCACAGAGCTTTGTTCTGACCTTTCTGTGGGTGAGTCTCTCCAGGGTCTTCTGCAGACTTGCTTTGGTCAGAGTCCTACAGAACAGGCTCCAGAGGCCTGTGCTCACTTTGTACAGTCCCATTGCATTCCTCAGAGCAGCAAACCAGCCTTGTAATGTGACCCGCCACGCACACCTCCTTTCAGTGACCTCCTCTGCACAAATCCTCCCTCCTCACCTTCCCCGCTGCTGGGGGCGCTTTTTCCCTCAGGCTGTCCTTAGCAGTTGCAAAGTGCCACCTGTCTCTTAGTGCTGCTGTATTGGCAGAGAACCCACCCCCCACCCCTGGGATTGTGGGTGGGGTGTTTTTGTGTGGAGGAGGACAGGAGCACTGCAGGGTGGGGGGGTGGGCGGGCAGGAGCGGGGGCAGGGTCTAGGAAAGCCAGCAAGATCAGAGTTGCCAAAATGCATGTGGCTGCTTGACCTTTCTCCAGGGCCCCTTGGAGATCCACACTGGCTGCCTCCTCACTGGGCTGGACGTGGCATCCTCTGTGGCCCTCAAGAACCACCTGCTCAAGGATGTGGTGATTCAGGGACATGCTGTCAGACTGAGAGAGATCCCCTGCACGGTTTTCACCCTGAGTGGGCGTTACGACGACTGGCAGGTGCAGAATAGGAGCCTGCTTGGCGTGGGGAGGGACCCCAGTTCTCCACTTGGGGGTTCCTTGCAAGTCTTGGGGCTGGGGGTTGCCCCCCAGCAACTGCTTCTTCCAAAAAGCTGGGGAGGGGTTTTTCTTATCTGCCATTGAGGAAAGTTGGGGAGAGGGTTTCTGTGGGGGGGGCAGGGTCCCAAAAACTCTTCCCGAGCCTCACTTCTCTTGCATGTTTCTTCTTCTCTCCCTAGAGTCCGGCAGAAGAAAATGGCACCTACCTGAATGTGCCGTGGGCCGAGTTTTTCCTCAGAACAGGAATACGGTACCTGCTCAAGTCCCTGCCCATCCTGACATACTTCTCCCACTATCCCCACCCGACTGCTTGGCAGCCGAGGGATGCTGTGTATTCTTTCATTCCTCTTCTTCATTCAGCGCTTCCTGCCTTCTTTTCCTTGTGTGGCCACAAGGTCAAGGTGTGGGGATGCATCTCACCTACTCCCCACCCCCCCACCCCACTGTTTGGGCCCCCTTCAGTTCAGCTGCTGGAAGTGGAGGCTCAGGCACAATTCGGTTCAATATACCCCCCCATCCTTGTGTTCAGGATGGAGTAAAAACACTTCAGCCGAGAAGCTTCTCACATATGAATTACAAAAATACGTGAATAACTCTGGAATGTATTTCCAACATAAAATCCCATGTGCTCAGTCAATAATGCCTTTAATTAACACTGGGACAACTTGTGTAAGTGCCTTTTAATCTGTACATGGGTTTTATTTATTGTAATGTTGTTACTTTTGACTTTATAAAATTATAAATAAGAGAAATAAGCAAGACCCATACACACACACACAAATTATATAATATAGTAAATTGTATATGGCGAAAAAGAGGAAGGCCAAAGAAGAGATGGATTGATTCCATAAAGGAAGCCACAGACCTGAACTTACAAGATCTGAACAGGGTGGTTCACGACAGGTGCTCTTGGAGGTTGCTGATTCATAGGGTCGCTGTAAGTCGTAGTCGACTTGGAGGCACATAACAACAAGAAACTAATATCTTCCATGTTTAGTAATTCAGAAATGATGCAAAATAGACAATAAAAAGACTTACTTAGTCCCTGTGGTATCAGGTGGTTTTCTCCAAGAGAAAAATGATATGTTTAAGGGAGCAATTCAAGGCTGAGGGCCTGCTAGATCCTGTGGATTGCCTTGTGCAGAGAGAGGAGAGAGAGGTTTGTCTTGCCTCTCCCCCCCTTCCACACTGCACAGGATCCAAAGCTCTCCCACTTCCTCAAAGACTCCCCCTGGCAAAAATTACTACAACCAACCCAGGGGAAATGGTTCCATTTCTTTTTAAAACTTGTTTTAAATGTGTTCTTGTGTTAGATAGTTTGTAATTGTTCAAAAATGTTTAAATTTTTTTTATCACAGAATAAAGACAACAGCCTCGGAGGCAGCTTCTTCTGCAAGGGGATGTGGGGGCCTGATGCTAAGCTCTGTGCCTCTCCCCACTCCACCTACCTCAGCTAGCTGCTTCCCCCCCCCTCGCTGCCTTCTGTTGTCTTCCTTCCGTGGGTTGTTGGCAATGGCCCAGGCAGTGTCGGCTGCTCAGTGCTTTGCTAGGTGGTGATTGACATCCATCCCTGTCTGTCCTGTCCAGGAGCCAGGACCTTTGGAGCCCAGACACCGCCTCCGCCTTCCCGCCCTGCCTGCTGAACGCTCGCCTCTTCCTGGTGCTCCATGCCTCTGAGTCCCTGGGCCTGGGGGATCTCCTCTGCCTCCTGGGCTCCCCGGGGGCTGGGCAGCTGCAGCGCTGGCGGACTTCCTGGCGCATGTCCTGGGAGGAGCTGCGGGGAATCCTGGACCAGGAGGCGGAGTTGGCCTCCCGCAGGGCCACTTTCTTCCTGCAGGCCCAGAGCAAAACCCGGAGGGTCCTGATGGAGCACAGCAGTTGCAGCCTGCTGCCGCTGATCCGCTCAGCCGTCCTGGAGGGCTACCAGGAGGCCATGCTGGGCACGCTGGACCAGGGTGAGAGATGCTGGGGACGGGGAAGCCCAAAGTGCAGCAGCACCAAGGGCACTGTTTTGGCCCTGTGATCACAGCAGGGTGTCTGTGTGTGACAGAGAAAGGAAGCTCCCTCCCCCCACCCAGCAGCTGCAAATGGTTCAGTGAGAATCCATCTTGGCTCACCTCCCCACCCCCAGCTGGTCCTGGCCTCCCCTTGGATTGCATTTCCCTAGTCTGGGGAGCCTGTTCACCAGCTTCACTCAGTGTTCCCAGGGCCCTGGGCATCTGCCAGCTCCACCCACTGCCTCAGCGTGCGACTCTTTGCGCTCAAGGTGGTTCTTTTCTGCTGCATGCAGGCGATGCTCTCTCCTCTGTCCTGCATGGGCTGTGAATTCAGCCAGGCTTCATGGAGATGCCTGCGCCCACCCTCTACCTCCCAGCCAATGAGCCCCTGGGTGGCAGACAGTGTTGGCACCCATACAGCCTCCCAGCATCCCCAGGTGTAGCCAAGCCAGTGAGCTACTTGCCTGGCCTCTGATACCATCTCTTTGCTTCCTAGTTGCCTCCACGGCAAGCGACCCTGGCATTGCCGCTCGAGCCCTGGCTTGTGTTGCCGACCTCCTGGGTTGCATGGCCAAAGGGGAAGGGGGCTTGCGGAGTGGCCCTGCGGCCAACGCGGCTTGGATCCCTGCCTTCCGGCATCTTGAGGAGGGAAACATCCCTGAGGGCATAAAGGAGCTGGCCGAGGAAAGGAAGAAGTGGCTGAACAGGTACCAGGGTGGGGAGGAGGGAGCATGGTGAAAAGGCTGCCTGGGGCACAGGATGTCCCCAGGAGGGGCTGCCTGCCAGGGGGACGTTGGGTGTCTCCAGAGAAGCCCACCCCTGCACCCTAATGAAGGCTGTTGGCTCATGCTGGCCCTCAGCAGGCAAATGCAGACTCTGCGCCCCAAGAGCAGTCTGCACATGGCTAGGAGTACTGCGCCATCCCTGCTTCAGGTGGTGCTGTTCCTTGCACTTGCTCCCAGCAAGGAGGGAAAGAAGCCCAGCATGCCTTTCCAGCTGTCCCAGATAGACTGGCCTCATCTTCCCAGGCTGCAGGGAAGGGCCTCAGTGGCAGAGCACCTGACCCATCCTCCTGGCATCCGGTGGCAGGAGGGATCCTTGGTTTCTGCCAAGGTGCTGGAGAGCCGCTGCCAGTCAGCTGCTGGGCTAGGTGGGCCAAGGGCTTCCAGTGTCCGCATTTGCCTTGGCTACCAGGGGCCTTTGAGCAGCACAAAGGAGAGCGGTCCAATCCCGCCTGCCCTTCCCAAGAGTTGGCCTCCAGGGGCAGCATGAGGTTGTGGGCAGAGACCTGGAGCAGGGTCTGGTCCTGCTTGGGAGAGCCACCTCTCCATCAGGGTCTCTCTGAATGGACTTTGAGAGTAACAAAAGGACGGTCTCTGTGTGGGCAAAGACAATCCAGCTAGAAAACCACTTTGCAAATTAGGAGCATTCACTAAGGCAGCCTTCCCCAACCTGGTGCTCTCCAGATGTTTTGGACTACAGCTCAAAAATGTCTGGAAGGCTGTGCTAAGGAGTCGGCAGAAGCAGCACAGGTGACGAGATGCCTCCTCTCTCCTCTCCCTCCCAGGCCAGGCCTACTTGTCCGTGCTGCTCGGCATTACGAGGGTGCTGAGCAGATCCTCATCCGCCAGGCAGTGATGTCCTCCGGCCAGTTCATCAGCTTCAGGCAGGGGGAGCTGCCTCCCATGGGCCACTGGCTGAGAGTGGCGTGCCCAGCCAGAGTAGACCTGTCTGGTAAGTAGCTGCTGAAGCTGGGCTTGCACTGCCGTTCTGGGGCCAGGCCTCCTTCAGCCCCAGGCATGTTTGGAAGGAGCCTTGTACTTCTTCTCCCTAGACCTAGACTAAGAGGTGCTTGGGCAGGAGAGTGTTGGGGGAGCCCCCTTTATGCTTGCCTGGGGGAGGGCAGATGTCTTTTAGATAAGTTCATATAAGCAGTAGCAATTGGCACCGGCTGTGCTAATTCAGTGGGTTTCGTTGCTTAGCAGAATGATCAGAGCAGGTACGCACTGCAGCACTATTGTGATTCTACAGAGCAGATAGGACACTATATTTCACTACTGTACTTGTGAGAGAAACCCCCTTCTCTTAATCTTAACAGCATTCATTGCTGGGTCTCCCACTCCCTCTCAGTCTCTCATCAGGGTATTCCTACCAGCTTCTTTTATAGCTTTCAGACAGGATCAGCCAGCAGCCAAACCTGTTGGCTGCCTTCTGTGCTCAGTCAGGTGACTCCTTCTCGTACTTCAAAGGAGAGACATGCTTTCTGCATGAATCACCTCTCTTATGACTTCAGGTGACATCATTCATTCTTAGAAAGCCCTACCAAACCTCTTCTTTCTACTATAGCAATTATAACAGTTTCAGATACCAAAATAGGCTCAGATAGGGCATCAAAGAGACAATTGCTGGATTCCACACATCTTCAGACAATATGACATTACAGGAAGAGCCTGTGAGTGATGCTTTTCTCTGCCTTGAACACAAGGGGATCGATTGCCTGCTCTGAGGCTTGACCGCTATGCTTAAGCCTCCCCAGGGTGAGGGTTCACTGACGAGCAAAAGCATGAAGCGGCCAAGTGCCACCAGTGGGGCATACTCCAAGATCTCTTGCAATGTCACAGAGGATGTGCTGGGCATAGCATCCTTTGCAACATTGCAAGGTCTCCTGCGGAGCACCCCTTTTGAGTCATTTTGGGGGGGGCAGAATCCTGTGGATTAAGTCTGCCAGTTGTACTAAGGGGCCTCTTTTTCTGGCTTTGTTTTGCAGGTGGCTGGAGTGACACTCCACCTATCACGTATGAACATGGAGGAGCAGTGGTAGATCTGGCTGTCTTGGTGGATGGGCACAGGCCAATTGGTGCCCAAGCCCGGCGCATTCCTGAGCCAGAGCTGCAGCTGGTTAGCTGCAGTGGAAGGCTGGAGGGAGAGGTGGTAGTGGAGCTTGTGTGTCGAGACCTGGAGAACTTGTTGGATTACTGCCAGCCTCATGCACCAGGTGAGGGCCTGACACCCACTTCCCTTGTCTGCTGTGAGGAGACCCTAGGGACTCCAGTGGAGCTGTCTCCTGTGCGGAGCAGAGGCACATGCTGAGTTGCAATGTGCTACAAAATGTGTGCGTTGTTTTCACACCTAGGGTGGAGGGCCAAGTGCAGGTGTGTGGCTCCTTTTTTGATGGGCCCAGTACTACCTGTGCAGGCCAGAGGCTCTGAGTGCTTTGCTCAAAGGCTGTTTTGGCCTGGGCTGCTTTCATGATGAAGCAGGAAGAGTCGGCTCCCCCATCCCGTGCTTGGGAAGGAGACTTGCTTGTTTGCAATATCACCCTGTCTCTCGCTGTGACTTGTGTCCCTCCCCTACTGGCTCCTGAAGGAGCATCCCTGCTGGATTACCTCCATCTCGGCCCACTGAGCTGCGTCACACTCCTGGTCCTGAGTTCATCTCCTGGTTACAAGCCCCTGGGCCTGAGTCCAGGTCTTTGTTCCTTCCATTGGGTGCCACCATGTGCCAGACGGCAGGCTGGGTGTGGGCCATCCTGGCCTCCATTCTAACCTCTTCTGTTCTTCTAGGAGCCTTGCTGAAAGCAGCCTTGATTTGCACTCACATCGTGGACCTCCCTTCCCAGAAGACCTTGCGAGAACAGCTGAAGGAGCGCTTTGGAGGCGGCCTTGAACTCCGCACCTGGTCACATCTTCCTCATGGATCAGGGCTGGGTATGATGCTCGCCATTGTTCAGGGGGGGGGGCAGGCCCACTCTAGCTGCATTTCTCTGGCTACCCTTCAGAAGGATCATAGAGGTGTTTCACGTGTAGCTGGTCCCGCTCCAAAGGTAGGAGATTTGACCCCCACTCCATTCTCTTTCTCCCTCAGAGTTCAGAGCTCACCCTCAAATCACCTTTTGCAGCCAGGGAGTTCTTTTGCCCCCCACCCCAAGCCCACTTGGGCACACTGTGCCAGAGGCATTTGAGGCCGCTTGAGGCCAGGGTTCCATCCTGCCTCCCTCTCATTTTGGAGCATCCTGGTGCCTGCCCTTTTCTCTCCTGCATCACCTTGAAATGGGGGCGGGGGCAACATCACACTCTCTTCTTTTGCACAGAGAGAAAATACATTTTTGGGAGAGTGATGGGATTTTTGAGCAAGACTTGGGGATAATTTGGAAGAAGCAAGATGTGGGGGCCTAAATGGGAAGAGCAGCAGAGCAACACCCCCGCCCCCCAGTGTTTGCTTGTAGCTGTCAGTAGACACAATGGAAGGCCAGTCCTGGGAAGAACTGCACATGGGAAGTGGGTGGGACTAGGCCATTCACTTAGAGCAGGGCTGGCAAATCTTTTTGGCTCCATTGGCTAAATTTGACAGGTGGGCAAGGAGACTTGGAAAAGACTTTAAGACGGCCCCTACTCTCCTGTTTGAGCAGACGGGAGCGCAAGAGCTGTCTTCAAGCCTCTGCAAAAGCTTCTTTGGAGTAGCTTACATACGCCAGCTGCTCCAAAGGGTGCTTTTGCTCAGGGCTTTAATCCCCGCTCAGCTAGTGAGCAGGGATTAACTCCTGCTGCTGTGGCTGCACAGTTGTGTTCCCTGCAGGGGACAGGATCACGCAGCCAAGGCAGGATTAAGCCCTGTCTTCCTGCCCATCTGCTGACATCACTAGGGATGCTAGTGGCTGGGCAGGTGGGCATGGCTTGGGGAAAATGGCCTCAGGGGACCAAACAGGTTTCCGACCCCTGATTGGCCCAGAGGCTGGAGGTTCCTCACCTGATTTAGATGGTTACAACAAATACATTGAGAATATATAGGGCTTTCTGCACACAGGCCTCCTTGCGCTGTTCCCCATCCCAGAGTTACATTTGATACTTCTGCAGACATTGGGGTTCCCTCCCAAGTCTCCCATTACCTCCCTCTTGTTTGTGGCTGTTGCTACTTTGGGTCCAGAAGATCAGAAATATTTTATTTATTTATTTATTTATTAAATTTGTATCCTGCCCTTCCTCCCAGAAGGAGATGATGGGTGTATGGAGCCTCCAGTTTCAGAGGCAATCTACCACTGATTAGAGAGTGAACAGCTACTGGGGAGCAACAATGGATAGCCAGATGGGTCTTTGGTCCAGTACAGTCTGGCTCTTCTTATGACAAGGCTCAGAGATTGAAGCCTCATACGCACCTCCACTGTAAAGCCTGTTGTGATGCTCTTTTTGATGTTCTCTGGTCTGGTGCTGTGGGATCTGGGTGGGGATGGGGGTGCAGTGGCTCCACTGGTGAAGGACAGAAGCTGGTCCCCCCCGCCCCTGCCACACACCCTGCGTTGGTGCTCACTTGTTCTCTTCTGCAGGCACCAGCAGCATCCTGGCAGGTGCTGTGATAGCATCTCTGTACTGGGCATCTGGGCGATCCACCAGTGTAGAGTCCCTCATTCATGATGTGCTGCATTTGGAGCAGGTTCTCACCACAGGTAAGAAATTATTTGTTTAGAGATGTACTGTTCACTCCACCTTGAAAGCAACGAAAGCAAACTTCAGTCGAAAGGAAGACCACGCCATCTAACTCTGTGCCGTGTCAGCCCTTTTCCTGAGCCCCAAATGCAATATTAGCTGTGCCTTGGAGGCATTTATCTCTTCTGGGTAGTAGAAATCTATCTAGCTCACTTGGCTGCTGTGATTCAAAATGCATAGTTGGCCATTTCCCTTCAATAGAAATTTTGGGATGTCTGTCATGTGCATTCCTCCATGATCCTGAGTGCACTTGAGTTTCGTTGCTATATGTTTGGAGGAATGTGCATCTGAGAGGGGGGTGTCCTTATCTGTCACTTGGACCAGGTGAGTCATGCGCTTCTTTCTGTTTCTCTGTACGTGTTGTGCCCCTGCCCACTACAGCATCCATTACGTGGTTCCTCCCCTGCACTCCCCCCGTTGTCCTTACAAGAATCCTATGAGGTAGCTTTGGCTGACTGGCTCAAGGACACCCAATGAATTTAATGGTTGACTGGGGATTTGAACCTTGGTCTTCCAGGTCCTAGTCCAACATTCTGACCACTACACCACATTGGCTTTTTTAGATGCCCCCTGCTGCCCCCGGGAAATACAATGTCATACATTCTCAGGATTTCTGGTCAGAACTGACAATTGATTTGACTACACCCCTGTTCAGGCGTTATTTGCACGTAGGGCATAAGCAAATAGAGCAGGTGTGGGGAACCTTTGGATCTCCAGATGTTGCTGAACTACAACTCCCATCAGCCCCAGCAAGCATGGCTAATGGAGTTGTAGTCCAGCAACATCTGGAGGCCCAAAGGTTCCCCACACCTGATGGCAGAGAGGCAGCAGAAGTCCCCTGCCTTTAGCCCTCTGCCCCAGCATGGAGCTCTCCCTTCTCCCTGCGCCTGATCCAGTCACCGTGGGTTGTGAGCAGAAATGCCTGCGCTCTTGATTGCAAGCAGCAACTCCACACAGGTGGGTCACCCAACTAACCAGGTATCCTAATCATGCAGAGCCTGACTTTCGAGCGGGACCTCCTGATGACCTGGACTTTCTGCTTACGCACCTGCATGCAGCCCAGGACTGCAGGAGCGGAGCATTCAGATGTAGATAAACCGATAAGCCTGCAGAGAAATCAGATGGAATAAAAATCTGTTTTTGGTATTCTGCTCCTTCAGTCTACTTCCTAATATTATTGAGGAAGGGACCTCCTGGAGATGTCTTCAGTATGATGGAGAAAGCACCTTCCAATGTGAACAGAATTAACATCAAATCCAGATTCATGAAGGACTTGCTCCTTCTGTCTTCTGGTAGGTGAGGTTATCTCTGATCTGATCGGAAGAATTTCCAACACCATCAAGGCATAGAAAGGGCCACTCTTCCTTTCTTAGCTCTGTGGTCTTTTATGTGCCAGATGGATTTGGGGGAGCACTGTGTCTCCACCCAGATGTGGAACATGATGGATCTGAAGGTGTAGGACCTTCAGCTGCACCTGTAGCTCTGATGGCCTGTTTGTTGCAGAGGGGCAAGGCTCTCGCTCGCTGGATGTTGCTGGACTGGGGGGAAGGGGTTCAGGGGGGATTAAAAACGGACATTTAAAAATCGGATCTTTTAAAAATAGCCATTGTAATGCTAAGTTTCTCCTAAATAATATTAAATCTGGATATATTTTATCTATTAAATATATACAGTGCCTTGCAAAAGTAATCAGACCCCTGACCAGTGCTGTCATATGACTGAATTACAAATGGTACATTGTAATTTCGTTCTGTATGATATTTTATTTCGAAACACTGAAACTCAAAATCAAGTATTGTAAGGTGACATTGGTTTTATGTTGGGAAATGCTTGTAAGAAACATAAAAAACTGAAACATGTTGCTTGCATAAGTATTCAACCCCTGTGGTGTGGAAGCTCCCAGTTTACACAGATGAAAGAAATTGCCCTATCGAGGACACAATTACACAATTGGCCTCCACTTGTGAACCATTAAAGTTGCTGTCACATTGTTAGGATAAAAACTCCACTGTTGAAGGATTATTGGTCAGGCTGTGGATCGGAAGGAAAATGAAGACCAAAGAGCCACAAGTCACAGAGCAGTTGCATGCCACCTTGCCGCTGCACCAGCTAGTGATCGGAGTGTGGAGGAACATTTGGCTGTGACAACCACCAAAGGTTTTGGTCCCAAACTCAACAAAGGGGCCCCTAAACTGCTGTGGGGCCCTGCCTATTGAAAACACTCTGATAACTGCTTTAAGAGTTGCGGCTTTGAATTTCATTTTCGAATTAGTTTAGTGAATTTCATTAATCTGACTTAGGTCATTCCAGGCATTGCCTGCCACGTACAGGCATTTCATCTTTAACTCACAAAAACAAACCGCTCTGATGACGGGACCTCTCGGAGTCATGGGCATTTTGTTTTTGCTTGCTGTGTTGCTTTTGAGAAGGTGAGGTTGGGCCAAGGCAATGCTGGAAAGCGCAGGAGAAGACAACATTGCCCAGTCTGCAGGGCCTCTATGCCCGGAGGGGGAGAGGGGAGGGGAGGGACCTTTTTCTGTTCCTCCCTCGCGGGTTCCCCTCCTGGGAGCCACATGCCAGTAGTGGGCGTCAGGACAGAGGCGAAAAACCAAGTGAGCAGAGCAACAGACGGGAGGCCTGCCCTTGTGGAGGAGGCAGAAAGCAGAGCCTTCCCATGTGCCTATCTCCATCCGCAAACAGGCATTCTCACAGCTCAAGCACACATTCCAGACAGGCAAGGCCACTGAGGGGTGTGGCCTAGCAAGAGTCTGAAGGGCCACATATAGATGCTGGAGGGCCACATTCAGTCTCCAGCCCCCCCCCTCTATGTTTCATAATTTAGGCTGTAAGCCTGCTCCCACTTGCCTGGGAGTAAACCCCACTGAACTCAGTGTGAAGTCTCTCTGTGTAGACATATGTAGGACAGCACTGTTAACATTACAAACTGGTTCACTATAATGGATCCTATAAGAATGCCCCAATACGGCAATAGGCTAACCTCTAGATTACTGCAATGCATTATACATAGGGCTGCCTTTGGAGACAGTTTAGAAACTGCAGCTGGTGCAGAATTCAGCAGCCTGGGTAAGAAGATCTGAGCACATAACAACAACTCTGGCACAACTGCACTAGCTACCAGTTTCCGGGCTCAATTCAAAGCGCTGGTTTTGATCTATAAAGCCTTATACAGCTCAGGACCCCAATACCTCAAAGACCGCCTCCCCTCATATAAACCAACCCTGTGTTCAGCATCAGAGGCCTTCTTTGTGTGCCCCCTCCAAGGGAGGTACAGAGTGAGAACAGGCCTTCTCAGTGGTGGCCCCCCACTTGTGGAACACTCTCTCCGGAGATGCAAGCCTGGCAGCATCATTATCTATCTTTAGGTGCCAGGCAAGAACATTCCTCTTCTCATAGGCATTTGGCTCTTAATTTTTTTGGAGGGCTTTTCACCTTGTAAGCTTCTTTTAGGGGGTAGGTAGTTCTACCCTCTTATCCTAGTATTTTTTTAAAAAAACTGTTCTAAGCAACTAATACAGTTAATAAATAAATAAATAAAATATTTTAAAGAATATAGGAAGAAAAGGAAACTACTAAATGGATGCAATGTGGCAAAGAGATGAGACACCTGGCTAGGAGACTAAAAGGGTGTAAATTGGAGGTCCAGTGGATTCATCTTTGACTTCAGCCCACAACTTCCCTGTCTTGGAACTTGCTGGCTTTTGGGGGGGGGATTTTTGGCAGTTGAAGATGGAAGGGTCTATCCCCCCCTCCCCATGTAGTGACTTGCCAATCCCCCCTTGCGGCAGTGAGGCTTAAGCTCTCTGTGCAATTAGGATTAAGAGAGAAAAATCCTAATTGCCACAGAAAGAAAATGGGTGGCCCAGGCCTGGTTACCTATTTTTAGTTCTGGCCTCAACCATCCCTGGTATGTCCCCCTCACTCCTAAGTTCCCCCAGGAGAATGAAGCCCTCGACATAAAAAGGTTCCCTTCCCTGGGGTAAATAACAACAACATAAGAAAAGCCTCCTGGATTAGGCTGGGGGGGGGGCATCTAGTTCAGCATTGTCTGTTCTCCTGGTGGCCAACCAGATGCCCCAGTGGGAAGAAGCCCCCAAGCAGGACCTGAGCGCAAGATCCCTCTCCCCCTCCTGCCATTTCCAGTCACTGGTATTTGGAAGCACGCTGCCTCCGTCCTGTCTAGTAGCTTTCTTTAGCTGTCAATTAACAGCTTTGTGATCAGATATGCAACATTGTTTGGGAAATATGAAACAGGGAAACCTGATTTAAATTGGCTTATCTTCTTGTAGATTTAAATCAATCCATTCTGGGGTTGCTTCTTATTATTTTTAAAATATTATTTATTTAAATTTATGTGACCCGCGAGCTTGTGTTTTAAATTGTTTTTAAAATATGTTTTTAAATTGTGTGTTTGTTTTAATGTTTTTGATTGCTATAAACCGCCCTGAGAGCTTCGGCTACGGGGCGGTATACAAGTGCAATAAACATACAGAATCACAGAACCATAGAGTTGGAAGGGGCCTTGTAGGCCATCGAGTCCAACCCCCTGCTCACAGCAGGAAATCCACAGCCAGAGCATCTCCCGCAGACAGCCGTCCAGCCTCTAAATAAATAAATAAATAAATAAATAAATCCTGCCTTTCCTTCTCGAAGGGCCCCAGCCTATCAAACATAGGATGCGATAAAACCATCACCTGTCTACAGTTATTAAATGGCCATTACCCTTCCACAGCACTGGACAAATATAGATGGATTCAAATAATAATATTATTGTTATTATTAACTACATGATTTCAGTACCACCTTATGTGTAGTCTTAGGAAGGGTTACAAACATACATTTTAAAACTAGAAAAACACAGTTGAAGATGTGAAACCAGATTAGATCAAACCAAAGCTTGCAACAGATGAACCTTCTTCAGGATCCTCATATTCTCTCCCATGTCAGCAATTTCATTGCTTCAGAGAGAAGAGGGCTCCCAGCCATAGAAACACCTTCTCCCCAGTGGGGCTTCCTCACCTGATTCCAAGACTCCTCTTGCCGCCCACAAGGGATTCACATTGCAACAGGTCAGTGAGCAGGATCTCTTTCTCAACACCTGCCCTTGTTCCTGACAGGTGGAGGATGGCAGGACCAGGTTGGTGGGCTGATGCCAGGCCTCAAGATTGGGCGTTCGAAGGCTCAGCTGCCATTGAAAGTGGAAGTGGAGCAGATCACCGTTCCGGAGGGTTTCATACACACCCTGAATGAGCACCTGCTCCTGCTTTACACTGGGAAGACACGCCTTGCCCGCAACCTGCTCCAGGTATGTGGCCTTGGGACCACAACGGGGACATCCCTTCCAGCAGAGAGGTGTCCATCGTGTCTGACAGCTGTTTGCATGCATTTTGTCCTCGAGTCTTAGTCGATGCAGGTATGATTCATACTAAGTATGTAAATACAGGCACATATACAGACACACAGGGCTGGCCCTGGGAGAAACACCTTCCTGGGCAAGGAGTGCTGTCAGTGCCCTCCCCCCTTCAGCTTTACAGGACCTGTCTGGGGCCTGGAGCAAGTGTGATGTTGGGGGCCTGCTGCTGCCCCAGGGAAAAGGGCTAGAATGGAAGTAGCTGAAGCTGGTGACTGCCCCCCCCATCTGATGTCAGTGAATTCCAGGAGTTCATTATGTGAAGAAGTACGTAGGCAGGAATATGGCGGTACCATCAGCCATGCCATCTTCAGTAAGATGATTGGCCAAGCCTTGGCAGGTGGACCAAGATTGGCACTGGGCAGCCAGGGGCCCCTTAAGTTTCCTCAGCAAAGACAACTCTTTTAATGAGCTGTTTTCTGTGACAAGTGTTCAACCCTCACTTTCATTTGTCCTCCTGTTCTTGGTGTGAAACCTTTTTCTTTTGAAAGGAAGGCTTCCTGTACCCACTGGGATTGAGGCCTATACTTAATTCATGTTCTCGGCACTGAGCAGCGAGGGCCTTTCTCTCAGCCCTTTATGATCAAACCCTGCCCCCTTCCCTTACCTAGGATTATATTAAAACGGATGGGGCCTGAGCCCCAGCACCTCTTCCTTTAGAAAGGAAGCATTGCTCTAGGGGTTACCCCTTCCCCCAATCTCCTCAGGAAGGCAGACAGATAGCCGCTCTCTGTCTCCTGGCCTCGCTTGCTCACGCAGGGGTGCGATTAGGGTGAACCTGTGTTGGGGCTGGGCCATGGCACAAAGCCAGGAGCTGGCGTAGAGGGTGGCCCAAGCAGGAAGCCTTTTATAGCCCTTCTTGCCTAGGAGGGACCACTGGCCAGCCCAGAATCCTGGAAGACACTCCCACTGGCAGCCCTGGTGGGCAGCTCAGGATTCTCTGCTCTCGTCCCTGTGGCTCAGATGGGATTGCAAGCATTTCTCTGCTAGCACTTTCCCCAACGGACAGGGGTGCTGGCAGTCGCTGAGCTTCTCTCCCGGTAGGCACCCTGACGGCCAGGAAGGGAGGCCTCTTTTCACTCTTGTCTTGTCTTGCAGGATGTCGTCAGGAACTGGTATGCCCGGCTGCCCACCATTGTGCAGAATGCCAGCGCTCTGGTGAGCAACGCGGAGGAGTGTGCCCAGGCTCTTCAGCAAGGTACAGCCGCTTGTACAGCCCACCCCGTGGGGAGCTACAGGGAACAGAACAAATGGCCGGGCAGGGGCAGGGCAATGGCAGAAATCTGCCTCACACGTTGTACAAACACTAATTTTGTAAGGGTTGTTGGGGAAAGCATGTGTGATCTTGAGGAAAATGCCTCCAGGCAGTGATTGAAGGGAGTGGGAGAGGCGGCATCTCTTAGGGTGGCATTGCAGGCTTCAGCTTCTTGCTTAGCCTTCCCCACGCTGGTGCCCTCCAGATGTCTTGCACTCAACTCCCATCAGCTTCAGGCAGCACACACCAGGTTGGGAAGAGCGATGCTGTGGACATGCTCTTGCTAGAGGAAGCAGAGAAGCCAGTACCTGTGGTCAGCCTCCAGGGAAGATGAGCCCAGTGGGAGACACTGTGCTTTATGGTCCCCTTGCTTGAGGACCACACCCACGGGGAGTGGGCAGGACAGCCTGTCTGTCAGACTTTCTCAAACGGAAAAAGGCCGACACAGAGCCACATGATGAGGGCTCAGAGGACCACAATGGCTACATTGCTGCCAGGCAAAGGGCGCAGTGCCAGAGGGCGTGAGCTGTCACTTGTCCTCCTTCTCTCACCAGGCAGCCTGGCTCTCTTGGGCAAGTGTATGAATCATTACTGGCAGCAGAAGAAGAGAATGGCCCCTGGTTGTGAGCCTCTGGCTGTCCAACGCATGATGGAGGTGCTCCAGCCTTATGTCTATGGGCAGAGCATGGCTGGTGCTGGAGGCGGTGGCTTCCTCTACGTCTTAACAAAGGAGCCCAGGAGCCAAGAGGCCTTGCAAAGGATCCTCACAGAAACAGAGGTGGGTTGAACCAGCTGGCAAGTCCCTGTCAATCAGTGTCCACCTGTAGAAATTGTAGCAGAGCAGGGATGGGACCCAGGGATGGGAGGAGGTGGCTACTCTGAGTAGTTGCTGGGATGCAGAACCTCAGGGCCAGGGGCTGTTGGTGGCCTTCCAGGCCTCTCTGGCCCTTGGGATTCTGCCCAGGCTTTGCCCCTTCCCCGGGGGGCTGCATCTCTCCCCAGCCTTGCTCTGCACCCTCTGTGAATCTTGTGGCTGGGCTGGAATGTGTCCTTCAGTTCTGACAGTGCCTCTTGCTTGGCTGGCTGGCAAGGGGTATGTGTGGGTGGTAGAAACCTCAAGAGGTTTGTGCGGTTGGAATGCAGCCTGTGGTACAAAGGTGAGAGGTGCATCCATTGCTTTCCCTTCTTTTGCCTCTGCTCCCACCCAGCACTGACACATGACCCCTGGAAGGCCCCCCTCAAGGGAATGCAGCCCAGAGATAAGGAGAGGAGCAGCACCCGACCGGCTTGCTTCCCTGGAGTTCTGCCAGGCTGCAGAATACAGTAGTCTGACCTACTCCTGTTGTTGTGAAGGTTTTACTCAACATGCCTGCCTTCCTCCCTTCCAGGGCCTGGGAAACTTCAGCGTCCACATGGTGGAAGTGGACACAGTGGGCTTTCACATGCAGCTTCTGGAGGAGGAGGGGGAGTGCTAGGCCCGGTGCCTTTCCCTGCCCACACCCACCCTACAGCTGTGCAGGATCATCCATTGATGGGTGAATGACTCAGTGGCTGCTTAGGCCTGTTTAGTCTTTGGTTTCATGCGTACAGGTGGTGGAATGAGAACCCTGAACACAGCAGCTTCCCCTCTCAAAAGAGAAAGCAGGTGAGGCGTGTGGGTGGTCTGCAGCCTTTGTGGCTTTTATTGGCCATGTTTTCATATCTGTACCTCCAAAGTCAGATGCATCAGACCAAGGGCCTCCCTAGTCCTTGCCAGTGGCCAGTTGGAAAGGGAGCCTGGGGGCAGCCCACAAGCAAAACACGAGGACCCCATAGTGCCCTCGTCCGTCATTTCAAGCCTCTTGTGTGGAAGGCAAAGTCAGAGATCACCAAAGGATGACTCATCCTGCTTTCAGACGGTTACTGATCCCTGCAACCATCTCCAAGGTCCAACCCAGCAAAAGGGGCCGAGGCACAACACACTGAACTTTTGAGGTTCAGCAGTGCCAATCATTTGGCCACGTAGACGGGATCAGCTGACTGGAAAAAGCCTTTTGCAGCTTGTACCAAAATGGAATGGAAATCTCAGCAGGAGCCTCTCCCTCCCCACTCCTCAGCTCATGTCATTTCTTCCTCGCGGCTACACTGGAAACATTACAAATGGCATCCATCGCAAAGGCTGGCACTGATGTCCCCTGACATGGCATACAAATTCACATGACTGCGATGTGAGACCGCGAGAGTGCTGTGATTTGTTTGGGTAGGAGCCGCCTCCCAGAATGGTTCAGAGCAGCACTTTCAACCCATCCGGAAGACCTTGGACAAGAGCCATTAGCCACAATTCCAGCATAAATGTTGAGGTTGGTTGTTTTAATGCCCAAGGAAGTTTCAGAACACTTTTTTTATACCTCAAGGTGGTAGAATACCTCCTGGAAATTTGTGGTTTGGTGTGGGAGGACATCTGGGCGTGTGTCAGGCAAGAGCTGCTGTGAGTCAACCCTTCCCCTGGCCCACCTGCTAGTTCAGACTGCCGTTGTGTGCACAGACTAAAGGATTGGTGTCCTCTCTTCCACAGTGGGGCGGGCAGGCAGGCGTGCAGGGGGAGGGCTCTGCAGCTGCGAGGGGTTCCCTTCTGCAAACTGTATAATGGAGCTAGGAGCCACAAAAGCACCCGGCCTCCCATGGATGGGTAGAAGAACCACTTCTTTCCAAAGACGGAGGTAAACTTACTAAAAATGTGCACTAGGAAGTGCAGTGGTCTTAGGGAATAGCAGGCAGCCATGGCAGGTGAGCTGCAGTCACACAGATGGCAGACAAGCGGATGGTGTACCAGCCAGGTTGAATAAAAATCAGTAATTTTTATATTATAAAATGTTAAACTGAATGCAGAGTTGTTTTTTAAACGGTAACTTCCAAGTTTCTCTCTTAAATAACAACTAGATTAATATTAAATAATCTGGATATAAGCATTTTAATCTATCCAACTGAATCAACACTTTCTAGAGACATGCAGTTAAAAGAGGCTTTTTTGTGTTAATGAAGATCTAATTTGATAATTTCTCAAATATTCCCATTTTCATCTGACAAAAACAAACTAGGCTGCCCAGTGGCTCTTGGGCCTTGGCTTACTAGCTCCATCGTGGGCATCCAATTTTTGTTCTTTTTTGGGAGGGTGAGGCTGGGCCAAAATCTGAGTGAAACAACCCTGGAAAAGAGAAGAGAGGGCAATAGCATCCAGTGTGCAGGCCCTTGGTGCCCCACACAAAACGTCATGGCTGCTGGCTGCAACAAGGATCCTGTAAAGATGTTCCCTGTATTTGGGGAGAGGGGAGTCAAGCATGCAAAATGTATGGGGAGCAACAAAAAACAAAGGCCTCAATGCAAAGAATGAAAAAGTGTAAATCCTATTTAGTTGCCAATTAACATGGTGTAGCAGTCAGATTTGCGCTACTGTTTAGGAAACCATGTGAAAAAGTATGCAATGGGAAATGTAATTTATTTAAATCAATTCACCCTCCACACAGCGGCCTTCAACTAAGCCAGACCAGCATAATTACTGACTGGCAACAGCTGTCCAGGATCTTGGGCAGAGGCCTTTATTATCTCTGCTCCCAAAGATCCTTTTAATTGGTGGCGCCAAGGACACAATGCAGCTTCTGACAGCACAGAAGACATGCCACTTTCCCCCAAAGTACCATGTTTCCATGACTAAAACTATGTGGCTAAGTGTGCAGATACAGACAGGTGAGCTCACAATTTTACACAGTCATCACTTGCCAATTTTCAGTTGCTACTTAAATGTTTGTACACATTCAAGTTGTGTATGTGCATTACATTAAAGATGTAGAAAAAGAGAGCTGTACCAATTCACAGAGAAGGAGCTGAAGGATGATTTATGTTTCTGAAGTTTAACCCACTGGGTGCCAAGCTGGTTGATTTTTCAACTTGAGAGACTCCAGGAGGACAGGACCGGCATTTCCTTTACATTGTAAGAGCTTAGCTAGGCCTTCTTAAGAGAGGACAAAGTTGAGCATCGCCCCTTCCCAGTGATCACCATTCACAGGAATGGGCTGCTGGTAGGCTAGAGGCGCAGGCGCTTGATGTCTTCACTGCGAAAATCCATCCGGAGGGCCAGCACTTGACGGACCTCAGCAGGAGTTAGACGCCATGTCAGTGGGCCTGAGTTTGGTCCCCAGTAATCCATGATCTCTGCTACCTAAAAGGAGGAGGGAAAGAAAAGCTATTCCATTGGCAGAAGAACAGAGTGACAATCCACTCAAAAGCAGATTGGCTGTTTGGAGCACTGAAAGCAGTATTTGTGCCTCTCCCTAGCAGTGGGACTGAGATGTTGCTGGGTTGATACTAAGCTCTGTGAGGGGGGAAGAGAAATACAGTGCCTTGCAAAAGTAGACAGACCCCTGACCAGTGCTCTCATATGACTGAATTACAAATGGTACATTGTCATTTTGTTCTGTATGATATTTTATTTTGAAACACTGAAACTCAAAGTCAATTATTACAAGGTGACATTAGTTTTGTTGGGAAATGTTTGTAAGAAACAAAAAACTGAAACATGTTGCTTGCATAAATACTCAGCCCCAGCTCCCAGTTTACACAGATGAAAGAATGCCCTATCAAGGACACAATTACCTTACCATTGGCCTCCACCTGTGAACTACTACAGTTGCTGTCATATTGTCAGGATAAAACCCCCACTGTTGAAGGATCATTGGTCAGGCTGTGGATCTGAAGGAAAATGAAGACCAAAGAGCATAGTACAGAAAGTAATAATGTAATACAAATGCATAGATTAGGAAAAAGGTACAAAATAATATCCAAGTGTTTGGATATCCCAGTGAGCACACTTGGATCAATAATCGGGAAGTGGAAGCTGCATCTCACCACCCAGGCACTGCCAAGAAAACGCCGTCCATCAAAACTCAGCGCTCAAACAAGAAGGAGACTTGTGAGAGAAGCCACAGAGAGGCCAACAATCACTTGGAAGGAGCTACAGAGTTCAGTGGCTGGGAGTGGCGTAACGGTGCACCAGTCAACCACATCAAGAGCTCTGCATAATACTGGCCAGTACGGGAGGGTGGCAAGAAAGAAGCTGTTACTCAAAAAATGCCATCTGAAAGCACGTCTGGAGTTTGCCAGAAAGCATGAGAGTGCCTCAGCTGTGATGTGGGAAAAGGTTTTGTGGTCAGATGAGACCAAGATAGGCTTTTGGCCAAAACTCAAAGCACTATGTGTGGCGCAAACCTAACACCCATGCCTCAGGACACACCATCCCTACAGTGAGTATGGTGTTGGCAGCATCATGCTGTGGGGATGCTTCTCATCAGCAGGGACTGGGCATCTTGTTAAAATAGAAGGAAGAATGAATGGAGCAAAATACAGGGAAATACTGCAAGAGAACCTGCTTCAGTCCACTCAAAAACTGGAGCTTGGGAGGAAATTCCCTTTTCAGCAGGACAGTGATCCCAAGCACAAGGCCAAAGCAACATCAGAGTGGCTCAAGAACAAAATGGCGAATGTCCTACAGTGGCCCAGTCAAAGTCCTGATCTCAATCGCAATGAGAATCTGTGACGCTCTTTGAAAATTGTGATCCACAAGCAACATCCAACCAACCTGAACAACCTCGAGCGAATCTGCCAAGAAGGACCAAAATCAGACACTGTGCAAAGCTGGTGCATACCTATCCCAAAAGACTTAAAGCTGTTAGTGCAGCGAAAGATGGCTCTACCAAATATTCATGTGTGGGGACTGAATACTTATGCAAGCAACATTTTTCAGTTTTTAATGTTTCTTACAAACATTTCCCAACATAAAATCAATGTCACCTTACAATAATTGATTTGGAGTTTCAAAATGAAATATCATACAGAACAAAATTACAACGTACCATTTGTAATTCAGTCATATGAGAGCATTGGTCAAGGGGTGTGATTACTTCTGCAAGGCACTGTATATACTTAATGGGCCCACAAGTGCTGTTGTCTCTAGCCAGTGTGTGGTGTGGGAGGCCACCAGTTGAAAGACCTAACACCAGCACCCAAACTCATTAGACAAAGGTATCTTTCTATACTGTATTTACATGAGATTGCCATCACATTGTTTTCTGAGATTCTAAAGGCAGGGACTGAAGTACAGGTATGAGTGAGAGAGCCAGCCTGTCCACTAGCCAGCAGTCCGCACCCAACTGCGCCTCTGCTCCACCCCCTTGGCTCTCCTGCCACTGACTTCCCTTTACCTGGCTCTGTTCAGAGGAGCCTCTTCTACTTGCAGGGAGCCTGGCCAGGCTTGTTGGACCCCTTTGTGTGAAGCCAAATGCAGGAAGCAGCAGCAGCCTTGTGGGCCTCCTGTGTACTTTTTGTCCCCCCCCCATGAGGAGGGGGAGATACTGCAAGAGCTTTGACAGGAATTCACCGTTTTTGGGGCTCACTGTCCAGTGTGCTGTCTTGTTTTCGGCTGGGCACATAAATAAAACTTAATGTGTTCCCAGTTCAACCACCAGAACAGAGTTAATCCAGTTGCAGCTAGTGAGGGTTGGTGACTGGAGCAAGCTGGGGGAGGGGCCGAGGCCCCTAGTACATATATATCTTGCCACTGCTTCCTGCTCCATCCCACCTTCTCCCAGTTCCCACAGAGAGCAAAAGCCTGCCCACTCTTTCTAAGTTGAGGATGGTCGCCATCTGGGAGAGCCGGGCAAACTTGTCACGGATGGTCCAGGTGGTGACTGTGGTGAGGTAGGCAATCAGGGAACGCAACTCCTTGTCAAACTGCAGCCCACCAAGCTGAGAAAACAAAAGAAGAGGAGACTCCTCAGAGCTTGCCACACTGATGATAGGCGTTCCATACAGAGCGATGGACAAGTTCAGTATTGGCACCCCTGAGCAGAATAAAGCCAACAGCTAACCTCTACAGTTGTTTGCCTTGCCCTAAACATGCAGGCTTTGTTATTCCTCTGGGCCTGTTGCTGCTGTGGGCTAAGCCATGCTTTGGCTTGGCACAGGGGTGGGGAACCTTGGGTCCAGGGGCCAAATACAGCACTCTAGGCCTCTCCATCTCCCCTGCTTTACGTACCCTCAAGTGCTTTTGTCTGACTGGATTGTGTCACTGAACTCTGATCCTGCCTCCTGCTTGCCTGGATGGAGGATAGAGAGGGGGTGCAAAGGTAAAATTTGTATTCATTGCTCTGCCAGCTTTTTTCTCTGGCCCCTCCCTGTGACTTGCAGAAGATTGCCCAGAATGGAATGTGGCCCTCAGGCTGAACAAGGTTCCTCAGCCCTGGCTCAGCAGGCCTTCCAAATCTAGGTGTAGATGTCATCTATCTAGATTTCAGCAAAGTGTTTGACAAAGTCCCCCACGGCCTTTTGATTAGCAAACTCGTCAAATGCAGACTAGATGGAAATACTGTCAGGTGGATTCACAACTGGTTGGAAAACCGTACTCAAAGAGTGGTCGTCGGTGGCTCTGCTTCGGACTGGAAGGAAGTCTTGAGTGGAGTGCCACAGGGTTCTGTCCTGGGGCCAATACTCTTCAACATTTTTATCAATGACTTAGATGATGGGGTGGAGGGAAGCCTTATGAAATTTGCGGATGATACGAAACTGGGAGGGATAGCTAACACAATGGAAGACAGGGACCTGGATAGACTAGAAAATTGGGCTGAAATTAATAAAATGGCATTCAATAAAGACAAATGCAGGATTCTGCATTTATGCCACAAAAACAAAATGCACGGGTAGAGGATGGGAAATACCCGGCTTAGCAGTAGTGCGTGTGAGAAGGACCTTGGAATTGTAGTGGATCGCAAGTTGAACATGACCCAGCAGTGTGATGCTGCGGCAAAAAAGGCAAACGTGGTTTTGGGCTGCATAAACAGAGCTATAGTTTCCAGGTCGAGGGAAGTAATAGTCCCACTATATTCTGCATTAGTCAGGCCTCATCTGGAATACTGCGTTCAGTTCTGGGCGCCTCATTTTAAGAAAGATATAGACAAGTTAGAGCGGGTCCAGAAGAGGGCGACGAGGATGATAGCCGGTATGGAGAACAAGTCTTATGAGGAAAGGTTGAAGGAACTTGGCATGTTCAGTCTGGTGAAGAGAAGGCTGAGGGGTGACATGATTGCACTCTTTAAGTACCTGAAGGGCTGTCACATAGAGGAGGGTACAGATTTGTTCTCTGCTGCCCCAGAGGGTAGGACTAGGTCTAATGGTTTTAAGTCGCAGGAACTTCTTGACAGTAAGGGCAGTTCGGCAATGGAACCGACCGCCTAGGGAGGTGGTGGGATCCCCTTTGCTGGATGTCTTCAAGCAGAGACTGGACAGCTATCTGCGGGAGATGCTCTAGCTGTGGATTTCCTGCTGTGAGCAGGGGGTTGGACTCGATGGCCTACAAGGCCCCTTCCAACTCTATGATTCTAGGCTTGCGATTTGTCTCTAGACAAACCACAAGCAGTAAGCCATAGAACAAACCTTTGTTGAGCTTGTGATTTGTCTGGAGTGTGCAAACCACAAGCCCTGGTTTGGGTGACGTGCTAAACCAAACCATGACTCGCCCAAAGCAGCAGGAGGAGGGAAGCCACTGCAAACTCTTCTCTGGGAGCCTGCATGGTTGCATTAAGCCATGATTTGGTTTATCATTACCACATCTCTTCTCAGTATTTATTTTGCTAACAAGATCCAGTTTTTCAAAACAATTTCAATTTTTTGTTGTTGATGCAAGGACCAGGAGTATAAAGAGACAGAAAGTGAGGAAAAGTGGGAGCTGCCACCAAGAGCAGCGAGATGGAAATGGTAGCATGTGTAGTACCCCAAACATTGCTCACTGAAGGCTAGAAACTTGTTAAAAATGAAACATCGAGATTTCCAGAATACTACATTCTTTGCCATATATCAAAGTTCACCAATTAAACAACAGCCCCCAAAACATGCACAATCCCATGTATTTGTTGTTATGTGCCTTCAAGTCAATTACGACTTATGGAGACCATATGAATCAGTAACCTCCAATAGCATCTGTTGTGAACCACCCTGTTCAGATCTCGTAAGTTCAGGTTTGTGGCTTCCTTTATGGAATCAATCCATCCCTTGTTTGGCCTTCCTCTTTTTCGATTTCCTTCTGTTTTTCCCAGCATTCTTTTCTCTAGTGAATCATGTCTTCTCATTATGTGTCCAAAGTATAATAATCTCAGTTTCATCATTTTACCTTCTAGTGATAGTTCTGGTTTAATTTGTTCTAACACCCAATTATTTGTCTTTTTTGCAGTCCATGGTATGCGCAAAGCTCTTCACCAACACCACATTTCAAATGAGTTAATTTTTCTCTTACCCGCTTTTTTCACTGTCCAACTTTCACATTCATACATAGTGATCGTGAATACCATGGTCTGAATGATCCTGACTTTAGCATTCAGTGATACATCTTTGCATTTCAGCACCTTTTCCAGTTCTCTCATGGCTGCCCTCCCCAGTCCTAGCCTTCTTCTGATTTCTTGACTATGGTCTCCATTTGGGTTAATGGCTGTGCCAAGGTATTGATAATCCTTGACAAGTTCAATGTCCTTGTTGTCAACTTTAAAATTACACGAATCTTCTGTTGTTATTACTTTAGTCTTCTTGACGTTCAGCTGTAGTCCTGCTTTTGTGCTTTCCTCTTTAACTTTCATCAGCATTCGTTTCAAATCATTACTGGTTTCTGCCAGTAGCATGGTATCATCTGCGTATCTTAAATTATTGATATTTCTCCCTCCAATTTTCACATCACCTTCATTTTGGTCCAATCCCACTTTCTGTATGATATGTGCTGCGTATAGATTAAACAAACAGGGTGATAAAATACAGCAAGGCTGTGGAGTCAGAGTCGTAAGCAATTTTTGGTGGAGTCAGAGTTGATAGAAATGTACCGACTCCAACTTCAAAATAAAAACTTTCATAGGAATTTAGGAAAGTTTTCTTGTTCAGAAATTTTAATCAAATAAATATATTTTATGTTCTATCAATCTAGCCTGATGATTCACGTGGTGGTGATGAAATGCCTTGTGCTACCATTTTACTACAGTAAATTTGTTATTACTAGTTAATATACATTTGCCATTTATGAAGGAGTCGGAGTCGGAGTTGGACAGTAGAAAAATAGAGGAGTCGGAGTCGAAGGCTTGGCGTACTGACTCCACAGCCCTGAAATACACCCGTCTCACACCTCTCTCTTACCCTTGCCGATTGGGAAACAATCAGTTTCTCCATATTGTCCTTACAGTAACTTCTCGTCCAGAGTATAGGTTGTGCATCAGGACAATCAGATGCTGTAGCACCCCCATTTCTTTTAAAGCATTCCATAGTTTTTCATGATCTACACAGTCAAAGGCTTTGCTGTAATCTATAAAGCACAGGGTGATTTTCTTCTGAAATTCCTTAGTCCGTTCCATTATCCAACGTATGTTTACAATATGATCCCTGGTACTTCTTCCCTTTGTAAATCCAGCATTTTTCACTCCATATATGGTAAGAGCTTTTGTTGTAGGATCTTGAACATTACTATCATGGGATATTAAGGCAATAGTTCGATAATTACTGCATTCCCTGGAATCTCCTTTCTTTGGAATTGGGATGTATATTGAATGCTTCCAGGCTGTGGGCCATTGTTTAGTTTTCCATATTTGACATATTTTTGTCAAAATTTGGACAGATTCAGTCTCAGTTGCTTGTAGCAACTCTATTGGTATGCTGTCTATTCCTGGTGATTTGTTTCTTCCAAGTATTTTAAGAGCAGCTTTCACCTTGCATTCTAAAAATTTCTGGTTCTTCATTATACAGTTCCTTCATGAATGAATCCCATGTATATGGATATCTAAATTTGTGCCCCACAATAAAGCCATCATTATTCTCACTTTGCATAACTTAAATAGAATTCAGGACTGGGTGTTTTTGAAAAGGAGGAAGACGACAGAGGAGAAGCATGAAAGTGACAAGCAGAGACAATGAGACTATTCAAAGCTCTAGCCAAATCCTCCACTGCTTTTTAAGCCTTTTGGAAAAACTAATTCTGGATGACTTTTCACAAATAGGAGGGAAAGGAAAGGAACAAAGGATGTCCAATGAGATGACACAAGAGTTTTGGTCATGCAGGCAAAAGATGCAGTTTTAAGCCCCGCCCTTTCCAGATCTCCAGAGGCACAGCTCATGTTCCCAAACAGGAGTTCTGTCAAGCTTGTCAGCTACATTAGCCCTGAATGCAGCAGGAGTATGTTTTATTTATTTATTATTTCTAAAAGTATTTCTATAGCATCATATCATAAAATATCATGGTGGTGTACAACAAAACTTAAAACACCATGAAAAACAATACAAAATTACTGAAGTGGCTGGCTAATCAACTTAAACAGCTACAAAGGCCTATGGCATAAAAAGGTTTTCAAGGGATGCCTGAAAGTCAAAAGTTACGACGCCCACTGAATCTCTGCTGAAAGAGCATGGGACCAGTGACACTAAATGCCCAAATGCCTGCTTGAGACCAGTCAGGCCTCTGGGTTATCTCAGTGACTGAGCCAAGATATAAGGCCTCAAGCAGTCCTTATGGTTTCCTGGACCCAAGTTGTTCAGGGCTTTGTATATCAACACAAGAACCTTAAACCGGGCCATTGAACACTGAGAGCAGGCATTAAACATCTTCAGACCTGAAATGAAAAGCTCACAAACCTCCCGCCTCCCAAGCTCTGCACTGTAGCTCCATCGGTTTTCTCCTTTCTTTAAATGTGTGTGCGACACCCAGGAAAATAGCTCCCTTCCAAGTATTGAAGCTGTTGCCAGAAGCAAGGGCTTAACACTGACCTGTGGCTTGCTTGAGGGCACAGTTGCCCACGGGAAACCCAGTCCCACTAAGAGAAGAGCAACCAGACAGATTCTGAGTACTGATGGGAGCAACCGACCTGTTTGTGGCTCTTTGACCCTTTCTGTGAAGGTCTCTCCTTACCCTGCTGAAAGTGGACTTGAGCACAACTTTCTCCAGTTCAACAGCAATGAGACTGGTCATCAGGCTGGTAAGGCTGTCGTAGATCCCTGGTGACAGGCCTGCCTGCAGACAGAAAATAAGGGCTTCATCTGACATGGACAATATTGCTGAAAGCAAGCACAAGGGAGCAATAAAGACTGTGGTGCCCACCTCTATCGTAGCCCATCTAATTGCATGTGTTATGTGGTCAGGGAAACATACAGGCTTGACAACAAAAGAGCACTTCATATCTGATCAGGGTTCCAAACACACCTTGAACTCTGTCATCTGCTGCTCCAGATTGAGAATGAACTGCTGGACCCAGGGGTCATTGGCTTCATAGTCACTGAATTCTTCCTGAAATGGAATACAGATTTTGTCTCCCATCATTCCTAACAAGCCCACACATTTTTATTTATTGTTTTAGTTAGTTTTAATGCCAATATAAAAAAAGGGAAAAGGGGAAAGAAAATGACATCAGTTGCTGTTAACAAGAAGAATGATCCATCAAACGTAAGTTGAACATATATATTAATATAAGCCATCCATATTTCCAAACAGGTATCAGAACGATTATAAGATATGTGGCCTTATAGGCCCCTTCCAACTCTACTATGATTCTATGTGTTCAAATGTGGAAAGGGCAGTAAGCGCTTCAGACCACTGGGAAATATCCTTTCAACCATGATGTATAAGTCTCTTTGCAACCATAAAGACTTGCAGGATCCACATTCGCTGTCCATGCATTTTTAAGCAAAGTGTAAGAACATAAGAAGAGCCTGCTGGATCAGGCCAATGGCCCATCTAGTCCAGCATCCTGTTCTCACAGTGGCCAACTAGTTGCCCATTATGGGAAGCCCGCAAGCAGGACCTGAGCACAAGAGCAGTTCTCTTCTGCAGTTTCCAGCAACTGGTATTCGGAAGCATAATGCTCCATAACTATGGAGGCAGAGCATAGCCATCCGGGCTAGTGGCCACTGGCAGCCTCGTCCTCCATGCATTTGTCTAATCTTTTAAATCCATCCAAGTTGGCAGCCATCACTGCCTCCTGTGGGAGTGAGTTCCACAGTTTAGCTGTGCTGTGTGAAGAAGCACTTTCTTTTCTCTGTCTTGAAACTTCCAGTCTTCAGCTTCATTGGATGTCCACGAGTTCTAGTGTTATGAGAGAGGGAGAAAAGCTTCTTCTCTCCATCCACTCTCTCCGTGCCATGCATAATTTTATACACTTCTCTCATCCCACCTCTGACTCGCCTTTTTTCCTCTAAACCACCCTGTTCAGATCTTCTAAGTTTAGGAATGTGGCTTCCTTTATGGAGTCAATCCATCTCTGGTTTGGCCTTCTTTTTTTTCTACTCCCTGCTGTTTTTCTCAGCATTATTGTCTTCTCTAGTGAATCATTTCTTCTCATGAGGTATCCAAAGTATGATAACCTCAGTTTCATCATTTTAGCTTCTAGTGATAGTTCTGGTTTAATTTGTTCTAACACCCAATTATTTGTCTTTTTCGCAGTCCATGGTATGCGCAAAGCTCTCCTCCAACACATTTCAAATGAGTTGATTCTTCTCTTATCCACTTTTTTCACTATCCAACTTTCACATCCATACATAGGGATCTGAGTGACAAGTTACATATTTTTGTTAAGATCAGCAATTTCACATCTGAATTCTTTGAAAACTCTCAGGTGGATGCCATCTGAACAAGGTGAACTGTCAGTTTTTATTTTGTCTATTAAGCCTAAAACTTCATCTGACATCACAACTATTTGCCTCAATCCCACAGACTCCTATCCTGCAAAAGTTAGGCACAGGGATCTGCCCTATATCCTCCATTGTGAAGGCAGATGCAAAGAGTTAATTTAGTCTCCTTATCCTGCTTTAGCACACCTTTGACTCCCTTGGCATCCAAGGGTGCAACCACCTCCATAGACAGTCTCCTGCTCTGAACGTATTTAAAGTTTTTGTTGTTGCTTGTTTATATGTTTTTAGCAATGCGCTCCTCAAATTCTTTTTTAGCATCCCTTATTGTCTGCTTGCATTTCCTTTGCCCGAGTTTGTGTTCCTTTTTATTCTCCTTATTCAGGCAAGACTTCCATTTTTTGAAGGGAGCCTTCTTGCCTCAAATAGCTTCTCTGACTCTGCTTGTTACCCATGATGGCATCCTCTTGGCCCTGGTGGTACCTTTCCTGATCTGTGGTATACACTCCAGTTGAGATTCCAATATTGTGTTTTTAAACAACTCCCAAGCAATTTGGAGTGATTTGACTCTCTGGACTTTGCCTTTTAATTTCCTTTTAACCAGTCCCATCATGTATGGGAAGTTTTCTCTTGAAGTCAAATGTGATCCTGTAGTTTCAAATGTAATTTTTCACCTCCCTTAATGGGGAGCTGCCTCAGAGGACTGAATGCTTCAGGCAACACACCTAAAGAATGGATTTTTAACCTTCCCTTCCTGCCTCTTCATGTGCTTGATGTAGTTGAAGATATAGAAAAAATAACTATATATATATCTTTGAATAAAAACCAACAGCATAAAACAGGGCATTGTCAGTCAGAGTTAGGCTCGCCATTCTTCATCTTGCAGGCAGTTCACCTTCTGAAGAAAAGCCTGGAAGGACATTTGGGAGGTCAGTCCAGAACCTCACGGAGGCCATGGCTGAGAGGCTCTGCCACCTGCTGTGACAGTTTTCACGATGGAGGAGGAGTGAGCGTGAAGTGGAGCAGGGCCCTCTCGGAAGAATTAGTGAAGGGGGGGGACTCATTTAGGGAGAACCAGGACAGAGGAAGCAACTTAAATCAGTGTAGGCTGGCCATTTTTATGTGGCCTTCCCACCATACACAAGGCTTTCTTTGACTGGTGCTCTCTGGAAAGACTGTAGCTGAACAAGGCCCCAACCTGGCAAAAAGGGAGGCAAGCAGCGAGCACCCAAGTCAAGGCCTTCCCTGCAGGGTTTGTTCCAGAGGGATTTTCTAGACCACCTTCTGCAGCAGCAGCTGGTCTCGGCACTGGCTGAGCTCAGCAGGGTGGAAAACAGCATAGACTGGTCACCCGCGACTGTGGTGAGAAACAGAGTCTCCTGCCCTGACCCCTGCAAGGGATGTTTCACTTGCATCCTGTCTGGAGAGTGTTTGCCCCTGCTCTGTACAGTTCAGAAGCACAGGCAGGAGGACTCACCTCCTCGATGTTATGAGAGACCGACAGGAAGAGGTTGATCCAGGGCTTCACCTGTGGCTTGATAGCTGAGTTAGTGAGCTCATTCAACCCTTCCTGGGGGTGGGAAAAAAGAGAAAACAGCAGTCATGCGACCAATACATGGAAAAAACAAGAATCAGAGAGCTGTTCTATAGCCGTTGCTGTCCTACTTTGACCAGGGCAGCAGTTCCTGACAAAGGGGGAAAAAACACAGGAATCCTCTGACTCAGGAAGGGAAATTGCTTGCAGTTGCAGCAGCCAAGTAGTCTGGCAACACTGGATGCAGTCCTATGGCAACACACACACATCCAGATGTAAGTACTGAGCCCGAGTCACTCCAGCAGAGGAAGGGTGAGCTGCTGAAGAGGAAGGGATTGCTCCTCCATCAGGGAACAACAGCAGGGCCACCTGCACTTATACGTGGCTGAGTCCTGGGAAGCCCCAGGGACAAGACATGGATGCTCAGGGAGGGAGGGTCACAGCAAACTATCAGGCCCTGGCCTGACTCTGGGTAGGTGCTCTCTCTTCTGAGGCCAGAAGCCCCAGCCAGCCCCACCAAGGGGCTTTGCCACCCCCAGCCCTCTTCCGGATTCCACATTGAGCACTAGCCAAACAAGAAGGCTTTCCTTTCCCAGGCGTCACCTCGCATCTGCAGCACAGGTGAAATGCCTCCAGTTAGCCCCAATCTGGTTGCTTTATGGAAATTAGAAGCCTGGGAAGCAAACCACCAGGCAGTTGTGTAAGACAACTCTTGGGATCTTTTTGCACAGCAGAGATAGAGGCAACGTTCAAGCATCAAAAAGCTTACCTGCAGCAGATCTCGAAACTTGTTGGACATGGCAGCCATGTCAGAAAGGCAGCTGTCGAGCTTGGGCTGTGCTTGTCCACCCCCAAACCCCTGGCTAAGCAGCTTGGCACAATCGCTCTGCAGGGAAGCACAAATCCGGGGTGACTGAGAACCTTATTTGTTATCAGGAGCTGGTCTCTGGACAGAAAGATGAAGGTTATACACTACTGATGAATGTGGGACAGCTTCCACAAGGCAAAGGGAAGTTAAAGAAATGGCCTCCAAACCTAGGCTGGCAAACAGGATCAGGATGACAGTAGCAGTCAAGAGTGGGCTCACGTGCTGGGTGCGAAATAAGGGCCACAGAAGGATCCTTGACTCACTAACTCATCACTCTGCTTAGACTGACACAGGCAGAGCCTAATCCAGGAGGCAGGAAGTGCCCCTCCTGCCTCTCTGCTATGGCCCACTTTGTGCATGGGCTCTACACAGGACAGAAGGGCTGGTGTTTTAAAGCAGGAAGGAAAGGAGATGAGAGTCAGAGGCAGGAATGGCCTTCACTGACAGCACCTGCCTCTTAAGAACATAAGAAGAGCCTGCTGGATCAGGCCAGTGGCCCATCTAGTCCAGCATCCTGTTTTCACAGAGGCCAACCAGGTGCCTGAGGGAAGCCCGCAAGCAGGACCTGAGTTCAAGAACACTCTCCCCTCCTGAGGCTTCCGGCAACTGGTTTTCACTGCTCTTCATCCCATGAAAGCAGCACATGGACTGCAAGGCAAGCTCTCCCACGTAAACTCTCATTGCCAGGGTTAAGCAGGTGTGCAGCAATTTTAGTCTGATCTTTTAACTGACATTGTATGCATCAGTTTTATCAGACTGGGATTTCAGCGAGGCTGCCCACCCAGATTCTTGGGATGGGCCAGCTAGAAATTTTACAAAACAAAACAATGTCCCAATCCAGACAAAGCTGCCGAGTCAAGCAAAGAGGGAAAGAGTGTAGACCAGTAATACTACTCATAGGTGAAGACAACAACAGTCAAGATGACCTAAAGAGGTTTCTTTTGAATCAGTGGCGGAAGGTTCACAGGCAGTACCTCCAGCGTCTTCTTGAGGGTCATTATGTTTTCACTGCAGGTCTCCACATTATTTAATGTCACCTGAAGAATAGGGAATGGGGGCAGAGAGAGAGAGAGAGAGAGGATCAGAATCTTCTGCACTTTGATACTCCCAGAAGATCCTTAAACAGCAGCTATGCTGCAGGGAGCTGCAGGACTGGGAGTGGAAACTCTCTAGACACTTGCTTCTGCTTGGCCTAAGGAGTGGGTGGAGACAGTCTACCTGTCTGGATGCCAGAGCAGACTGGCTGATCTAGCTATGGAAGAGCACTTCCACCCTCTCGGGCTTGTGTACCTGGCCCTAAGGACAACTCTGTTCATCGCAAATACAACACCTTAGGATATTTGATGGTCCTTCTCAGAGCCCAAGCCACATTGGCTTCTAGCTGGTGACAACCATATCTTCTCACCCCGTGACACTGCTCTGGCATCATGGCTTGGTCTTTCAGACCTTGGCCAACAAGTCCCGCCTGGCTCCCATTCCTTTCCTAAGTTTCCCGTCTGTATAACAGTTGCAAAACTTGCACACCCACCAGAAAGGACTGTTTGGCCTCATCTGTACTTTCAATGCCCTTGGTGTCAAACTTGCCCTGCTGAAGGCTGCTATGCATGATGCTCACTGCACTGGTCACACCTCTCTGGAAGTCCTGGAAGGGGGTGGCGGGGAAACCCATCTTGAGCTTGTTGCATAAGACCTCCCTGAAAAGGACAAGGCAGAAGATGGAGGCTGCCAGGTACAAGACTGGCTATTTATGTATTATTTTACTTAAATATTTCTATCCCCCCTGCCCCAAAATGGGGCACTTGGGGGCGCCTCACAAAAAACATTAAAATAGATAAAACACAGTTAACAACAAGTCAAGGGGGGTGATATTAAACGGGGACTAAAGAGGTAAAACTCAAAAGGAGGAAAAATAAAATCAGTTTCAGGCTCAGTCTTCAGTCCCTCTGAAAGGCTCCCCGGAACAAGACAGTTTTCAGTAGTCTCTCTGAAGCACCATCAGGGAGGCAGCAGAGTGGGCTTCTTGGGGCAGGGTATTCCAAAGCCTGGGGACACCGCTGACAAGGCCCTCCCCTGCAAAGGACAGCTAACGCCTTCCCATTCACTGAAAGGGCATGCTGGGCTACCACGAGGAAGGGCAAGGAATGAACTTGAAGCCTTTCCTCCTGCCCAGCTCTTCTCTTGCAACAAGAGAATCACTGCCTGCTTCCAACGTACTCACCACCTTGATTTATAACCAGATCTATTTTAACTGCTCATCAACGCACTGACGTAAATATAGTTTCTGCTTAAAGGGCTCAGTGAATATCTGGGCTCCCCTTCGGTAGGAAGGGTGGGATATAAATTTAATAATAAAATTAATATTCTGCTCTCTTGCACAGGAATGTTCTTGAGGGCTATCCATGCTGAGAATGCCTGTTCACTGCCTGCCAATGAAGGGACCCCCTAAGTCATAGCCCTACTTGTGCAGGAATTGGTCAGGACTCTGGAATGCTGCAGCAGAAACAAACCAGGGAACTTCGCATGTGGGTATTTCAGTTGTGGAAAGAGACATGAAGGGACTGTTGTGTCAAATTCAGAATTCCACTTCCCGATCACAGTCGGCACAAGCCTGCTCCTCTCCGCTATGCTCTTTAAGCCTTTAATAGAAACAGGGTGGAAAAGAGGGCCAGAAGCTGGCTGCTCTCACATGGCAGGTCTAGTGGAGATCCAAAATCTTTGTGCATAAAATATACAATAAGGTCTGTACCCCATGCAGGCCTAAGAGGCCCAAACAGCATTGCCTCCTCCTCCTCATTCCCCTCCTCGGCCACACACCTGAAGTCCGACTCCAGCTCAGTGATGGAATGGTTGATCATTGCACACAGGCAGTCGATGCTGGAGCTGGACAGAGCCCTCCCGATGCACTTCTTCACGATATAGAAGACGTCGTCCACCATGCTGGAGGTCAGCTGGCCCTTCTCACATGTGTCCATAGCAACAGCCTGGCAAAGGAGTCAAGGCATCCCAATGACTCCCAAAGAACCCCCATCTTGGCACCGCTGCAGTGGTTGCCTGTATGCCACCAGCCTCACTTGGTTCACTTCCCATTGTCCACTCCACATCCCCAAGGGGTACACTGAATGACAGCAGGAATTTAAGCCACACCTCCTAGGCTCATGGGCTGGGTGTAGCAGCTGGAATCAACCAGTCACACATACACATTTAGAACAGGGCACCCCACTCTGCCCGTCTGTCTCTTGAGCTAAACAAACCCAAGCTTGCAATAAATTAGCTCAAACTACAAAAATCCTCCTCCTCGCTTGCCCCGAGCAGGGCCCCCACCACCACGCCCTGCAACCGTCAAGGGCTGGGTGGAGAGAGGGGTGGAGGGAGGCCTGCCGGTCCCCGCCGCATCCCCTGCCGCCTGGGGTCCTCAGCACCCGGGTCGACCCTGCCTGGGGGACCTCCACCGCTCAGATTCGGCTGGAACTCAAGCTCCTTGCTTCCAGGCATAGTGTCCCTTGGCAGGAGAAATGCATTCTGCACATGTTCAGAGGCATTCCTTTTATTATATATTTGATATGTATCCCGCATCTACTTATAAACGACCCCCGCACAGCAAACATTCAACACAATACATATCAAAGCAATACGATTAAAACTTGTAAAAACAGTTAAAAGCTTCCAAAAGAAAGCGCCTAATCTGAAGCCCTTTGTTTCAGGGTTGCCAGCCACGGATGGGACTTTCTGCCATCAAATGCCTGGGTAAAGAGGGGAATGTTTTTCAGTTTCTCCTAACAGTTAATAGTGAGGGAGGCTGATGCACCTCGCTCGGGAGAGCGTTCCACCAATGGGGGGGGGCAACACCAAGAAGGTCCTCACCTGCTGACTGTAGGGCCAGAGATGGTTGGTACTGGGGAGGGTACTGGGGTCTCAAGCCATTAAGGGCGTAGTAATCTGGTGTGAATACCTTGAATTGGTCCCAGCAGCTCACTGGCAGCCGCTGCAGCGCTTGCAAGACCAGTGACGCGTGATCCCATCAGGCGGCTCCACTTACTACCCTAGCAGCCGCATTCTGCACTAGCAGCAGACCCTGGATTGTCTGCAAGAGCAGCCCCATGTGGAGCACATTACAATACTCCATGAGCTAGAGGAAATGTCTTGACCCAGCTGACAAAGCGTCAAGGCGAGTTAAGCGGCAGGGCGATGAGACCGGGCCACCCTAATCTGCCCATCTGCCCCTTAAGCCAAACAAAACCCAAGCTTGCAATAAATCAGCTCAAACTACAAAAACAGTCATGCAGGTAGGAACCTGGCGGGGGCTTTCCAGTGTTTTGCACTGTCTATAGCATGTACATCTATCTGCCTTGGACAGAAGTCGTGGGTGTGCCTTGGTGCAATGGGCTCCTGGCTTACCAGGAGCAAGTCTGTTTCCTTGAGGCCAAGGTGGCTGACCTGGAGACGCTGAGAAAGGCAGAGAGGTTTGTGGATGAGGCCTTTGGGGACATTGTAGCTGTGCCCTGATCCCAAGATTGTAGCTCCTCTGCTATCATGGAGAATGAGGGCCTCAGGGAAGGAGAGCATCTTTCTATCTGAGAAGAGGGAAACGATCGCTTAGAAGGCACCCATTCCTTGGGGGATGAGCAGATGTCCTCTTGTGCCGAGGATACTTCTTCGGGTGTGAAGTGATCATAGTAGTGGGTGATTTCGTCATTAGGAACATAGTTAGCAGGGTGTGTGATGGGCGTACAAACTGCAGAGTGGTTTGCCTGCCTGGTGCAAAGGTTGCAGATGTCACCCATCGTCTAGATAGTCTGGTAGATACCGCTTTGGAGGAGTCAGTGGTTGTGGTGCACGCTGGCACCAATGACATAGGGAAATGTAGTTGTGATATCCTGGAAGCAAACTTTAGGTTGCTATACAGGATACTGAAAGCCAAGGTTGCTTTATCTGGTTTGCCTGCCTGGCAATGTCACCCGCTGTCTAGATCAGTGGTTCTCAACCTTTATCAGTACGGAACCCCCTCTGTAACCTCCAAAAAATGTGTGGCCCCCACATGTTAATTGTTCCTCCTGCTGCTGCTCTTGTTGTCACCACAATCTGTAAGTGGCAGAAGAGAGAGAGAAATCCACCGGGCAGGAAATTAAAAGCCCAATAAATAAGTGTGTTTATTTCCCGCCCTTCCTCCAGGAGGAGCAATAAATTTAAACATATTGTTCACAACACCAACACAGGAGCAAACGTGGGCACTAGGGGGAGGGGTGGGCAAGTGCGAATGGGCAGAGAGAGAAGGACGAGTAATGTGAAAGGAGGGGGCAGGGGCAGAGTGAGGAAAGGCGTGTCAAGCTGTGGGTGGGGGAGAGGTCCAAAGAAGGCGGCCAGGAAGAGGAGCAGCCACGTGGCAGGGAGGGAGGGAGGGCTGAGTCAAGGGGGCTGCGTGTCCAGTCTAGGTGCTTCCTTTCTCAAGAGTGACCTGTGATGGCAGGGAGACCTCCAAACAAGCGCACGTGGTCTCACTCCTCTGCTTTCCCTCATTCCCTGCTCCTGTCCCTACACCAAAGGCAGGGAGCGCAAGGGTGGAGTCCTCTTCGACCGCTGCCTCTTTCTCTGCCTCTCTTTCTGAGGCAAAGGGGTGAGGAGTGGCCTCCCCTTCTTTTCTCCCCCGCCCTTCAGCCTGGTAATGACCCATGTGGGGCTACAGGAAAATGCACAGGGAGGGGAGAAGGTGCTGCCACTGCTGCATGCCTCTTTCTGTGTCCGTCACATTGCAGGAGTCTGGTGCATGATGGGGTTGCAAGATGGCCAAATGACCCCCCCTTCCCTAGACACCCCCCAGTACATGCCTGCTCCCATGTCTGTGCTCTCCTTCTGCTATTGCTGCTGCTGCCACCAGTCCGTGCAGCATGCAGAGGCTGCGGCTACCCTTCTCTATACAGG
Organism: Rhineura floridana; assembly: GCF_030035675.1. NCBI lineage: Eukaryota > Metazoa > Chordata > Lepidosauria > Squamata > Rhineuridae > Rhineura > Rhineura floridana. The sequence continues at coordinate 1,831,731 of NC_084492.1, forward strand.
GTTAAGGAGCTGGGAGCTCAGGAAGAGCAATCAGCAGCTGATCTCCTTGAGGGGCAAGGCGAGGAGCCGGGAATGGAAGTTGCTCCACTTGCTCAGCTTGTTTCAACCATCCTAAAGACTTTTTTTAAAAAAGAGTAATTCCTCTCTTGGCCCTTCGTGCCCCCCCCAATGACTTCTGGGGCCCTCAGGGTGCGTGTGTGTCAAGGACCCTAGGTTGGGAACCACTGGTCTAGATAGCTTGGTAGATAGTGCTGGGGAGGAGTCAATGGTCGCGGTGCATGTTGGCACCACTGACATGGGGAAATGTTGCTGTGATGTTCCTAGAAGCAAACTTTCGGTTGCTGAAAGCCAGGACCTCCAAAGCAGCTTTCTCTGAAGTGGTACCAGCTTTGTAGTCTCAATACTTGGATGAGACAATGGTGTTGGGAGGAGTGATTTGGATTTGTTAGGCACTTTGAGACAAACCAGGCCTCTACAAAAGGGATAGGCTTCACTGGAACCAGACTGCTGGCTCTTAATATCAGAGTAACTTTTAAACTGATGGGGGAGGGGGGGCGCCAACAGGAGGTAAGGAGGGTCCTCCCTGGGATAAAAGACATAAAAAATGATGACGCTTTAAATGGGATAGGCCTAGAACTAGGCACTGTGAACAAGATGGGAGAACTGGAGTGCTTGGTCTTAAGAGGACAGCATTGATATAATCAGCATAACAGAAATCTTGTGGAATGGAGAAAACCAGTGGGTCACAGTTATCCCTTGATGCAAGGCACATCAGAAGGACATACTGGAGGGGCAGTTGCTCTACACATGAAAAATGGCACTGAATCCAGCAGGCTGGAAACTTCAAAAGAGGCAGACTCCTCCACAGTACTGTGGGTGGTGATACCGGGCCCCAAGACTTAGTACTGGGGATGTTCCATTGCTGAGGGAGATCTTGAGATGAAAAATGAAACTGAGGAACCATCCAACTTAGGAAATGTGGTAGTAACGGGTGACTTCAACTACCCTGACACAAACTGGCTATGTAGGTGTTCCAGTCATGACAAAGATAAAATGTCTAGATGCCCTAAATGATTGTGCTCTACAATAGTTGGTCATGGGACAGACCAGAGGGACGGCAAGCCAGAACCTGGTTTGAGATGCACGTGTTGTTGATTCGATGGGGAGCAGCGACCATTGTGCTGTTAAATTAAGCATACATGTAAACGGCCAATTGCTAAGAAAATCCAACATGGTCACATTTGACTTTAAAATAGAAGTTCTTTGAGAGTATCAACAAGCATATAGCTGATCCAGTGGACATACTGTACTTGGACTTTCAAAAAGCTTTTGACAAGATACGTCACCAAGGACTCCTGAGTAAGCTTAGCAGTCATGGAATAAGAAGAGAAGCCCTCTTGTGGATCAGGAACTGGCTTGGAAACAAAGTGGACAGTAGGAATAAATGGACAGTTCTCCCAGCGAAGGGATGTAGAAAGTGGAGTCCCCCAAGTATGAGTATTTATTTTATATTAATTATTATTTGATTTATATCTCGCCTTTCCTGTAGGAGTATTGGGATCTGTGCTTTTCATGAAAACCATCTAGAGTTAGGGGTGACCAGTGAAGTGGTCACATTTTCTGATGATGCTAATTTGTTCAGGGTGGTTAAAACAAAAAGATTGCGAAGAACTGCAAAAAGGATCTCTCCAAACTGAGTGAATGGGTGGTAAAATGGCAAATGCAGTTTAATGTGAGTGAGTGTAAAGTGATGCATGTCAGGGCAAAAAGTTTTAATTTCACATATACGCTCATGGGATTTGAACTGGTGATGACTGACCAGGAACAAGACTTTGGGGTCATAGTGGATAGCTCAGTGTGCGGCAGCTGCAAAAAACACAAATTCCATGCTAGGGATCCTTAGAAAACGTACTGAAAGTAAAACTGCTAATATAATAATGCCGTTGTATAAACGTATGGTGCGGCTGCATTTGTAATACAGTGTACAGTTCTGGTTGCCTCACCTCAGAAAGGATACTGTAGAGCTGGAAAAGGTTCAGAAAAAGGACAGCCAAGGTACTCAAGGGAGTACAGCCTTCCTGTTAGGGAAGGCTGCAGCATTTGGGGCTATTTCGTTTACAGAAAAGGTGAGTAAGAGGTGAAATGACAGAAACATATAAAATTATGCATGGCATGGAGTAAGTGGAGAGATAAAAGTTCTTCTCCCTTTCTCATGACATTAGAACTTATGGACATCCAATGAAGCTGAATGTTGGAAGATTCAGGACAGACACAAGAAAGGACTTCTTCATGCAGAGCATATTTAAAGTATGGAATTCGCTCCCACAAGAGGCAGTGATGGCCACCAACTTGGATGGCATAAATAGAGGATTATAAAAAAAAGATTTTCAAAAGATTAGACAAATTCATGGAGGAAATGATGGCTATGTTCTCCATAGTTGGAGGCAGCATGCTTCTGAATACCAGTTGCTGGAAACTACAGGAGGGGAGAGCGCTCTGGTGCTCAGATCCTGCTTGTTGGTTTCCCACAGACATGAGGTTGGCCCCTGTGTAAACAGGATGCTGGACTAGATGGGCCTGATCCAACCAGGTTCTTACTTTCTTATGCTTCCAGGCCCAATTCAAAGTGCTTGTTTTACCTGATAAAGCCCTTTACGGACCCCAATATTTTTAGGAGCATCTCTCCCAAAATGAACCTATCCAAACCCTTTGATCTTGATCCGAGGCCCTTCTCTGGGTGCTCCCCTGCCCCTGGGGGTTCAGAGGGTGGCAACAAGGGAGAGGGCCTTTTCAGCTGTTGCTTTCTGTCTGTGGAATGTTCTCCACAGCGAGGTCCACCTGTCACCATCAACATCATCCTTTCCGTGCCAAGTTGAAAGTTCTCTCGTCTCCCAGGTGTTTGACTGAGTATGACAACCTATTTGATGGGAAAGTTCTTACTGCTAAAGTTTCTGGTTTCTCTGCTAGGTTTGTTTTCGGAATGATTTTATTGAAACGCATTGCTTTATGCGTTATTGCTTTTAATATTTTTGAAGTCACTTAGAGATTTTTTTAGTGAGCAACTAAGAAAGCCACGAAAGCTGCTCATGACCTGCACGGCTTTGCAAAGCCAGCTGATCGTAAGCCCAGGCTTTCCAAGCTTCATGTACTATGCTGTTCCTCAAGAGTAGTTTTTTTCCTTTATGAAGAGACTTTCAGTGGGACCTCACAACCGCAACAGTCTTTACTGATGTTCATGCTATGTGAAATCTAAGTAGGAAATCCAGAAAACCCCAAAAAGGAGAGTCAAATGCCTGCTCCCAATGTTCCTCCCCATAGGGATTTTCAGAGTTGAGCCAACGTTCCTTGGAGATGCTTGACAGTGCTATTTATTGTAAATTTATTGTATTTATATATTGTGCTGGTTTTTATCTTTTTGTACACCGCCCAGAGAGCCTCCGGCCTTAGGGCGGTATATAAATTAAATTAATTAAATAAATAAATATTGCCTGCTCTGGTGTATACTTTCAACAACTCAGCCTCCCTCCGCCCCAGAAGGGATGGAATGCAGCTCCCTCCCTACCTTGTTGACAGTCTCTCTCATGAAATACTCTTCCATGGTAATATAGTAGCCAATCAATTCCTGCATGGCACAGCTCAGGAAGCAGTTGTTCAGCAGTTTGTCCAGGCACTTCTGATGTTCTGTGGAGTGTAAACAGGAAAGCAGGCCATGGGCTGCATTAGCAGGATACCAGTTCAGCTCCTTCTGAGCAACTGAGGACTCCTGTGCTCAACCCCCCCCGTAATTACCCAATTGTCCTGCAATCAACTGCTGGTTTAGGAAAGTCAAGAGGCAGGGGAACTATGTTCAAATAGGACAGGGGCCAGAAAAAATAAACACACCCAAATTCCACAGAAAAGAAAATCAAATTCTGTGCTCAGACTAAACTAGGCAGCAGCAATCGGAAAGACTTCATTAGATCCTGGGAAACCTGTGTACCAAGGGCCAGTTAGAGCTATGGACTGCAGATTGGTCAAGATGAAGACTTAGTATTCCCCAATACAAATTCCCGGCAGCTTGTAAAACTTTTCCATGCCCAGTTGGTAACCAGAGATAGCGGGTACACGAACATCAGGAAAAACTTCCTGTTAGAGCCATACGACAATGGAACCAATTGCCTAGAGAGGTAGTGGGCTCTCCGACACTGGAGGCATCCAAGAGGCAGCTGGACAGCCATCTGCCGGGAATGCTTTGATTTGGATTCCTGCACTGAGCAGGGGGTTGGACTCGATAGCCTTGTAGGCCCCTTCCAACTCTACTATTCTATGATTCTATGGCCTTCATGATAGGGCTGCAGGCCCTCGAGAAGGAGGGTGCTGTGGCAGCACTGGGGAGGGGCTGGGCCACTGTAGGGGTAATGCAAAGCATGTCCGGGGGGAGCAGCCACCCCTCAGAGCAATTCACAAAGCACGCATAAAGGGCTGCTAGCAGGCACCTCTACTCATGTGCCAGATGACACAGCTGATTGGGGGAAAGGGTTTGAAAGGCTCTTTTGTTCTGTTTCTTCCTACATTAGAGGTATTCCTCTCTACCAGATAGCAGCAGAGTCTGAGAAAGGCTCACCAGCTCCCCACCAGCTGTGGCGCCAAGCCCACTGGCACACAAGGTGTCCCTCTAGACACAGCTCCTATAGGGATAGCTCTCCCTGGGGACTAGGCACAGTCAGCCGGGGACTGTATTTTGTATTCATGGCAATACAGGATGCACAAAGCGCTGCCCAAAGAGCAGGAGAACAGGAGGCCCTGCGTATGTTTTTCAGGCAACACCTTGGGCTCCCATGACAGGAAAGTTATTTCTGACAAATGTTCCATCCACTCCACATACAGGCAGCCTGGGGACCCTAGGAAACCTTGCCATTTGCAATTCCAACTGAGCACCCAAAATCAGGCCGTGCAACAATCTGAGGTGTTTACCTTGCTTCACATCCTCGGAGGCCACGGAATCTCCCACCTCAAAATCAGAGAGGATGCGCCTCCTAATGAATCTCAGATACAGTTCACTCCGTGCATTCATCAAGGTGACCTCTGTTAAAATAGGGTCAAGTTCTCTGTGCGAAGCAAAGCGAGGATTAATATGACCTTCACGGCATGGAAAAAGCATGCATTTCACAACAGAAACTTCCGGACAGCTTACAAGCACTTGTTGCAAACCTGAAATTTTTGTATGTAAAACAAAGTTTCTAGTCCTCATGTTGGCAGAGCCAAATGTAGAGCAATGAGCTGCCCTGTGACCGTAAAACTGGTCCCAAGCTTTGCTCTTGCCATTTCCCCTCATGCCAGCAATTGTAGTTTTAGTTTACCAGTGCATGGAAAAATCTGATCCTCACAACAGAAGCACAATCTTAAGGGGAAAGCCTTCAGGGGCTCCTGAAAAGAAATGGGCTGACAACTGCACATATAGGTGTGGCGTGAACAAGAATTCCCAGATGCCTCACCACACTCAGCTGGATGAATCAAAACTTCAATTTAGCAATAATCAGAGAGAAACTCATTAGATAGGCAAGCCTTCCCACAGCAGCTCTCGAGACTGGGCTTAAAGCCCAGCAGCAGAAGTAGCAGCAGCAGCAGATCCAAAGCAGAACAGCCACCAACACCCATGGCAGGACTTGCTCTTCCTTTCCAAAGAGAGATGCAAATCTCCTGCTGCTGCTGCAACTTGCTTTGGATCCTACAGATTCACCCAGCTGACTGAACAAGTCAAGCAGAGCAATGAAGTAAGAGCCAGGCCCAACCCCCGATTGGAATTGGCAGCCTCCAAGAGAGCCACAACACCCTGGAGTGTGAGGTTTTAGAGAGCAGGCGGTTGTTGCCATAACTATTTGGTCCAAGGTGTAAATCACATCAGAAGCCCCTGGCCCGCCCATCCTCACAATTCCAAATGCTTACCTACTGTCAACTGCTCTTCGCTTTTTCCTTTTCCGGCTTGCAGTTCAAAGGCTCGTTTTTCATGCATACAGTTCCCATCAGTTTCAAACACACACAACCCTATTCCAGCCCCCAGGTCATGAACCTGCAGCCTTCCATGGGGAGGCAGGAGAAGAGCTGGTCCGAGGCAGGGAGCAGGCAGTGCCTTCTAATCCAGGCCCCAGCCAAGTCTCTCTTTGAAAGAGCTTCTGCCTCTTAGCGGGCAAAGAGGGAAAGCCAGGCCACTGGGCGGCAACACAGAGGGAGAGCATACGGGTGCCCCCCAACACTTGCTCCGCAAGGCCAGGCCTGCCCCTCTCCATAATACCTCTGGACATCCAAGTTCTAAGAAAAAACGCCATTTCCCAGAGTGAAAAAGGTTGTGACTGAAGAGCCGAGAGAAAAGAGGGGGCCATTTTTGTTATCGTACCTTGGCTCAATCTTTTCCACAAGTGAACTCCTCATCATGCTGCTCTGAACATGCTGAAACTGCAAGTGTAAAAAGAGCAGAAGATCAGGGCCATCAGAAGCCTCTTCCTTTTGCACATGCTGAATCCTAAACTGCTGGCCTCCTCCCACTGAAGCAGAAACAGGGCAACAGGTATAGGGTAGGAAAGCTAAAAATCCTTGACAGAACAGAATCCTCTTCATTCCCCACGCCAGGGGAGGTCAGAGGGAGAACAGAAACAGAAGGATCTGGACAGATGGCTTTGGAAGGAAGCATGAACAACAACAACAATCACACTCTGGAGCAAACCCCAGCAGTATTGGCTATGTTGGGCAAAAGGAGTCCTGAGGGAAATCATCACCAGGCCTTTTAAGAAGCTATTTTGAGTGTGACTCAGAGTGCCCCGGTAGACAGAGCCTGGATATGGAAAAGCCAGCTCATTTATTTGCTAGGCCCTGAAGCTCACTGGGTGGCTTTGGACAAGTCAGCTTAGCCTACACCCAAGAGACAGCATGACACCATTTTATGGCACTTGCAGAGCTGATGGCAGACCTAGAAAACAAGAGGAGATGTGCCTGGAATGAAATGGAAGGAGAAGGACATGGCTGTGGTTGCCAAGTGCTTTAGGAATTCAGAGGTGCTCTTCAGTATGGAAGCTAAAGAGCCTGTAGACACAGCTGTCTGGATGCACTGGGCGGTCAACTCTCCTTCTGCCCCACTTTGAGACAGGAAGGAAACAGTGACCAGCATCACTGGCACACTGTGAAAGGCGAATTCACAGATGCTGAAGAGAGTTGAGGGGGAGGATGGGGAGTTTACAAGTAACCAGGGTCACTAGTAAGTAGAGCTCTTTAGTCATTAACCAGCCATGAGAAGCTGGCCTCCATGCCAGCATGCTGCCACCAGTAACATCCTACTCTCATGTGAACCACAGGAGAACAAAAGCTACCCTAAGCAGTCCATAAGGTGACGTATGCATGTGCTGCCTCTACTGTGACAAACTATGTAAAGGACTTTGTGATGAGAGCAAACCCCAGAGAAGCCACATGGAATTGGCTTAAGGTGGTTTCCTGCACGTCTTCCTCAGCCCACACTGACAAGAGTCTCACCTGTCTGTGATAGTCTCTCTGTTGGATAAACTTGTCCACAACCTTCTCTACCTGTCGGTCACATTCTGTCTGCAGGTGCTTAATCAACGTATAAAGCCTGCCTGGTCCATAGTAGGTTTCTACAATGGGTTGATGGCTCTCCACAATACGTGCAATCCCTACAAGGCAATATAGCGACACAGGTGATAAGATTGCTATACAGTCCTCCAGAAAGAGCCACCCATCCCATCTTGTGACAGAAGGACAAAGCATCATCCCAAAAAGAACTCAAGAAGAAGCCCAAGACTGTCCTCCATCACTTCCACGCTTGGGCAAACCTCTGTCAAGACACTAGGTTTCTTAAAGTTACCTGGACATGGTCCTCAAAAGCTTCAAGGATCCTCTGGCAGGCTGCCTTGGGATCCTTCCAGGACTCCTTGGCAAAAAATGATAAAATAGAGACTGGGAGAGGCTGAATAGTCCCAACTCTAGGGCATGGTGTGTGGGGGAACAACAATCCCTACAACAGGGAGACCACAGGGAGACCAAAAGAGAAAACACTAGTTGAAGGCCTTATCTGCCCCCCCCCCAGACCAGGCCTTCTCTGTGGTGTCACCAACATTGTGAAATCCCACCCTAAGGAGGTTTCTCTTGCTTCTTCCTTGTTTTCAAGGGGACTTAAGGCTGCAAGATGCTTTTATGAAAATTAATAGTGGCTAATCATAATTTTATAAAAGCTGGTACAGCACAGTGGGGAGGAGAGCCTGGCTGGGAGTCCAGAGTCTGTGAGTTCAAATCCCTGCTTGTGTCTCCTGGGTGTCAAGGGCCAGCTAAAGATCACTCCCACAGTGAGTGGCTCAGGGGTCACGTGCCCTGCCACCTGGGCAGCCGTGGGCAAGCTGCATAGTCCCAAGGAGCCCAGTTGCCCCCCAGCTGGCAGTTGCGACAAGGGGCTGGCTTGTGCAGCTGTGGCAAGCTGAGCAGGCCCTAGCCAACTGGGGAGGACTAGCCTCAGAGGGAGGCGATGGTAACCCCCCTCTGAATACTGCTTACCATGAAAACCCTCTTCATAGGGTAGCCATACGTCAGGATCGACTTGAAGGCAGTCCATTTCCATTTCCAATCAGAATTTTAGCTGTGCCTTTGTAGTTATTCAGATTGCTTTTATATGTGTATTTATATGCTTTTTATGTGATATGAGCTGGCTCTATATAATGTAGTTTCCTATGGTCCTAAAAGTGATATATATATAATTAATTAATGGAACAATCCCATAATAATATGGGGAAGGGCCATAACTTAGTGGTAGAGCATCTGCTTTGCATACAGAAGGTCACAGATTCATTCCAGATGCAGCTGACGATGTCCCATCTGGGATTGTGGAAATCTGCTGCTAGTCAGTGTAGACAGCACTGAATTAGATGGACTGGTGTGACTCTGCATAAGGGATGTTTCTGTTCTGAAAGAAGACAGGGAGTTACCTTCAAACAGCAGAGTCAGGGTGTCTGCAAAGATGACTGCAGCTCGACGGTCACTCATGTCAGTCTTCATCACCAACTGCAGGTTGTCCTCTGCTTTATTAGCGACCTGAAAAGAATGGCCGTCTTCAGCCTATGTGACCTCACAGCCTTAGCCAAAACTCTTGCAAGAGCCATTGTGGCCTACAGGTGCTGGACTAGGACAGCCGGGGAGAACCTCTGGCCCACAGGGGTCCTAATAAGCCCCACGAGGCCACTTCCTCCAAACCATGGCCATCTAAATGCTCAACATTGTATGTGACATCAGGTGTAGGGCAGGTAGCGACGCGGCTGCAAAGCAACAATCAGGAGCCTTAAAGTTTTGGGGCAAGGTGTCAGCAGCACGCTGTTCTTCTGTAACATCTGAATTGGGAGAGGCCATGCAAGTCCTGGACCGCTGCCTGGACTCAGTGGTGGGCTGGATGAGGGCCAATAAACTGAGTCCGAATCCTAGCAAGATAGAATGGCTATGGGTTGGTGGTTCCTGAGTTCAGACAACTGGTCAGTTGCCTGCTTTGGATGGGCTCGTACTCCCTCTGAAAGAGCAGGTCCGGAGTCTGGGGGTGCTCCTGGATCCATCTTTGTCGCTAGAGATCCAGGTGACCTCAGGGGCCAGGAGTGCCTTTTACCAGCTTTGGCTGATAAAACAGCTGTGGCCATTTCTGGACCAGGATAGCCTGACCACTGTTGTCCATGCACCGGTAACCTCCAGGCTGGATTACTGTAATGCGCTCTATGTGGGGTTGCCCTTGAGGTTGGTCCAGAAGCTGTAGCTGGTGCAAAATGCAACAGTGCAACTGCTCACTGGGGCAGGGTATCACCAACATGTCACCCCACTGTTGAAAGAATTGCACTGGCTGCCCATTTGCTACCGGGCCACGTTCAAGGTTCTAGTTTTGGTGTATAAAGCCCTATACAGCTTGGGACCAGGATACCTGAAAGGCCGTCAAATCCCTTATATACCCAGTCAATCACTGCGTTCTGCAGGTGAGGGCCTCCTGCAGATACCATCTTATCAGCAGGTCCATTCTGCACAACATAGGAAATGGCCCTTTAGTGTGGTAGAACCTACCCTGTGGAATTCCCTCCCCTTAAATATAGACAGGCACCATCTCTGTTATCTTTTCAGCACCTTTTGAAGATCTTCCTCTTTCAACAAGCCTTTTAAGTTCAGGCCTTGTCCCAGTCTGTGTCTGTGTTGGAATTGCTTTTGAATATGTTTTTAAACCTTCTTAAAAAAAAGTTTTTAGCCTTTTTTTTTTTTAAAAGATGTTTTGAAAGCTTTTGAAATGTTTTTAAAGATGTTTTGTTTTAATGTATTTTAAAGTCTGTTTTTATGATGTTTTAAAGGGTTTTTAATGCTTTTGTTTGCTGCCCTGGGCTCCTGCTGGGAGGAGGATATAAAGCATATAAATAAAGTGCATTCCCAATTGCTCCTTGTCCAGTGGGGCTTGCTGACAGTGCTGATTAGCGGATGGGTGCTGACAGTCAGCCTCTTTGAAGCTGTCCATTTGCACGCACAGTATGGATTCAAACCATGCCTGCAAACTGGTTTACTGGCACTTACCATGAAGGTGTCTTCTCTGGTGGACGAAGGGAACCAGTCACTACTGGGTTAATGTCTCCAACTAGCCTAGACAGGAAACTCTTCAATTAATTTGCATGCGCTCCTCTTCCTCCTCTCTTCCAGGAGACCTCAGTTTCATTTATTGGCCAAGCCTTGGAGAATCCTTGAGAAAACTTACTGAACATTTATTAACAAGAGCCAATGCTCCAGGGCGGGAGGGGGGGCTGGAGTCCCAGAGCTTGGAAAAGTTACTTTTTTGAACTACAACTCCCATCAGCCCAATCCAGTGGCCATGCTGGCTGGGGATGATGGGAATTGTAGTTTTAAAAACGTAACTTTTCCAAGCTCTGGGCTGGACTATACAAACTTTTAAAAGAAAAACATGGAACAGAATAGAGTGGAGTAGAAATAGTGCTTGCAGTGTAGTGAGTGAGTGGCTTGCATTCAGGTGTGGTCACTGACTGGCTCCTTTCATTCACCAGAGAAAGCACCTTCACTGTGCCAATGAACCATTCTCCTGGTGGACTTGGGAGCCAGTCACTACTGGGACCTACATTAATTTGTTGGGTGGGCAAGCTCAGTCTTTTAGAACATTCTGGAGCACGCAAGAGCCAAAGGCTGCCTGGGCAAAGGCAAAAAGATCCAGCTTATAATGGTGTGTGAAAGTTGAAGTGGAGGCCCATGTGGCCAGTATGCATATTTCAAGGACCTTGGTATCTGTGGCCAGAGCCTGGTTGAGTGGGCTGTGATGCAGATACATGCCCTTAATCCACTTCGCAATGTAGAAGATGATGTTGTCTGGACCAGTGCCCTGCTTTGGAAGGAAATGAAAAAAAAAACACAGTGAGGCTGTTATAGAATCACAAAACTGTAGAGTTGGAAGGGGCCTATAAGGCCACTGAGTCCAACCCACTGCTCAATGTTGGAATCCAATTTAAAGTATACCTGACAGGTGGCTGTCCAGCTGCCTCTTGAAGGCCTCCAGTGTCGGAGAGCCCACCACCTCCCGAGGTACATTGTTGTACTGCTCTAACAATTAGAATTTTTTTCCTGATGTTCAGTCGAAATCTGACTTCCTGTAATTTGAGCCCATTATTCCGTGTCCTATACTCTGGAATGATTGAGAAGAGATCCTGGCCCTCCTCCGTGCAACATCCTTTCAAGTACTTGAAGGGTGCTATCGTATCTCTCCTCAGTCTTCTCTTGGCTAAACATGCCCAGTTCTTTCAGTCTCTCCTCATAGTGCTTTGTTTCCAGTCCACTGATCGTCCTTGCTGCTCTCCTCTGAATTTGTTCCAGTTTGTCTGCATCCTTCTTAAAGTGTGGTGTCCAGAACTGGATGCAGTACTCAAGATGGGGCCTAACCATTGCTGAATAGAGGGGAACTACTACTTCACGTGATTTGGAAACTATACTTCTATTAATGCAGCCTAAAATAGCATTGGCCTTTTTTGCAGCCACATTGCACTGTTGGCTCACATTCAGCTTATAATCAACAACAATTCCAAAATGCTTCCCACATCTAGCATTGCTGAGCCAAGCATCCACTACCTTATAACTGTGCATTTAGTTTTTTCCTAGATGTAGAGCGTTGCACTTATCCTTGTTAAATGAGGGCAGGAGTGTTGCCCCTTTAAGAAATGGTTTCACTAGTGGATGAGTACTAATGCCCTGTATATCCAACATGGGAGGATACAAATGCTACCATTGCCGCCTGTTGTCTGAGAGTGTTGGGGTTGAGGCCCTGTACTAGGCCACCTTGTAGAAAAAGGAGAACATGATGTAGGGAGACTCAGGGAGTCCACTTGTTTGTGGAGGCACCAGCAAGCAAATGCCTTCTATGTGGCCCCATAGATGTGGATAGTGAATTGCTTGCATGCACCTAGGATGGCTTTGATGACCTGCTGAGATAGACCGTGCCTTAGTAAGGTTTGCTGCTCAATTTCCAGATGGCTAGCCTGAGCCACGCTGGGTCTGCGTGACAAATGGGGCCTTGTGCAAGGAGATCTGGTCACAGTGGAAGTTGCAGAGGCTGAGATAAAGCCAGGTGAAGGATTGGGTCATGAAAATCATGTCTGCCTGCTCTTGCCAGACTTTCCTGAGTACGTTGGTGAGGAAGGCGAAAGGAAGGAATACATATAGTAGGCCTGTCAGCTAGGGCTGGTTGAGTGCATCATGGCCTTCTGCCCCCTGGGAGAGGAACCTGTTTAAAAACCTCAGTGTCTGGGCATTCTGTGGAGTGAAGAGGTCTACTACTGGTGCTCCCAAAGATGCCATCTTGAAGTCCTGTAGCCTGCCCCTAATCTCCATCTCCCTGGCAGCAGAACTGCTTGGACTGGTACAGTTGAGAAGGTCCTAGTCTGTGGTTGGAGTACACCACTGGTCAGGTAAACCATGATCTGTTCCAGAGGAGTCAGGACATGCAGAGATCTCTGTAATGGAAAGTTCCCCAAAAGGGGAGAAAGGTACTAGGAGAATACCTATGAGTGTGCTTATCCTCTTTCTTATTAGTGGTGGGCATTGCTTTGTGCTTATCCTGAGTCTCCACTAAGAACCCATTAACAAACTGAGTCCTCTGAAGGGGCTGATGCCAGCATGCCTCTACAGAGGTTGTCAATTGGCCATACATCAGCCACAGGGCTCTGCGGGCGTTAGGAGCCACTGCATCAAGTGAAGGATTAGCCAAATATTTTTGCCCTCTGGCCATTTTGGAGAGGAGTCTGAACAGTTTTTTCATATCCAACTCAGGATCCTGAAGGATCTGTTATCCGACTGAGCATCATGGATAAATTGAAGTCCACAGCTCCGTAACATGTTAGCAGCCTTGAAATTGTGCTTTACCATTGCCTCTGCCTTCTTTTCCCCAAGCTGGTTCGATACATCAATTTGAGGGGAGAATACAACCTGATTGGATAGGCTCATTACCGGGTGGTCCACCTGTGGGAGACGAACATGTTCCCTGAATTTCTCCTCAAGTTTATAGTGTGAGGATGCACAGCTGGAGGCCCTTTTGCTGGCAAGAGGGGCTGCCCATTTGTTACAGGTAAAGGTTTTGAAAGCTTCCGGAAAGGGGAGTGATTTTACTTTGTTGGATGGCAGGCATGGTGCCCCTTTAATAGAGGTTTTGGGGGACAGGAGCGGAGGAACCAAGGCAGAGTTGAGAAACAGACTTAGTCAATCATGGCATATATTTTGGACTGGACTGACCCTGGGGGAAGGGGGTCCTCTGAGTTTGATGTCAAGTTCCACTGATCCTCCTCCCTGCTGACCTTGGGATCAAAAGGAGGCTCCAAGGAAATGGAGGGGACTGCTGGACTTATAGGAGTAACAGGCACCACTTTCCCCAGGTTGGGATTGGTAGATGCACGATCTGTCATAGCAGGATCCAGCACTATAGAACGGCCCCCTTGGGATTCCCCCACCAAAGCCTCAGAAGAGACCTGGACCATGCACTTGCAATTTAGGGGCCTTAACCCAATTTTTTGTGCGTCCTTTCCCCTTTTTGCTGTGGGGGAAGGAATCAGAGGACGAGGAAGATGAAGAAGAGGCGGAATGATGGGTGGGGGGCTTCTTCTTATGCTTGCCTCGTTTGGCCTGTTCTACAGAACATCCCTCCCTCAGTACCTGTTTAAGCGCTATAATAAGCAAGGGTGTGATGGTGGGAACAGCCTACTTTCGTTCCTGGCACTGAGCTGTTTGTTGGACTGCTAAGCATTGCTCTGGGTAGAAAACTAGGTTGAGTAAGGGGTTAAATTGCACACGCGCAGTGTCCTGTGGCTCCTCCTACTGATCACTTGTGATACTGCCTTTCAGGTCCAAGATGGAAAAAGAACGCTGCACCATGTTGGAAGGAGAGTAGGGGAAGAAGCGCCGTGCGGGAGAGTTTCCTTCCAAAATTGTTTGTCATAGTAAAATTGGGTTGCTTGTCGCCTTGTTTGCAATGAGCATTGTCTCTGTGGCCTCCTGGACCGTGAGCAGTTTTGTCTGGGCATTGTTTATGTGGGTGGTATGGAGTCCACAGTCCTTCACTCTCATTTGGGGACTGGTGGGACAGCCACAGCCAGGGCCTTTGCGACCTTGCATTGAGTGCTCTGCTTGGCAGTGACAGACTCCTTGGTCACAGAATCCCTTTTCTCCATGTGCAGATAAAAAAGGTAGCTTCCCCCAATGGGGGAATGGGGGACCTCAGCACCAGAAGTCTGAAGAAAAGAGGGAGGGGAGGCTGAAGCCAAGCCTTGGAGAAAAGGGATTATTTTCCTCCCAATAACAAGACGAAAGGAGAGATTGCAGTATCAGAGAAGCTAAGGAAAACAGGCACAGATATGTAGAAGCAAGAAGAGGAAAACGTATTTTTAGAGAGGCAGGAGGAGAGAGAAAAAGGCTTTAGACCTAGGCTAGACAGGAAACTAAACTGAGGTCTCCTGAAAGAGAGGAAGAAGAGTACATGCAGTGAATGGCACCTGAGTCCACCAGAAGGGCATTTTTCCTCTGCAGACTGGTCTCACAGACAGCTTTGTTGGACTACAGGAAAAATGGCCATATGCAGGCATGGTATGAACTTAACCTGCATCTGCATACAAATAAATTAGGGCTCACTGTCAGTACCAATCAGCTAATCGGCACCAACAGCAAGTCCCTTTAAAATTGTCCCCGAGGTCATGTTTTCAAGTGACTGACAAGTGGACTTGGATGGAAAAGTTAAACTATAAGGTGCATTATAGACCATCGCTTAATACTTAGGAACAAAGTCCTGGATGCTCCATTAGCGAAGCATTTTATTGATCATTCACACCACATAGTGACTTCAAGTTCCTTGTTATGGATAGAATCTATTCATGTAAATTTAACTGGTGTGATTATGATAAACTACTGCTACATAAGGAAGCTGAATGGATTTTCAGATTAAATAGTGTAACCCCTTAATGGGTTAAATGCCAGTTTGAAGTTGGCCTCTGAATGAGACTGCATGTTAAGGCATTCCATCTTGTCTGTATTCTTGCTTGTACTTTGGTCTAATGGGGGATGCTAACGGTTGAATCATCAAGCTGAGGTTTATGGGTACCTTTAAGGTATTGAGGTATACCTTTGTATTGAGAGCTAAGAGCACCCATCTGCCAGAATAGTCAGATACCACTCGGGAGTAGAGTTGGCCTTTGTGATGCTGAGTTTTGGTGTAATCTTCCCTTCAAACATGTTTGGTTTTTAGTTGTAATTAATAAACTGAACATTTATTTATTTATTTAATAAAATTTATATCCTGCTTGAATGAAAAGAGCTCTTAGCAGCTCTTAGCTGAATCTGGGATTCAGCCCTCTCTTCGTTTGGAGAAACTAAACAATTCTTTTGTTTGGAGAAATACAACAAACTTTCCAGGAATGTTTTTTGCACTCAACTCTCCTATTCAGGGCTTGTGAGTTACTGGACGTGGTGAATGCTTACATCTGTATTGTAGATACTTCCCTTGAGCAATTTGATTGGATTTGGATAAAGCGTTATGCACTATTTGTAATGTGTGTGCGCCACATATGTTAATATGATTTGACCTTCAACGGGGATCATTTTAATGCTTTTGCAGTTTTATGGAAGTCATTAATATTATCATTGTTATTATTATTGCAAGCCCTTCACTAATAGGTCCCAGAGCAGGTTACAAATTCTAAAATAATTCATTCAAGAAGTTGTTCTCATTTCGAAGATTTAAGAAACAGGAATATACCAGATACCTGTTAATTTACATATTCAATGAATAAATGTGTACCTAACATTTGTGACCCAGCTAGTTCCAGCTGTGTTTTGTATTCCTGTTCCAATGTGGTGTTCTGTCAATATCTGTATTATTTGTGCTCCCATTTGCAGCTGTACGCTTTGCAGCACTTTTTCTTGAGGTGCAAGATGCAACTGCTTTTCGATGTAGGTTTTGCATACAATTGGACCCCATTTTAAATCAGTCAGGACTATACTGATTTTAACCAATATCAGAATTCCTGAGCAACCCTGGGTAAGAGGCGCTAGTGTTTGCTCCTCACCCATCTTTTTTTCTAAACTAAAAAGCCCCAGATTCTATGTCTCAGCCACAGTTGAGCAGCAGCCCTGTGGCTGCACATACCTGTTTGCAGAGGTATTCAGAGAAGCGACTTAGTCCTTCTTCGTGCAAGCCCAGCAAGGGAAATATCTTGAAAAAGCGTTCAACCTGGGGAAGGTCTTCCTGCTTTGTGGCAACATCAAATTTCTCAGTCACAATTGTCTTCAGGCGCTGCTCTGCCTCCTGCAGGAGCTTCAAGTTGGCATCAATTATGCTGCCTGCCCAGAAAGGAAGGGAATCACAACACCGTTTGTGGTGGCTCCTCACACGCCACCATTTGAAGATGTTTCTCTTTGTCCAGGGCTTTGAGGAGCGCCCTGCAATTTGTCTCTGATGGCTGAGTTTTTATTCAAACCATGCTGCCATTTGACTGGCCTGTTGATGAGGATTTATGATGATTTTGTATTTATGCATTGTTTGGTCTTATTTTAAGCCATTGTAGTACCCCGGCCTGGGAGCCTTGAGTGAAGGGTGGGTTATAAATACATGAAATAAATAGGAATGAAAGTAGTAGAAAATCAGGCACAAATTCGAGTTTTCGTAACTTTTAACGAGAAACAATGCAAATAATCACAGAAACACAGATTGGAAGGGTGAGAACCCAGGTGCTACGGGTATGTATTCTCTGAAAGCAAAGGACACTGAAGCTACATCATATTAACTGGGCGCCTCTTGTGTTATTGTTAATATGATATAACCCACCCTGAGCACGGTTTTTACAGTGAAAGGTAGAATATTCACACACACACACACACTAAGTGAATGAATACCTTCACGGCCCTGCCGGCTGAGCTCAATGACCGACTTGTCCAAAGAAAGGTAGCGATGCATATGAGCAGCTGCTTGTTCATAATCTTCATTCCTCAAGGCTGTCTGAACTCCATCCATGCAGAACTTCAAGTCCAAAATGTCATCTGCTCTCTGGATGGCCTGATAGAGTCGGTTCTGCAAGAAAAGCCCCAGTGAACTCTCCTCCAAAACAGGCAAGGTGGGAGTGGAAGAGACTGACCATGAGCCCAACACGAGATTATTTCCCAGCTGCAGAAGCTACACACCAATCCCATCAGCCAGATCTCTGTGAGCATGCACTGAACACATGACAAGCAGGGCCTCCAAGTGCCAGCACAGCAGAGAGGAGTCGCCAGGATGATGATGGTGATTAATTAAATGTGCATCCTGCCCTGCCTCCCAAAGGAGCCCAGGATGCAGCTGACCTGGCCATGATCACACACATCAGTGACATCAGATGCGGCACTGGGCTGTCTTTGAAAAGCGTTTGGAAACTTCAGATGGTCCAAATGCAGCACCTGCAGCTAGAGTTTCAACTGGGACTTGTTTTGGGGAGGGTTACTTCATCTCTTCCCACATATCTCTCCCATCAACCCAGCTTCTTGGGGGAAGCTCTGTGAGAATCAACTCTGGTGTGGCACACTTTGACTTTAGGATAAAAGAGCCCAATTTGTGTCTTTGTTGTACGTTTGAAATAAGGGTGCAATATTTCTGGAACCCTTGAAATCCCCAATAAGGGTCAGCTTTATTTATTAGATTTATTAGTCGCCCATCTGACTGGTTGTCCAGCCACTCTGGGCGACGTACATAATAAAAACATACAAATACATTAAAACATTAAAACCTCAACAGTAGTAATAAACCTAACCCACCCCAAAAGCCTGTCTGAAGAGCCAGGTCTTCAAGGCCCGGCGGAAGCTCATCATGGCGGGGGAGTGATGGAAATCGTTTGGGAGGGAATTCCACAGAGCGGGAGCCACAATAGAAAAAGCCCTAGTCCTCACCAGTCTAGCTGTTTTAACTGGTGGGATAGAGAGGAGGCCTTTTGAGGCTGATCTTGTTGCGCGGCATCCTTGATGAAGCTGGAGGCGCTCTTTCAGATAAACTGGGCCGAGACTGCATAGGGTTTTAAAGGTCAAAACCAACACCTTGAATTGGGCCCAGAAAATAACCGGCAACCAGTGCAACTCCTTCAGCGCTGGAGTGATGTGATCTCGCCGGCAGCTGCCTTTGATCAGGCAAGCCGCCACGTTCTGTACCAGTTGCAGCTTCCAGACCGCTTTCAAGAGTAACCCCATGTAGAGTGCATTACAGTAGTCTAGGCGAGAGGAGACGAGGGCATGTACCACTGATGGGCGCAAATGGTTGGGAAGGTAGGGGCGCAGTCTCCGTATCAGATGACTTCAGTCATTTCCCCCCGAAGTCATCAAAATCAGATGACTAAGAGAATGAGGGCAGCCCTGTCTATGGATCAAAGAACCAATGATGGGGAAGGGAGAGACAATCCCTCCTCGCACATGGACAATCACCCGCAACACCGATTCACTCAATTAAAGCTCAGACAGACGCACACATTTCAGTCCTGCTTTATGTAGTTACCTTGGCAAGATCAAGCTGTCGGACTTTGTGGCTAACATTCTCAGCCAAATTGCAGGTGAATGTGATCATCCCTGCTAACTGCTTAGCATCTCCCTCAATGAGCTGCAGGTTAGGCCTGGAAACACAGAAACATGTGAGAGTGGGATGCATATCCTGCAGGGAAAAAGGATGATCATCAACGGCAAGCCCAGTAAGTATGGTCTTTGTCCAACGCTGCTCATTCCTGGGAACAATGGACAATTACTGCACATAATGTCTTACTAACCCCATGCGATGAAGGGCAGCCATCTTGCTCTCAATTGAGCCCTGTTGTTCCAGAAGCATCTCCAACTCTTCCTCCACTGCTTTCTGAAAAACAAAACAAAAAATTATGCTGGAGCCTTAATAAATTCCCAGATTGTGGCTTGTCCCTTTCAGTATCAACTATGGTACTGAAGAACCCAATGAAATAGCAGATCAAGGATCCAAGAAAAAGATTCTAGAGTGGATGCACTTCCTCTCAACTAACCTTGGAGCCCATGTTACCAGATAAACAGGAGATACCAATCACCATCACATCCTGCTTGTGAACTTCTAGGGGAACATACCTCCCTGGAATGATGCAGCAAGGCAGTACAAGCACCTTTGTTCTCATGATCAATATTGGTTGCACATCATAAGAAGAGCCTGCTGGATCAGGCCAGTGGCCCATCTAGTCCAGCATCCTGTTCTCACAGTGGCCAACCAGGTGCCTGGGGGAAGCCCGCAAGCAGGACCCGAGTGCAAGAACACTCTCCCCTCCTGAGGCTTCCGGCAACTGGTTTTAGAAGCATGCTGCCTCTGACTAGGGTGGCAGAGCACAGCCATCACGGCTAGTAGCCATTGATAGCCCTGTCCTCCATCACATCCAAACATGCAGCAAAATCCACATTAAGCTAGAATTGGAGTCCCCAACACAATGCCCACAGGTGCCACAACGTCCTTGGACACTCCCCATTGTGCACTGTGAGTTCAACTGCTCCTGCCAATTTCATATATATAAAACACCTTGGGTGGCAGCAGCAAGCAATATGCAGGCTTTCACCTACCCTGTCCTCCCGTCTTTCTTGGCTCAGAGATTCCTTTCAGGAAAGGAAGACAGTGGGGCAGCTGGAGGCTTATGCTTTTGTCTTGCAGTGTTTTCAGGAAAGCTAAAGAAAGAGGATCCCATTGCTTCTTGGTAAATTTGGGGGACAGGGGAGTTAACCGGGTGTGTCCTTGGATGTGTTATTTTATCTGCTTTTATGTTGGTATTGCTGATTTTTGTTGTCTTTTGTTTATGGAGGGTTTGGATTGCCCCTTGGTTTGGAGGGTTGCATGACCTTTTTGTTGTCTCTTTGGGTGGGTTGGCCAATACCTCTTTTGGTTGTTTGGGGGGAGGTTTTCTCATTTTTGTTTTGTTTTGCCTATGGTTATTTTGGGGGGGATGTGTTTCTGCGCATCACCCATTTTTCTTTCATGAAATGGATATTTCTGATGCCCACAAGTTTCTTAATATTTCCAAGTGTGCCCAAGATCCAAAAAGGTTGGGGACCTATAGACCAGACTGTATTGGCAGTTATTGCCACATCTGTCTAGAAATTGAAACAGACCCCTGCCTCAGGCAAGCAGTGAAGAACTTCCAAGCTCCCTTGATGAGCAATTTGAGGGTTTATTTGGCCCCTTCCCAAACAACTGTAGCAATTAAACACCAGTGTGTCTGTGCATGGAAGCACAAAACATAGGTATGTTTCAGTTTCAGTATTACTACAGCTTGGGGGGTGGGGAGGCAGGAAAAAAGCAACAGCTGTTCCCATCTGGGGAGTATTGGCCATTTCCTGATTGGGGTTAGTTTTCCACTCAAGCAGCTGGCCCAGCAAAAGGTCACCCAACCTACTCTGCAGTGCTTATCCAAGGTAATGGCTTGTGCACCAGCATTGGTCTAGATGTCACCACAGCCAGCTTCATGAGTGGTCTGCGTACATGAACTGTGTAGCAGCTGAGGGAGAAGCATGGAAGATTTTGTCTTATTCTTTGCAATTAAAAACCTGATGTTTATGGCATCATTACAGCAGACAAGAGAAATATGCGTACTGGTTCTTTGACGTGACTTTTTATTTATTTATTACATTTATACCCCACCTTTCTTTTCATGATAGAAACCCAAGGTGGCTTACATATGGTTCCCAGGCGGTCTCCCATCCATGCACTGACCAGACCTGACCCTGCTTAGCTTCAGCAGGGAGCTGGTCTCATGTGCCTTCAGACATAGTCTGGGGTTTTTAACAACTATTCTGGTATGGCTATACAGTACAGGTAAAAAATTCTTGAATGTGTTCTCCATGAGGGCTGCTGCTCTGCCCTGAACCTGCTTTGTACATGCCTTCTGCCAGCGCAACATACTCTTATCCATGTAGCCACAGGGGTCATCCCAAAACATCTCTTGTGGATGCAAAGGGCACAACTCGGGTTCTGCGACGGTGCTGGCACTACGGGGCGGGTGGTTTGCTGAACAGCCGGCACCAGCCATCAAGGCCTCATCGCAGCGGGCAGCCTTCCCCTGCTTCTGGGCAGCCTGCCAGGAGCTCCCCCCGCCCCGTCGCCATCCGCCCAAGCGGCAGCGGAGGCCGGCACCTTGGCTCGCCTCGGCCTCCGACGGGAGCCAGAACGCTGCCAGGCGCCCTTCCCCGGCCGCTTTCCAGCTGCCACCCAAGGGGCGAGTGGGGTGGGGTGGGGGGACGGGAGGCGAAGGGGGGACGCTGCTGCTGCTGCTGCCGCCGCCGCCTCCCTCTCTCCCTCGCCCAGGGCTGCGGCTCCTCGCGCCGCACCTCCTCCCCGCACAGGCGGCTGTAGACGGCCTCCAGGTCCGGCAGCTCAGTCAGGGCGCGGATCTGCTCCATAGAGAGCCCGGAGGAGGAGGAAGAAGGCGAAGGCCTGCCGCCGGCGGAGTCCGTTCCCCTCAGGCTCGGGGCCGCTGCTGGAGCCGCCATCTTAGCCTCGCGCCGCCCTAGACCAAGGAAAGTGGAGAGTCGCGCTCCCTAAGACTGGAAATGGAGATTCCGGGCACATGAGGACGCTAGGGGGCGGGGCGGGCGAGGTTCCTGTCCGTCGCTGAAAGGGCAAACCGCGGGCGGGCGGGCTGGGCCATAAGGTGTTCCTCCAGCCCTCACAACAGCCCCGCGAGGCAGGCCGAGGGACAGCGACTAGCCCACCCGCGGAGCTTCACGGAGACCGAGCGGGGATTGGGCCCGGGCCCTCCACGGCTACAGTGGAGCAGAGACGGCCAGCGCCTGCCCGCCCTCTCCGCAAGGCCGGCAAGGGGGCCGCGCTCCCTCACTCTCCATTCAAAGCAGCCTCCTCAGCCTTCCCGCTTCTCGGCTGCAGCATGAACTCCCAGCAGTCGTCAGTCCGTCCGCCGTAGGAGGCTGCCTGTCCCATTCCGTCTTTTACGGGTTCAAGTAGCGTTGGCCGCACTGCGTCAGAAGTGAACTCGCACTCTAGATTCAGTGTGTACATCTATAACGATAGTCTATGACCGTGGAAGACCAGACGTCACATCTGGGAACTTGAATATAGGTGTCCTAGCTGGTGCCTGTGTGCGGAAACAGGAGCGGGTATGCGGTTCTGAAGAAAATAGCGAGATTATAGAAACCTGGCTGAATCGGGGGCGAAGTAAGCCATCCGGGTCGTAGGGGCTGGTTCAGGCACGGTGAGGGCAGCACAGCGCTCAGTCCCGCGCCACGCGTGTGGAAGGACCCGCGGAGCGCGGGAAGCCGGTGAGGCAATGGCGCAACTAGAGCACGGCCTGCGGAGAGAGTGAACCTGCAGGAAGATCCGCCGCCATCCGTGCTTCTCCTGCCGCGGCGTGGCTGAATCCCGCTCAGCGGACTCCGCACCTGCCCTAACTCACGGAGGGAGAAGGAGAGAAAGGAGGAGATGATGGCCGGCTTATAGGCGCACGTCGGCGCGCTGCCACCGAGGCCCCTCAGAAAGAGGCCCGGCCGAGCAGGCGCGCGGGGTCTCCAGCCGCGCTGCACCTTCGCCGCATTTCGTGCTTCTTCCAGTCGAGAGGAGCGGGGAGCCTCCGCCGCCGCTGCACCTGCGGTTTCTTCTTTCCCAAGTGAGGAGGAAGGAACTTTCTTGCCGGGTTTTTTGGTCTAAAGCAGCAGGAGTCGCGGTACCAAGCAGGGGCTCACTTTTGAGTAAACGCCCAGAGGTCTGTCGTTGCTCTTTAGTTGTGGCAGGCCGAGA
Organism: Rhineura floridana; assembly: GCF_030035675.1. Lineage (NCBI taxonomy): Eukaryota > Metazoa > Chordata > Lepidosauria > Squamata > Rhineuridae > Rhineura > Rhineura floridana. Next base: position 1,855,012 of record NC_084492.1, read on the forward strand.
AAGGGAGACACGCTTCTGGCCGGGCACGTTGCAGCTCTGCCGCCCTATGCGCTTCTGCTCAGAAGTGAGTCCTGCTGCTGCTGAAATCGGGACGCTCATACTGGAAGTCGTAGTGGCTTTATTCTTCGTGGATGGGTTTAATGTCCTTTTAATAAGACTGGAGAAGTGGACTTTTAATTCATAAAACTTTATGTCGTTATAAACGCAGTAGTTTTTAATGGGTCGTAATTCATTTAGTTGTTTTATCTCTAGCAGCCTAGCATCGATTCTAGTCTGGAAATTCCAGCTTCTTTGTAATATAAGAATTAACAATTTGTAAAAGAATGTGTGTTTCCTCAGCCCAAGATTGCATGTTGATGCATCTTGCAGTAACAGGTTGTGTTCAATTTTTCTCAACCAGCTAGCATTTGGGTTTGTGGCACAAGTGTCTTTAACTACTTGATGTTTCTTTTTTGAGTAGGTGGGCTGAAATAAAGTGATATCGATCAAAACCATGTTCCTTTATAACCTAACTCTGCAACGAGCCACTGGTATCAGCTATGCCATCCATGGCAACTTTTCAGGTAAACTCTGTTCTGAGTGCAAGTCTATGTGACTGTGACAGATGCATGCAAAGTCTAATACTGCATACATTCTGTGTTTTTCCTGAAACCGTATGCCTGCGTTTTTGTTTAGAGTGACAGTGATGCTTTGGGGGCATTCTCTGAGAATGTGGTATCTCAAATTTATAAAAAAAATTAAGGGCTAAATTAACAAAAGCTTTACAAACCTCTTCAGACATCAGGCAGTGGTTTGGCTTGCAGCCCTTGTTCATTTCTTTGTCTTAGTGGGTGGCTAATCCAAAGGAAAGGGCAGGGTCACATCTCAGGTGCAAGAATGAACAGCAGTATGCTTTTGGAAAAGTGAGTGGCTTCCCCATTGTCCTCCAATCCCAACTCAAGGGTCAGTATTCTGATTTCTTGCGCACCACTCAGGCCAGCACCACAGTTTGAGAACAACTCCTTATGAGTTTTCTCTGCAAAAAGTAATTACAAAAAAGTAATTTCCTCTTCTCCCAGGCATTTTAGCATTTGTTTTTAAATTGCTTTTTAAAAATGTATTTTTTAAATTTGTAAGTTTGTTTTTAATGTTTTTAATTGTTGTAAACAGCTCAGAGAGCTTTGGCTATGGGGCAGTATATAAATGCAATAAATAATAATAATACAACTCCCTCAGGTTGCAGAAACCAATTTATAAGGCACGTTTGAACTTATGAAGACCAATAGGAGATACGGCAGAGAAAGGAGCGTTGATGCTTTGGTGATCTCCTTCCTTTTTGGTTGGTGATCAAGATCTTTCCTTTTTTTTAGGGACCAAACAACAAGAAATTGTTGTTTCTCGAGGGAAAATCTTGGAGTTGCTTCGCCCTGATCCAAACACAGGAAAGGTTCATACTTTGTTGACAGTCGAAGTCTTTGGAATCATCCGCTCCCTCATGGCCTTCAGGTTAACTGGTGGGACCAAAGACTATATTGTGGTGGGCAGTGATTCGGGTCGCATTGTTATCCTGGAATACCAACCCTCTAAAAATGTGTTTGAGAAGATCCATCAGGAAACCTTTGGCAAGAGTGGCTGTCGCAGAATTGTTCCTGGACAGTATTTGGCTGTGGATCCTAAAGGGCGAGCTGTCATGATCAGTAAGTTGGGATGGGTGGGTTTGAGTGGGAGCTGTCTAACACTGTTGTTAAAAAACTGCATGGAAGAAATGAAAGGTTAGAAATGTGGGTTGATGTTCCTAACCCTGGCATCCAATAACTGCTTTTAGTGGAAATCCCACTGGGGCATATGGGAACTGTAAAATAGTGGCTTTCCTAAGGCTGCTTAGTGAGATTGTGGTTGAGGTGACCTTTGAACCAGGCGTTTCCACTTCATGCTCTTGGGCACTCTGCTACACCAGCTAGATTTACTTTTAGCCAATGAAGGTGATTCCCTGTTGTGAAGGACTTTGGAGGTATTCATTGTAATTCAAAATACTTCCCTGGTGACCCTTTGGTTCTTGATGGTGGTGTGGTAGTGTGTACCTATGACTGCATAAACTGATCTAGAAACAGAGCTAAATTTGGTAATGGTGTGTAAGTGAAGCATTTTGAGGGTGTCAGTTTGAAGAAAAGCCCTTGAGTCCCGTGTATATGGTATAACTTGTTTTCTTTGACCTGAAGTGATGATTAGGAATTCATGTCTCTTCTCTGAAATGAACCATGGAGACACTTTGATCCAATTTTGATCAGGATCTCTTTATAAATGCTCATTTTCAGCTGAATTGCAGTTGTGAGGAAGAGTGTGTCAGTATGAATCTTAACAACTAAAGCTGCTGTTATATAAAAATTTAAATGTTGAACCCAGGTTTGTAATTAACTGCCAGCTTGTGATGAGTAAAACATCGTCAAGTAAACCTCCATTGCCGTGGTTATAAGAGCTGTGTATGCTGTCATCTCAGTGCTGTCCTTCCTTTACACAGAGTTGCATTATGACAGTGACACATACGGCTCTCATACTCAAGCCTCAAAGCAAGGTGGCTCACCTGTGGCCTTCTATATGTTGGACTACAACTCTCATAATCCCTGACCATTGGCCATGCTAGCTGGGGTGATGAGAATTGTATTCCAACATCACCTAGAGGGCCACAGGTTAGCCACCGTGCCTTGAAGAGTTACTGGGCCTGTTTGGATATAACACTACACCATGGTTTATTATGACCAGAATGAGACTAGACAACACTTGGGTGGGAAGAGATTGGAAGCTTTAACTTCTATTTTGAGATTTACTGCAGGTTGTCATAATGTCTAAAACTCAACAAGTTAATCTTAACCATAGTTTAGAAAGCTGGCTTGTTTCAACAAGCTATAGTTAAGATTAACCATAGTTTAGGGATTGGGCAATACACTAAATAGCAGTTAAACTAAAATGTAAGTTGAAAGTTTCTGAACTCTGTGGCTACTCTAGAGGGTGAGAGGGGGTATAGCCCTAGTCTTGCTGTGATTCATTCTCAAAATGCTAAGCCATGGTTTAGTGTTGCATCGAAGCAGGGGAGAGACAGCTCTGTCTTGGACGGACTATGAGGCTTGCTGGCTGCACTTTCCCTTCTCCTTATGCAGGAGTAGGGATTGGGCAGCTTTGGCTCTAAAGTGCCATCTTCCACTTTTGTATTCTCAGTGTGTTTATTTCTCTCTCTGTCCAGGTGCCATTGAGAAACAGAAGCTAGTGTACATTCTGAACAGAGATGCCGCAGCCAGACTCACAATTTCTTCCCCATTGGAAGCACACAAAGCCAACACCTTGGTTTACCATGTAGTTGGAGTAGATGTGGGGTTTGAAAACCCCATGTTTGCTTGCCTGGAAATGGATTATGAGGTACTGAGGGACACGGGTCTCTCCAGGGTGCTGCATCTGCCATCTGTTTGTCTGTCTCCCCTTTTTCAAAAAGTGCAACTGTCACATGTGATAACTTGTTACGCCAATAAATTCAGCTTTCCAACTTGTACCCATTTTGCCCAGCTTGGCCTTCTTTTATTGTAGATGTATGTAGGGTAGGCACTCTCCTTAGGAAAGTCTCTGGAAGCCTGCTGAAGTGCTTTGGGATGCTGTTGTTTGTTTATATATTTTATTTACTTATTAAGATATTTCTATGCAACCCTTCACAAGGTGGTAAAAAGGTAATACAAAAACATAGTTTATTATTATTATTATTATTATTTAAAAATGGCATCAATTATGATCCACCTATTTTATGACAATAGGTGTTAAACGATAGAGGTCAATATTGTACCAATATAATCTCTCCCCTTGGTCATTGTTGCTGCATGTACGCATGAACGATCTTTGGGGTGCGGAGGCCAGAAGAGCACCAGAACCCTCACTAGGAACTCTGACTCTTGTATCATGTGCCCTGGCATGGAAAGACAGAGTACTTATAATGCTTTATGTTTTATAGGCTTGTTTTATGTTTTCTTTTTGTTTTTATTTGTTGTTAACTGTCTGGGATGATACTGTGTGAAAAGGCAGGATATAAATTTAAGTAATAAATCAAATAGGATTGAAATATAGAGCTCTGGGTTTTCAGCAGCAGAAACTCAATGCTATGTTATGGTAGTTGCCTGTCCCAGCAGCACTGGTCCACACAGTTGAGGAGCTGTGGAACTTTTGGGAAGACAGGCACTGCTTCCTCATGACTACTTGCATGGTGGCAGGCGGTAACCTGAATAATCACAATCGAATTGTTGTATACGTTAAATGATTTTCATGGAAGTTGCATTTTCCAGCACTTTGGCTATGTGTAATATGCAGACAAACCTTTTCAGTCTCCATGATTAGTTTTTAATTTTTTTCTTTTTATTATTAACATTTCTGTAATGCTGTTCAATAGATAGTCCAAGGGCAGTTTACATTTAAAAAAATCATCCAAATGTATCTTTTCTTACGAGGCACAGTATCACAGTAATTTCTCACTGATATCTGTCTGATGTACATATATTTCCCCAGGAAGCTGACAATGACCCCACAGGAGAAGCAGCAGCCAACACCCAGCAGACCTTGACATTTTACGAGTTAGATCTGGGTTTGAACCACGTGGTCAGGAAATATAGCGAACCCTTGGAAGAACATGGGAACTTTCTTATAACAGGTACTGCAGTTTCCAGTCTTTTTAGGGAAAAGGCATTATACTTTGTAATCAGAAAGATAATTATTAGAGATAAGTTCATGTCTTCTGTAGGTTCAAGCCATATTTGATAAATTAAAATTATTTATCGTTAATAGTTGTTTAGGGGGTTGCTTTCATGTCATGCTCTACAAAAGAGCGACAAGTGTTTCCACTCTGTGTTCTATTTGGGCTTAAAAAATGGAACCCTCTGTTACTTGGTAGACGGCCTGCAAAAGGCATTATTAGATCAGCACAAAGCTTACCATCAAGCCCCCTGAGTTCTTCTCTCTGTGCTTTTCTTTGCTGCCCTGGTCGTTGTCTGCACCCCAGTCCCAACATGACATTTTATTACAGTAGAAGTTCAAGCATAAATCCTTTGTCAAAAAGAACTGTGACAGCCAGGTCAATAATAGAAAGAACAGGAATGGCAGAGGGGCACCCAGAGTGTAGAATTGGCCTGCCAACCAATTGGAAAATGGCGTTGAATGAAAAGTGAGATATTTGCAAGTCCCTCCTCTCTTTCACTTCTACTTGAATACTAGCATATTTTAAGCCTGAAAACGATAGCAAGCTTGGGCATTTTATTCTCAAGTGCAACTCAGGTGAACAAATTATGTGAGACCAAGAGCAAACTCTTGATGCAGCTGCTTTTTTCATTGTTGTATAAGTTGGTTTTGTTGCTCTTTAGTGCCTGGAGGCTCTGATGGTCCCAGTGGGGTACTGATTTGTTCTGAAAACTACATCACCTACAAAAACTTTGGTGACCAACCAGATATTCGATGTCCCATTCCCAGGAGAAGGGTAAGGCTCTTGTAGCTTCTACTATCTAAAAGTAATATTCTCTGGGCTGCTGGAAAAAAATGTTCACCTTGCAGGTTTTGCAAGGAAATGTGCAATATTTGTATGAAAAAGAATGTGTTATTTGTGAACAAGATATGGAAATATTTTCCTTTACCAGGAAAGGGAGCCAGGCTCGTCCACCTTTTTTTGGCCCATGGGCACATTTGTGAACACCTGTCATGGGTACCTATTCTATTCTGCAACCTATTCTATTAGCTACAGCAGAATGCTTATTTCAAGACTAATATAATTAGGGTGTGTGTGTGACATGAAGTGTCAGGGAATTAGGTCTTACCGTTGAACCCAAAGCCACTCGTGGATGATCAAGGCAGGAGATAGTGGGAATGAGCAGAAGGAGTGTTGGGGCCACACCTATATAAAAGGTTTTAAAAGACTTATTGAAAGATGTCCAGGTGATACTTGTGAGTCACTCACTGCAGGAATGGTAAAATGTAAAATTATATATGCCCAGTACTCCTGATTTTTCATACTCGCACAATCATGCAAGTAACCATCAAGCCCTCTCTAATTTCAGCCATAAGACCTAGAACAAGAAATTCATCTATACACCACACATTCACTACATGCTATCATAACATAGATCACTCTGTTATTAGTGGCCCTGGGCAACTAGCTGGTTCCATAGTGCATGCAAGCAATGCAACACTCAGTATGCTTTGTTTTACAGACAAGATGGAGAAATTTAAAAACATTCCTGGCTTTATCTCAAATACAGTAGGGCCCCACTCATACGGCGGGTTAGGTTCCAGACCCCCGCCGAATAGTGAAAATGGCTGAAAAGTGGATCATCAACAATAAAATGGCGCCCGACACCCAGTGGCATACCAAGGGCAGGGTGATGGGAGCGGTCCTGGGTGCAGGCAATAAGGGGGTGCATGGAGGGTCAAGGGAGGCGGCACAGGTGCCAAAGCATTGCCACCCCCCTAGCTCAGGCTTCAGTGGGTCCCTGCAGCAGTCGTTCCTCTCCCTAACCCTATGCAGTGGCGGGGGGGCGGTGTCGAGGAGGAGAGACAGAAGTCACCTCGTAGCTAGCCCAAAAATTGGGGGGGGAGAGAGAGAAAAATGTAATAGATTTAAATTCTTTTTTTGTAAAATAAAAAGAGGGGAGAGAAGAAGCCCCCCCCCCCCCCGGTAACGGTTTGCCTCCTCACAGTTGGTCTCACACACACCCCGGGAGAGAAGGGCCCTTGCTGCGCAAAAGACACCTGCGGCGCCGAGCATGGATCGGCTGCAATCCTAACCTTGCTGGCCAAGGGAGTAAGCCCCTTTGGAGTCACCGGGACTTACTTCTGAGTAGGCACGGTTAGGATTGTGCTGATGGATACGGGATCCAAAAGGCGCTTACGCGGCAACACCTGGACCCTGCTCTTGAGGAGGGGAGCCTCGCTGGCCGCAGGTGTGCAAGGCTGGCCTCGACGGCTGCCCACTGGTCCTCCCTCTCCCATTTGGGGCCATCCACCCCCCGCCGAGCCCCTTTGCTGCAGGACCTGGAGGCTTCCCTGCCCCCGGGCTTGCACGCTGCTCCTTCCTCCCCTAGGAAGGGGGCTCAGCATGTGCATCCCCCCCCAAAGAAAGTGCTGCTGCTGCCTCCAGAGTTTGCCACTGCCAACGCCCTTCTCCGACTCAGCTGCTGAGCGCGTCATGCTGAAAAATGCCCAAAAAGCAGAACAAGCGCCGAACATAATGAACATGGATATAAGTGAAAGCTGCCGTACTAGCAGAGCGCCGAACAGCGGGGCCCTATTGTACTGTGTTTCTGTCAGTTTCAATACTGTATGTGCATTTCGTACATATATTTTAAAAGATACCATTGTAAATGTGAATACAGTGATAGAATAATACTTAAAGTAAATGCATAGCAGTGCAAAAGCACATAGAAATATTCCAATAGCAGTATTTATACTAAATGGCATGAATATATAAATGTATATAGGTGTTCAGGTATTGATACATGTAGGAAGGAGGAAATATACAGAAAATATACTTTAATTGGTGTCAAGTGGTCCCTGTGGCCACCAGGGAAGGCCTCTGCAGGGGCATGTGTGCAGATGGGCACCGTGTGTGTGACGCTTGATAGAGAGCCAGTCTGGTGTAGTGGTTGGGGTGTTGGACTAGAAGTGGGGAAGCCCCACGTAGCCATAAAGCCTGTAGGTGACTCTGGGCCAGTTACCTTGCAAGGCTATGAGGATAAAGCCAGAGATGGTGCCTTAAGCTGTTTGGTGGAAAGATGGGAGTCAAAGTAAACTTGGGCTTCCATGAGAGTAGGGACTTGGTCTTCCCATGGTCTGCTGTTAATTCTCTTTCCTTACTCAGCTAGTGGGATAAGTGGCAGCAAAAAGTTGACTTGGTGTGGGAATTTCATGAGCTTTTCATGTAATGGTCACTCTCTTGTTAAGTCTTCTAAAGTATCCAGAAGACATTGTTCTGTCTGAGGCTACCCAGCTGGCCAACTACGCTGTTGCTGTTGCCGCCCCCTCCAGCAGAAGTGAACTCACTGCAATGCTCTGGAAAGAGTGCTTCCTTAGAGTGAGGAATTATGGGCAAGGTGGTTGCTCTAGAAAGTGGCTTTGTTGCGATGGTGGAAAATACTCCTGTTTAATAGTTGCTAAACAGTATTTGCTGCCTTCACAGTAAAATTGCGGCAGTGCCTGCACTTTCCAGGGTGACCTCTCAGAGCAAGGAGTGAGACAGGCACTCAGGACAGTGCTTGTGCTATCATTGTCTTTGTGGCAGGTAGGCGGGGAGGAAGGCCCAGCTGGGTGGCTGGCAGCGACTGGTTGGCCACAATGGCCAATGGTGGAGATGTGGACAGGTCAGTCCTGGGGAGGGATGCACAGTCTTCTGCCTGAGCAGTGGGGCTTAGAGTGTTTTGTTACAGAACCAGCCATGAAAATACTCATTCACTGGAACTTGAAATTGTCGTGGAGGGAAATATTACTTAAGGGTAGAAGGATTCCTCACACTTCTCATATAAGAGACCTGCTTGTACTCCGAAAGTGAAAATGCTACTGTGGCTTGATGTGATGAGATGATGTCTCTTCTCTGATGCTTATCATGGAGATGACATTTCCTTCTGATCAAGTAAATTGTTATGACAATTTACTCAGTGTAATGTACTGAGTGCTGTGCAGGACATTGAAGTCATTGTCCAGAGGGATGTGCTTCTTAAAACCAGGCTGTGTTAGGTGGTCCAAAGCAGAGTTGCAGGGAAGATGTCCACTTCAGGTCTTCCTCGTGGTGGTGTCAAAGCTTTGGATCTCCTTTCCTGGGTGGGGTTGGGGGCAGTACAGTCTGCTTGGAGCCCTCTGGGAGCAAATAAAAATGTTCTGTTTTAGAGGGCATCTGAGACCTTACAAACTGCCATCTTAACACTCCTTACCCCCCTGCTGCTGCAGGCCTTTATTTGTTTTCTGTGCTATTTTTGTTGGTTTGATTTTATGTTTTAATATTTGATTGTAAGCTCTCCATGAGGTACGCTGGCAAGAGATTAAGAGAGATAAATATTTTAATAAATGTATTGTGTTGGGTATGGACAATTCACAGTGAGAAAACAGTGGGAAGGTAGAGTCAGCTGGTGGTGGTGGAGAGCTGGGGACTAGGGGTGGGTGGCTAGAGCTGCCTTTCTAAATGAGAGCAGGAAGTGTCTTGGTATGGGAGGAGGGAAGAGCAGAGGGCCCAGGGAGGAGACCTTTTCCAGAATGAATAGAAGCAGGGAGAGGGGCGGGGGCAGAATTTGAATTTTACATGGAGCATGGCAGGGCTGCTGGCGAGAGTAGTGGCATCCTACAGTGTGTGTGTGTGGGAAGACATGTCTGGTTTGGAGGGGATAGACAGCACAAGGGGGAAGCCACCCAAGAGGTAGCAACGAGATAGAACACCTTTTTGAGATGTTACAAAGGAAGAAGTGGCAGGATTTCATGACTGATTGCCTCCTCCTCCTCTTTCCGCATCCAATATTTCTTAGAGAGGGATGTGTGAAGAGTGGCAGTATCTCCGAGTGATGCCAGAGAAATGTTGACAGGGAGTGTTGGTAGACAGATGAGGGACAAGTAGGTCATCTGGGAATATGTAGGAAATCGGACACTGCCAGGGAGAGGGAGGAAGGAGGGAGAGATCACATGAATTTGGAGGGGAAATGGGTGTGCAAAAAAGAGACGGGCAGTGGGATGCTTTTTGCCACAAGTGACTTCTAACTGACTCCGCTAGGGCAGTTTTCCCTTTGAGTCTCTGACTTGCTGTTCTCTATAACAGAATGATTTGGATGATCCTGAAAGAGGCATGATTTTTGTCTGTTCTGCAACACACAAGACCAAGTCAATGTTCTTTTTCTTGGCTCAGACCGAGCAAGGTGATATCTTCAAAATCACCTTGGAGACTGATGAGGACATGGTAAGTCTTCCAGGGTGGGTGGGTGGGTGGAGAGAGCCTGAATAGTCTGTGTGGACTTTAGCATCCATATCATGCAATAACTCTTTCGTGGTGGTTTCAGGTAACAGAAATTCGACTCAAGTACTTTGACACAGTTCCTGTCGCTGCTGCCATGTGTGTGCTGAAAACGGGGTTTCTCTTTGTGGCTTCTGAGTTTGGAAACCAGTAAGTGAATTTCCTTCTAAAGTGCTGCTTGGTATTGTTGTTGATCTGCAAGTGTATGTGGATTTCTGGCTCCCTTCCCTTCTCCGGATTCAGGTTTTGGCAGAGTCTCATACCCCTGCAGCCACCACAGATAGGGCTTAGTTGGTGGCTTCATGTAGCTGGTTTCATGCAAGGGGTGTATAAATACTTGGTTTTCAGAATCGTACAGCAAGCAGGTGTCTTGCGTTATGTGTGGATCAGAGTTTGGATCTGTTTAGCCAAGGAGGCCCAAACGCTTTTGTATCAGATCCTGTAGTAATTAAGGGGATTCTTCAGATGAAAGACCTTGGAAGGAGAGGGAAGAGGCTTCAGTGTGGTCCAGCAGCTAAAGGGAGCGGGCGAAGAAGTCATGGAGGGGAACGGGTGTTGGGGTAAGAGCAGACGGAAACAATACATTTTTAATCTGGTGTTTTTATTCTGTTTTGGTTTTATTATTTTTACTGTAAGTCACCTTGCGATGGGTTGCCCTAAAAGAAAGGAGACTAAGTAAGTAAATAATGTCTGTTGGGAGGAGAGAGCATGTGGGTCTCACATGGCTAAGTTCAAGCTGCAGAAAGCTGAAGAGGGCATGAAGAGCATGGGAAGCATCCTTGTACTGAGGGGTTATAGTCAACAAAGTCCTGCTTGGAGTAGATCCATAGAAATTAACCTAAATTTGTTGTGTTCATTAACTTCAGTGGGTCTACTCTGAGTAGGACCGGTATTGCATGCCCCCACTGAGTCAGAGCAGTGGTCCAGTTAGCTCAGTATCATCTACACTGAGTGACAGCAGCTCTTCAGGGTTTCAGGCAGTTCCTAATACCACTTGTAGAGTGAACTTGGGACCTTCTGTATGCAAAGCAGATGCTGGACAGCTGAGCTAAGATCCCTCCCCTGTCAGGGTGAGAACAGAATGGAGGATTCACAGAACAACAGAGGAAAAATACATGGTGGTGAAATCAGTTGTAGAGGTCAAGTCGGTTTGTTTACAGTCTTGTAAGTTTCTTCAGTGGCTGGTTGTTTGCTCCTAGAGTACATGGATTGGCCAAATGAGCCAAGGGTGCTGACTGGCTAGTTCAGTGGGTGGAATAAGGTATATGACAGCAGAAAAGCTTCTTCTGGCTGTAGGCATTAAAACTGTTCAGTGTAATGGCTATTGCATCTGCATGCACATTTTGTGGTAGAGTTTTCAAAAGTGGTCCTGTGTTGATCTGTTTCAGAACAGATACCCAACACAGGGATGACCATATGCCACTATTTATAGCTCTGTTGATTAAATTGTAGCAATTCTGATTAAACCTCAGTTTCAGCAAATGAATTAACTAGTATTTGCTCTGCATTTTGTGGGGTGGGTGCGAGGAGAAACAATGATGTGTAAGAACATAAGAGGTCTGTTGGATCAGAACAAAGGCCCATCTAGTCCCATATCCTGTACTCTCACAGTGGCCTTTGGGAAGTTTGGAAGTTGGAACTGATCAAAATGGCACTCTCCCTCCCTGCTGTGCTCCCCAGCACTTGGCATTGAGGCATTCTGCCTCCCATGCTGATGATAGCACATGGCCATTGTGGCTAGCAGTATAATGTAGTTCATTATCCTCCGTTAACAGATGCAAAGAATTCATTCAGCTTCTTTGCAGTGTCGTTTTTCTCCTTTACCACATATTTGACTCCCTTTGCCAGCCAATGGTCCAACTGCCTCCTTAGCTGGTTTCCTGCTTCTAATATGTGTAAACAATTTTTATTGCTAATGTTTTTAGCAACAAATAACAACCTTGCACTCTTTATTGTCTGCTTGCATTTCTTTTGCCAAAATTTGTGTTCCTTTTTGTTCTCCTTATTTAGATAAGACTGCCATTTTCTGAAAGAATTCTTGCCTCTGGTAGCTTGTTAATTTGCTGACAACCTCTTGGCCCTGTGATTGCTTCTGCAGTATACATTGTAGCTGAGCTATTATTGTGGTTTTGGACAACCCCCAAGCATTCTGAAGAGACTTGAACTTCCTTAGCAATTGTCTACTTACACATATACAGTGTCATGCAAAAGTAGTCAGACCCCTCACCAATGCTCTCATATTACTGAATTACAAATGGTAAATTGTAATTTTGTTCTGTATGATATTTTGAAACGCTGAAACTCAGTGTCAATTATTACAAGGTGACATTGGCTTCATGTTGGGAAATGTTTGTAAGAAACATAAAAAATTGAAACATGTTGCTTGCATAAATATGCAGCCCCAGCTCCCAGTTTACAGATGAAAGAAATTGCCCTATTGAGGACACAATTGGCCTCCACCTGTGGACTGTTAAAGTTGCTGTCATATTGTCAGGATAAAACCCCCACTGTTGAAGGATCATTGGTCAGGCTGTGGATCTGAAGGAAAATGAAGACCAAAGAGCATAGTACAGAAAGGAGTAATAATGTAATACAAATGCATAGATTAGGAAGAAGGTACAAACTAATATCCAAGTGTTTGGATATCCCAGTGAGCACACTTGGATCAATAATCGGGAAGTGGAAGCTGCATCTCACCACCCAGGCACTGCCAAGAAAACGCCGTCCATCAAAACTCAGCGCTCAAACAAGAAGGAGACTTGTGAGAGAAGCCACAGAGAGGCCAACAATCACTTGGAAGGAGCTACAGAGTTCAGTGACTGGGAGTGGAGTAACGGTGCACCAGTCAACCACATCAAGAGCTCTGCATAATACTGGCCAGTACGGGAGGGTGGCAAGAAAGAAGCTGTTACTCAAAAAATGCCATCTGAAAGCACGTCTGGAGTTTGCCAGAAAGCATGAGAGTGCCTCAGCTGTGATGTGGGAAAAGGTTTTGTGGTCAGATGAGACCAAGATAGGCTTTTGGCCAAAACTCAAAGCACTATGTGCTACGCAAACCTAACACTGCCCGTGCCTCAAGACACACCATCCCTACAGTGAAGTATGGTGGTGGCAGCATCATTCTGTGGGAATGCTTCTCGTCAGCAAGGACTGGGCATCCTGTTAAAATTGAAGGAGGAATGGATGGAGCAAAATATAGGGAAATACTACAAGAGAACCTGCTTCAGTCCACTAAAAACTGAAGCTTGGGAGGAAATTCCCTTTTCAGCAGGACAATGATCCCAAGCACAAGGCCAAAGCAACATCGGAGTGGCTCAAGAACAAAAAGGTGAATGTCCTACAGTGGCCCAGTCAAAGTCCTGATCTCAATCCCATTGAGAATCTGTAGCACTCTTTGAAAATTGTCATCCACAAGCGACATCCAACCAACCTGATCGACCTGGAGCGAATCTCCCAAGAAGAATGGGCCAAAATCTCTCTGACACTGTGCAAAGCTGGTGCATACCTACCCCAAAAGACTTAAAGCTGTTAGTGCATTAATGTGGGGTGCTGGATTAATACTTATAAAACATATTTCAGTTTTTTAAGTTTCTTACAAGCATTTCCCAACATAAAACTAATGTCACCTTACAATAATTGATTTTGAGTTTCAAAATAAAATATACAGAACGAAATTGCAATGTACCATTTGTAATTCAGTCATATGAGAGCACTGGCCAGGGGTCTGATTACTTTTGCAAGGCACTGTATGTTGAGTTGGATAGCACTGTGGTTCCTTTTCCCAATCAGTTCAACAATACTTGCATGTCACACCAAGTTCTCGGTGCCCCTGAAGATTAAGTCCGGGGTTGCCTCCTCTCTGGTTGGTTCCATGACCAACAGAGTATCTAGAAATTTTGCTTCTTTGTCATGCATAGAATATGTATTTACCCAAGTCTATATGAGGGTAACTGAAGTCCTGTCTAACCGGCAGAAAGCATCATAATTACTAGCTATTCTGTTTTCTGAAACTGAGGTTTATCAGATAGGTGTGACCAGCCTTCCTTCCTTGTGTCTCTTGGCTTTCACCTTCTGGTCATCATACAGCTCATTCTAGTAATTGGAAGAGAAAGGATCCGGGGCATAGAGCTTCTCCTACTGTTTGTCGTTGTGACAGACAGGCAGATAAGGAAATGGATATGGGCTTCATACCTGGCCCCTCAGCTACTCTTGCTTGCCCTTGCTCAAAGCGTTTTCCTCATGCAAGCAATTCTACCACTTGGGCGTAATGGAAAGAGCAAAGCCTTCACGGGGGTAGGGTAAGGGGAACTGTCAACTTTCCTCCAAAGAAGTAGCCCTGCTCAAACCCCCCCCCTTCTCTTTGCAGCTACCTCTATCAGATAGCTCATCTCGGCGATGACGATGAGGAACCAGAGTTCTCCTCTGCCATGCCACTGGAGGAAGGCGACACTTTCTTTTTCCAGCCTCGCCCGCTCAAGAACTTGGTGCTGGTGGATGAACTGGACAGCCTGTCTCCTATCTTGTGCTGCCAGGTGTGTTGGGCATTTTGGTTCTTTTGCATGGTCCTTCTGCTTGTGACAAACTGTTGCATTCTGTGTCAACCATAGATGTTGGGCAGCACATCGCTAGCAAGGCCTTAGGAATAATTCCAGAAGTGGCATGAGCCTATGGGACTCTACCTTCAGATCAAAAACACAAAATGAATTAGGCTTTATTTGTCATATTTTATTTATTTATTAGATTTATCTCCTGCCCTTCCTCCCAGTAGGAGCCCAGAGTGGCAAACAAAAGCACTTTAAAAAACCTCTAAAACATCATAACAGACTTTAAAATATTACAACAAAACATCCTTAAAATGTATTAAAACAAAAATATTTGTATCTTGCCTTTCCTCTGAAGAGCTCAGGGCAACATGCTTGTACCCCCCCCCCATTTTATCTTCACAACTGTTACCTTGTGGTAGTAAGTTGGGGTGAAGCCTGTATGTGAGAGTGTCTGACTCCATGGGAGTTGTATCCACTGCACCTCACTGCCTCTCTGATTTTCACTTGAATTTGCAACAGGCTTTGCTAGGGGCCCAGAAAGGAAGGCTGGGGAAATCCATTATATCCTAAATCTGCCAAGTGCGCTGTCATGCCATTAGTAACTGCATGTATTCTGTGCTACCTGCTATGGGTGAAGGCTCAGCATTTTTACAGATGTGAACATCTGAAGGGAGAGAGTTCTCTCAGGGCACAGAGGTCACCTGCCAGCAAATTCTAGTCCCCGTGGGAGTGGTCAGTATTTTTTTAAGGGTTAAAGTTGGGGGTGGGGAGGATCTTGGGGGCCACAAAAATGTTTGGCATTACAATATGATAGTGGGGGACCTATGGGAGCAATCAGTAAGAAACAATAATTTATTTCTTAAAATTGGGGGTCTTGGGAGAACAAAAGGCCTCTTGGGGTTTGTATGCCCCTCTGATGTGTAAAAAGGTAAGCATGTGCAAAACACCCCAAAATCTAAGTGAATATTTAAAAATATCTCACAAAAATGAGTAGACCAGTTGAAATTAATGGTCCTACACGGATCAAGTCCATCAACTTCAGTGAGTAGAACTCTGAGTAGAACTGATCTTTGATGCAGCTGCTTCACCTCTTAAGAAGGCACCGGATGCTACATAACATGGGAGGAGCTCCTGGGGGAAGAGCCCGGCTTCCATGAAAGCAAATGACCGGGCAGGCTATTGTTCTGGGTTCAGCCTGTGCCTTAGGCTACAACACAGATGGTCATTTTGTAGCCACTTGTCTGACATACCTGTAGGTGCACTGATGGCCCTTTCCAAGTATTCCTAGGCACTTTCTCTATATGTCTGCCCTATCGCTCATCCAACACTGTTATCAGATGTACCTATGAATCATGTCTTGCAAATCGGAGTACATTTTTGTGGCTGTAACATAATGGTCTGAAAGTGATCACAGAGCTCAGTAGAGCAACTCCTCACCTTTTGTTTCTTATTTCTGTGTCTTGGCTTTCTGTGTAGATAGCTGATTTGGCTAATGAAGACACACCTCAGTTGTATGTGGCCTGTGGAAGGGGGCCTCGATCATCTCTGAGGGTCCTCAGACATGGACTTGAGGTAAGGAGGGGAGGAGCACCTTGCACAGTCATTTCTGGTTTCCCTTTCTAGATCCTCCTCTGAGTGAAAACGTTGAGCTGCTTTCGCCTTGTGATGGGTGGTGTAGAGCTGACAGGAAGCTCCCTGGTAGAGTATACACTCTGTAGAAGCTCTTGGGCTCAGTCCCTGGCCTCTCTGGTGAAAGGATTAGGGCTGGGACAGACCTCTGTTGGAAACCATAGAGAGCTGGCGCCATTCGAAATGTAGACCGTGAGTGCAGAGCCAGTGTGGTGGAGTGGTTCATGCAAGGACTGGGAACGCCCTTGGTTCACATCCCCACTCAGCTGTGAACCTCACGGCATCACCTGGGACCAGTCGCCTGAGCTTTGTTCAAGGATTATGAATTGGGACATGGGGGGGGGCATTGTGTGTCCCAGCCCTGCCTCCAGCCCCACCCACTCCACTCCACTCCTGAGCTTCCCACACTGAGTGGGAAGATTGAAGGGTGTTTGTAAGACTCCCGATCATGGAGAGGCTTGGGGGGGGCTTTGGTTGTGGCTTTGGTTGGAAATTGTAGCACCTGAATAGGGTGAGAGTGTCAGCCTGATCTATCTCACAGTGTTTGGATTCTAGTGTGGCGTGGGTGAATCATGTCTGCTGCACTGAGGTAGTATGTCATTAGAGGTCATAAATATCAAACCAGTCTCATCGTTTTTTAGTGAATTTTCCAAAAAGAAAGAAAAAAGAGAGAGAGAAAACAAGTGCAGTCAAACAGTACATGATCAAAATTTGGTGTTCTGTGCAAACCTGTAAGGGGTAGGAGAAAAGAAAGGGGCGGAGAGACAGGTGGTGGCCCAGCCCAACCCTTGGATAGTCAAACAAGTAGGTCAGGAGCCCATACATATGGTCCCAAGCTATGGTCTGAAGGCACATGAAGCGAGCTCCCTGCTGAAGCTAAGCAGGGTCAGGTCTAGTCAGTGCCTGGATGGGAGACCGCCTGGGAATCATATGCAAGCTGCCTTGGGTTTCTATCATGAAAAGAAAGGTGGGGTATAAATGTAATAAATAAATAATATGTCAGAGAACTTCCCATCTTGTGTTTATGGAAGGTCACCTTCTTGAGTCATGTCCTTTGTCCACTGTACGACTCGGGGGCAGGGGGTAGATTTCTCCTTCCATTATTGAAGCGTTAGACATTTAGCCACCATGAGTGCCCGTAGAAGCCAGTTAAATTGTCCCTCTGCAGGTTCCAAAGGACCAGTACGTAATTCAGTAGAGCAGTACCATGTGTAAATCTCAAGGAGGTGTCCAAAACCATGTTTATGTGGCTGATGACCTCTGACTGTGACTTTAGGACAGGACCAAATCACTTGACATAGGGTTGCATGTGGAGCAGTACAAGGGCACCGCCTGTCAGTGCTAGAGTTTTAGGTTGTTTTTCATTATTTTTAATGCTGTGTTTTAAAATTGTTGTAACCTGCCTTGGGAGCTTTGGATGAAGGGCAGGTAATAAATATTAATAAAGGTCTTAATAGATAATAACTTTTTTCTTAAAAAGGCATTGTGGAGTCCAGTCAACTCTGAAAACAATCTTTTGTTTCAGATGCAATCTACAAACCAATCTATAACTTGATATCAGGCATCTTCCTATATCCAGCTGGGGCTGCCTTCTAATTAGGACCCGCAGCTCAGGAGAAGAGCTTCTGCTCTAGGTGAAGGAGGTCCTGGGTTGAGTCATTGGATTCTCCTGTTTAAAAAGGATCTTGGAGGAAAGTGCTGTGCTAGAGGGACCATTGGTCTGACTCTGCTTAAAGTATCTTCGTAGTAGCCAAAGGAGACTGCTTCTGTTCTCTGTACAATATTACTCTTTAGGTCCATTTTATTTGGTGTACAGAACATCCACTTTTAGCTTTTTTGAGTATAAAACAAAATTTCTATCTCGCTAGGTATCTGAAATGGCAGTCTCAGAGTTGCCTGGTAACCCCAATGCCGTCTGGACCGTGAGGAGACATGTTGAAGGTAGGAGGTTTTTTATGATGCAAATACGATGGTAAATGACATGTTGGGTTCAGCAGTAGGGTTCAGAACGCTGCTGTTAATCGGAAAGCAGTCTTAGTTGGTTCAAGCTGTTGTGCTTGGAGAGCATCTGCAGTTTGTTTTGGATCAGTAACCTCTCGGGATTATGGCTTTCAGTATGTTTTATAATGCAGAGGCAAGTCCCGCTTGTATTGGAATAGGCACAAGTGTGAGAAAATTACACATACTTAGTTAGAGAGACTATCTACCTATTTGTAGGTTTTTAAAGGTTCCTGTCTGCCTGCCTGCAGAATAAGCAGTGACGATCACATACCCAGTATTTTCTTGTAGCCTATTGGCATTTCCTTTCAGCTGTTGGCACATGGAGTTCCTCAGTGTGCCTGTGTCACTTGGGAGCTGTAGCCTTGTCTGCACTGTTGCCCCTCCCTCTGGGGACCTGCTGGTAACATTGTGTGTGTTTTGTTCAGGGCCCTCTTGATAGTGTTGCCTGTGGAACTCATTGCCATGGCCTTTCTCGGGATCTCTTGTTTTTATTGTCACTGCCACCCACGTCTGACCAATTCCCAAGGTTCCCTTAGCCCACCCCTGGAAATTTCCTTTTTTAGGCAGCCTTTAATGTGTTGCGTGCTACTACATTTGCTGTTTGTTCCTGAAATCTCTACCAGGGCAATTATCCTGGGCTATATTCCTGGGACTCTGTCTTGGGGTGCATCTTCATTGCAATAGTCCTGGCCTAGCTGCATAATCCTTGGTTTATGATGGTAACATGACTGTTTCTCTCAAAACCACCTCAGGTATCATAGGTGGGACTTCTACACCATTACTTAATCACAAACAGTATTGCATTTTTTGGGATTGTGGGAACTTGTACTGCCCTTTCCTGCATGCACAACTAAGAAATAACCAAGCACCTCTTGCTTTGCATGTGATGAGGGCACTTGTTCGTGGGTGGGTGTCATTCATATATTAATCAGTACTCTATGATGGAGCTGGATTCTGTGTAGTCTTCAAAGAGGGTATCTCTGCTGTTCCCAGTTGTCTAGCCAGCACAGGGCTGTGGAAACCCAGGATCTGTTTTGATCAGCCTTGGTGTATTTTCAGCATTTCAGGACTTGATGCAGAAAAGCTTTCCTGACCTGCAAGGGTTGCTCAGCTGGTGGTGGTCTGATTCTAACAGGAAAAATGTGCATGTGAGTCTTCTCTGAGGCAGCAGTTGTTTTTTTCATGGAGTGGAATTTGTGGAATGTATGGCATGCGGACATCCATAAATGTCTGAATGCCCCGAGTGAGTACCAGTTCTTGTGTTACTGTGAGATGGGGTAGAGTAGTCACAAAGAGAACTTTACTGTGTCAGTTTTGTGTCATGTGCAAGGTGTTTGATGCACTCCATATGTATCATTGGCTTGTACTTGACCAGGTCTATGCCAGTTTTCACCTTGTGATGTGTTAATACAATTGCCTGGTTTGCGAATAATGCTAAGCCATGGTTTATTAAACTGCTATTTGTTGGTTGTATCCTGCCCAGTGGCTTAACTGTAGTTTGTGTATGGCTAACAAACCATGATCTGAAGCCATGGGTTGTTCTTGGCTTAAGATCTTTGGTTTGTTTTAATTGTGGCTTGCCATTATGTGTGAGCCCAGTGCCCTTCCTAAACCATGGTTTGTTCGGCCACCTCACCCCACAGGCTCGCTAAGCTACATATACATGAGACATGCAGCCGGAAAAGACAAGTTGGAGAGACAAGCTATGGTTTGTTTGTTGGCCTGTGAGACAATTCATGCTAAACTCATGGTTGAACAAACCATGGCTTAGCGGTGCATGCAAATGAGGCCAGTGGCTCAAAACTGACACAACTAGGATTCTTTCATTGTTATAATGTGGCTGTCCTGTTTGCATCTGGATTACACTCCTGAAGTTCCTTATTCTTGCCCATTACTTGTATGCAACATGAACCTCTTCCAGGCAAATGCTAACCTTGGCTGGTATGTGGTCTGTGTTACTACCAATACCAAGCCTTCTTTTTTCTTCCACAGGTGGCTGGTGGTGGAGGTGCTGACCCCCTCCCACAGGTGTGTACCTGCAGCTAGAAGCTGTGCTGTGTTAACTGAGGGCGGAGAAGAGGCACAATTTTGAGGCTCTTAAAATGGTTTCCCTTGCTGTCATCTCTCTCAGTGCACTGTATATCAGAAGCACTGTCCACCGTCTGATACCATCTGACTCCTCAGCCCTCCCTTGAGCTCCTGGGATAAGAACAGGCTTTTGCCCCCTGGTTGCCTTCCATGTGCTAGGGACCTTTCTCAAGATTAGTTCTCGCCTATAATTTTAGAGAAGAGCTGGCTGTTCTTGCTAATTTAAGACAGAGGAGTGTTGCTGAGACCAAGGCTATTCTGTGTGTGTGTCTATGGGTGTCCCTCCCACTGGGGGTCCTGGGTACATCTGGGGTGTTCCGGTATTTTAATGGGGGTGAGGCTGAGTTCATTTTTTGCTTTCAGTTGAAAGTCTAGGGAATACTCTTATGATTTGTTTCAGATCCTGTTACCCCTTATTCTGGGTTTCATGAATATCATTCCTTACCAGAGCTCCCACTCTAGATACAACAAATTCGGTGACAAGCATCTGTCTCTGATGTTGTGGTGACATGTAATATGTCACTTTTACCCCTTGGCATCTGCTGTGCTCTTTCTCGAGAAGCAGAAGAAAATTGATGCTGCTTGGCTGATTTATTTCCTCTCTGGCTTGACTCCTTTTCCCTGTGTTTCAAGGGAAATTATCAAAGTGCCCAAAGCAACTTACAGGACAATTAAAATGCAGTACAATAGGGCCTCACTCATATGGCGGGTTACGTTCCAGACCCCCGCCAAAAAGCGAAAATTGCCGGAAAGTGGGACATACCCTGAAGCCTGCTGCTGCTCCGGCACAATCAGCTGTATAGTACAGCTGATTGTGCGCTCCAGCTGATCAGCTGTAGCGTGGGGAGCTCCAGTCACCGCGCTCCAGCTGACAGTGCTTGGCCCCTGAAGCTCCCCGTGCTACAGCTGATCACCCCTCTGGCGCCGTATTAGTGGAACGCCAAAAAGCGGGGCCCTACTGTATAGCTTACCAACTTTTAAAACCCAAATGTCATAGAATAAATACAAAAATAAAACATAAACATTATGACATTGTTGCAGGAAAAGCAGACTCCCCTTCCTCACAGGGCCCCCAGCGCCAGCATCCCCACAGTCGACAGCCCGTAATGTCCTATGCAGGCCTCCGCCTCCCACCCTGCTTTTTTTTGTCAGTCAGCTGGAGTTGAGTGGAAGGCACAGTGGGGCCATTTTAAGATGGAGGCGTCAGCATTCTCTGCAGCTTTTCTGTTTTGGTAGGATAAGAAGTTTGGCTCTGTGAATCAGGAGGGGTGACCCCTGACTCCAGCATAGCAGGGGAGAAGAGATCTGAGCTGTATCATGGGACTTCCTGAAGGGAGAGGAGAGCAGGGGGAGAGTGTGGCAGGGCACGTGGCACCCCAAAGGGTTTGTCTTCCATGGGAAGTGCTGTTCCTCTCCCATCCGATGGCTTCCTCATGGCACTTCCTCTCTCTGCGATCTCCATCTTGATAGTTCCTTTCTTTCTGTCCTTTTATTTGGAAGACTTCCACACAACTTCCATGGCTTGGCCTATGCCTCAGATAGCTGTTGTCCCAGAATGCTTGGCAGTGAAAGTCACACAAAAATCTTCTACACACACACACGAACACACAGAGTTCAAGAGGGATGGGATCACAAACATCTATGTAACTTTTAAATAGCGCTGTTCAGATGCTCCTTTGATCACTCACTCCCTCACTTGAAACCTTGGTGATGTTATGTGACAAATTATTAAAATGAATGCTTCCCTATGTTTATTTTTGCCCTTTACAAAGCAGGCAGACACTGCATAAGTTTCATTTAATTTTTCCAAGTGGATATGAAGTGCTTTGATTATTAGAGTTTACAAGTTAGTTCTGAAGTCACAAAGAAGGATTCTAATCAAAAATAGTACTGTATTTGTGAATGAATTCCCAGTGCTAATAGAACTGTTAATCTAGTTTATGTTCAGCTTCTGGTAGTTAGGACATAATATGATTTTCCAAATAATTGATTTGTTTCTTGTGTGTTAAACAAGTGAATCAAATAAAAAAAAGTGGGGGAGGAGTGCTCAAGGGATGAAGCTGGGGGGGAATCCCAATACTTGCCCAGGAGTAACTGCCTACAAAACCAAGAGCTTGTACTAACTGCCAGCAGGTGGAGCACTGTGTGTGTGAGTTTTGAGTCTAAGGAAGCCTTGTTGCCCATGTCACTGAACCCTTCGGTGCACCAGGGTGGCAGTGGCAACTACCACACTCGAATCCAGTTTGTGACAGTTGTGAGTGCCTCTGAGTGCCTCGACCTGTGGAATTGTGGAAGGGCAGGGGTTGTAGGCTTTGTTGGAGTGATGGAGGGGACCGCATGACATGGTCTTCTACACAAAGGTGGGAGTGAGTTCCACTCACATTGTCAAGACAACGAGTAAAAGTGCGAGTGTTCTTCTGGCTCTGCCTTCACCAGCCTGATGCTCTCTGGGTGTTTTGGACCACAACTCATGTCAGCTCCAGCCAGCACACCTGATGGGAATTACAGTCCAAAATGTTTGAAGGGCACCAGGTTGGCAAAGGCTGTATCTAGTTTCTGATGCCAAAGCTGTACTAGTTGGAAACTAAGGGATTCCCCTTAGTAGCCTGTTTGCTGGTAACTAAATTGGACTTGTGATTTCATAGAATCATAGAGTTGGAAGGGGCCTATTCTCTGAAAGTATGAACTCTCGGGAGGATTAGAGGTGTGAAGGTATGGGGGAAAACCAGAAAATTTAGGGGGAGGGAACCCTGGAAAAATTCTGGGGGAGGGACTAGGGGAAAAACAACACTCCCCCCCCCCAGTTTTTTTCCTGGGCCTTTGCATCTCTAGGGAGGAAAAGGGCATTTGAACTGAAGTTCCATTTGAGCTCTAGTATGAAAAGATGCAGAACATATTTAAGTCAGTTGAAGGGAGCATCTTGATGCAGAAGGGGAGCATGCCATAGTGTGTTTACCTGAATCAAGCAGCTTCTTTCTAGCCTTAGATTCTGATTATTCAATGCAGCCTATACACATGAAGCCATAGAAATTTCTCTAGCGCTGATCTAAGTTCCTGAATGTGGTACTCATTTACTTAATAGCTCAATGACATTCTGCTTTTTCAGTTCTTCGAATCATAGAATAGAGTTGGAAGGGGCCTATAAGGCCTTTGAGTCCAACCCCCTGTTCAATGCAGAAATCCAAATTAAAGCATATCTGACAGGTGGCTGTCCAGCTGTCTCTTTTTTTTTTTAATTAATTTTTATTCAGATTTTCAAAACCAAAACAATACAAAAAGAAAAAACACAAATCAATAACTAATACAATAAAAAAATAAAATAAAAAATAAAAATATTGACTTCCGATTTGTCGTAGTTCAGCTATAAATCTTTAATATATAACAAGCCTGTCTCTAAATAGATTATAAAATCACCTTCCTCCAGCGGTTATCTTAGTTAGTTTCAAATCTCATTAACATCCTATCATTTTATTCTTCCACAAAAAGTCAAAGAGAAGTTTCCAATCCTTGAGATATATGTCCATCAATTTTTTTTCTAGATAAACATGTCAATTAATCCAACTCATCAAGTCTACTAAGTCCAGTAATTTCAAATCGCTCTTCTTCCATTATCCATATTGGTTCCATCTTCCATCTTCCGTCTTTACGCACCTAATAATCTTGCTGTCATAGTCATATAATAAGAGTCTGATAGGAATTTTCTTTATCAGCGATATTTTCTTGCCATCAATTCCGAACGTATCACTGAAGTATTGTTGCAAAGCCGCATCTCTGTTCCTCTTTTTTACATGATACACTAGCACATCTCTTGAAGATTTTTCCATTGACACAAAACAGGGATTTATTTTGTTAACTTTCTCCATTTCAAGTTCCATCAAGTCCTTCCAGTCCAGGAATTTTTTTGAACCGATAATATCTTTATCTCCAATCTCTTCAATTCCTTCAGGGACAGCGCTGAGTTCCAAACCGTAATATTTGTCTCCAGGATCCGTCACAGCCAGGAAATCCAAATCTTTTTCCATGTCCATATTTAATCCAGTCTCCATAGTTTGAACCTTGGCTTTAATTTCTCTTTCATCCTTTTTTGGTTTTCCAGATCTATCTTTATTCGCCTTTCTCATAGAATCCTGAATTTCTTTCAGCTCCTGTCTCATTTCGTCAAATTCAATTCTCCACGCTTGACAATCATTTCTCAGTTCTTGTTTTATTGACTTAATCCCATTCATTATTTTCTGAAACATGTCTAAAGATAAAGTCCCTTCTTGTACATCCATGGTCTTCTTAATTGTCATTCTTAAAGCCAAAGGAACAAAACTCCTTCAATTTTTAATGTCCCAAGCAAAGAGCATTTTATTTCTTTATCCAGTTACAAAGGAGTTAATCTTTCAAACCAACTAGCGTCACCCTCTAGACAGCCCTTATCTCTTATATGCCCAGAAGTGCAAAAACAGCTTTAGTTCACAGCGTCCAAATAACTAGTAGCAGAGAGAATGAGCAGATTCGTCAAAAAAAAAAGTAGATCAGAAAAAATAGTCCCAGACTTATATTACACAAAAGTCTTATAAATCAAAAAGGTTTCTCTTTTCTCTTCCAATCAGAAACCCCCCATCCATTGTAATCTTTATATGCTATTTTCCATGTCAGCTTTTTGCAATAAGAAAAAAGATTATTTTTATATTCTTCCCTCTTAGTTCCGTGAGTAAAAAAAAAAAGGAAAGTTTTGGCTTACCCAGGTTTTCTTAATTGCTGTTCCTTTGACAAATCTCTTTAACTGTATAGATAAGAAAGTGATAAGCATAGACAGGAGAATGCTTGCCTGTTAGTCCCTGATTCTTTAAAGAAAAAAAAACGGATCACTTTTTCAGCTGAGCTAGCTAAAAATCCTCGCTCTGTCCGAGCTGCTGGGAGACCTTCTTTCACAGACTATTCTGACGAATTCCAGTCTCCAACAATCACAACAAAGCTATGTGGGAAATCTCACGTTTCTTCCTTATCCGGAAGAAATTATCCCCAGTCAAAAAAGACCCTTCTGTCTGGATTTAAGAGTGGCCATTGGCTAGATAGGCGGCCTATAAATTAAAGTATTATTATTATTATTATTATTTAAGGCTGAAAAAGTTTCATCCAAGACAGGAGCCCGTCTCAGAGGCTGCACAGGCGGAGGGATCCTCCTGGGAAGTGCTGTCCAGCTGTCTCTTGAATGCCTCCAGTGTTGGAGAGCCCACCTCCTTCCTAGGTCATTGGTTCCATTGTCATATGGCTCTAACAGGAAGTTTTTCCTGATGTTCAGCTGAAATCTGGCTTCCTGCAACTTGAGCCCATTATTCTGTGTCCTGCACTCTGGGATGATGGAGAAGAGATCCTGACCCTCCTCTTTGTGGCAACCTTTCAAGTACTTGAAGGGTGCTATCCTATCTCCACTCAGTCTTCTCTTCTCAAGGCTAAACATGCCCAGTTCTTTCAGTCTCTCCTCATAGGGCTTGGTTTCCAGTCCTCTGATCATCATCCTTGATGCCCCCCTCTGAACCTGTTCCAGTTTGTTTGCATTCTTCATAAAGAGTAGTGTCCAGAAGTGGTATTCAAGATGAGGCCTAACCAGTGTCAAATAGAGGGGATGTGGAAATGCACCTGGCTTTTACTACACCTTCTGGTTGAATGGTCCAAAAGATGTGAGGGTGTGTGTGCTAGCAGTTGGGTAACAGTGAAATGATAGTGTTTCAGGTTATCCATAAGAGGATTTACTGTGATGTGATGATTCATGAGAACATTGATGGCTTCTCTGCACTGTTTGCCATTCATTGGGGACTCTGAAGATGTTTTGCTTTGCTTTGTTGGTCCTGGAATGCCACTGGTCCATCTCAGTGACGTTTTGAATTGTATGCCTGGAAGAATGGCAGTGTGTCTGTGCTGTTACTTCTCTCTCTTCCGATGGTTTACATGTTCTGGTAAGTTGCTGCTGATGGGTGAAGAAAAGTTGGGCTTTAGCTTATGCTCACACACAACGTGAGATCTGGCTTATATTCCCAAACCTCCAAGTTCATTCTCAGCATGTCCTCTTGAGAGAGAGAGAAGCTTTACCTGATCCTCTAGACTTGGTCTGGGCTTCAGATTCACTGCTAGTTATGGCTGGTGAGTTGATGCTTGTGCTTGGTAACATTCATGATACCAAATTGTTCAAGGTTAGAGTGAAAAGGGACGGTGAGGAGCTCCACCAGGATCTCTTCAAAATGGACAAAAGGGCAGTAAAAGGGCAAATGCCTTTGAATGTGAACAAGTGATTGATCATAAACTTACCGATATCATAATGCTATTATACAAATCTATGGTGCAGTTGCACTTGGAATGCTGTGTACAATTCTGGTGACCTTGTCCCTTGTCTCCCAGAGAGCCTTCGGGCTTAGGGCGGTATATAAATTAAATAAAATAAATAAATAAATAAAAAGGACATTGTACACCTACGGCAGCAAGGCAGCAAATAGTGAGTTATAAGATAATAACTTAGGCCCCTTTGTAAACGATCAAAGGGAGCTCCCTGGGCTGCGTCTATCCCGCGGCTCACCATTCCCGGTCCTCTCCAGAGACACTAGTTGCTTCATAAGCAGCCAGACTGTTTTCTCTGGCTGTTTGGAAACTACTCTGCCCACAGAGGATGGGCTCTGGGTTTCCCAATGAGGATGTGCTATGGTCTGAGCCCAGCGAACTTAATATCTTTCCCCGCTCTTCCTATGACAAAAAAATTAATAAGTATGGGCACGCTCTTGCCTTGCCAGTTTTCAAATTTCACTTAGTGTGCCTTAACGGATCCAATTTGGATCGAACGTCGGGGCACTTCACATACATTTCTACGAAGGGCACAAGTGTCATCGATTATTTCATTGCTTCTCCCTCTATTATTCCTTTTATTCAGTACATGACAATAGAGTGCATGGTCGAAAGTGATCACCTCCCATTAAGACTCAAGCTTTTTTCCCCAACTTCTCGCCCCACTGTATTGTCTGATCTACAAATGCATGGCCATCTCCAGGGGGCTAGACGTCTTAAATGGTCCTCGGGTATCGATGCTAACATAGGCAAGCTGTTGGGTTCAAATAAACTTCTCTCCCTGCGATCCTCAGCGATTGCCTTCCCTGGGTCCATTCTTAGGACCTTTCAGGATATAATTGGAGAAATCAGACCCCTGGTCATTTCGACCTCAGTTGGCAAAGACCTGAGTTTTCCCCGGTCGTGGTATGATAAGGACTGTAGAGCCAAGAAAAAGGAACTCCGCCAACTTACAAGAATGCTCGCACACTAGGGCTCAGCAGTGGTTGTATCGCTTTTACAACATTGCTGGAGAGAATATAAATCTCTAACCAGACAAAAAAAAAAGGGCCTTCCACACAGATAGCTGGAACGCCCTGCTCTCGACCTTGAGAGAAAGAAACGACTCTAAATTTTGGGAATTAATCTGCACCGGGCTAACGAGTGCCATACATAGGACAGACTCACCAATTTCCCCTGACACATGGGTCTCCCATTTTTCTAACATCTTTGGACCCAATGGAAATCCCTCCCAGGTGCCATTGGGAGACATTTCCAATCTTCCACCCTGGCCACCGGTGTCACCCTTGGAAATCCTAGATCTGATCTCCAAGCTTAAACCGGGCAAAGCCCCGGGGGAGGACATGGTCCCCCCAAGGTATTCCTCACCGACGTAAATTGGTGGGCGCTGGTTCTGGCCTCTCTATTCACACATATAAATGCTACTGGAGAGATTCCCCCAGGTTGGCGCTCTAGTATAATTGTCCCTATTGATAAGAAGGGCGATTTTTCGGACCCCCGAAACTATAGACCAATTAGCCTTTTAGATACCAACTCCAAACTCTATGGGAGGCTCCTTCTTAATAAGCTACTGGATTAGGCGACAAACAACTGTATCCTCTATGAGGAGCAAGCAGGGTTTAGAAGAGACAGAAGCACGATTGATCAGGTATATGTGCTGCAACACCTCATACAGAAACACACAAAAGGCCCAAACCAATGTTTGTACGTAGCCTTTGTGGATTTCACCTCTGCTTTTGATTCTATAGACAGAGACTTACTTTGGCAAAAGCTGCCCCAGACTAATATAGATAGAAGATTGCTCTATCTTATTCGAGTTTTTCATCAGGGAAATACATCACAAGTGCGCCTAGGCCTGCAGGGCTTGCTTTCTCGGGCTATTCGAGTACGGAAAGGGGTGAAGCAGGGATGCATCCTGGCTCCTTTTTTATTTAATGTTTTCATAAATGACATCATCCCTGCTATGGCTTCCCCGTCCTTTTTTCCTCCCTCAATAGGCTCTCGTAAGATTCCCTTATTGTTATACGCCGATGACTTGGCCCTACTTTCCTTAAATAAAATTGGCCTT
The DNA here is from genome assembly GCF_030035675.1 of Rhineura floridana. Lineage (NCBI taxonomy): Eukaryota > Metazoa > Chordata > Lepidosauria > Squamata > Rhineuridae > Rhineura > Rhineura floridana. The sequence continues at coordinate 1,883,645 of NC_084492.1, forward strand.
AAAAGGATGCTCACTTGCCTGGGTGCCTACTGTAAGGAGCACCTTATGACAGTTAATCACACCAAAACCAAGATCTTGATCTTTGGCAACAAGAAGGCAACTTCCAGTTGGTCAATTGAAGGCCATGCGCTGGATCAAGTTCACGTGTTCAAATATCTGGGCATCTGCCTTAGCGAGAATTCCTCATGGAACCCCCACATAAAGGCCATCAAACTGGTGGGAGCGAGATCCTTAGTACAACTTCAAAGATTTTTTTATGCTAGCGGGGGGCAAATGGTTCCCCCGATGCTTAAGGTCTTAGTTGCCAAAACAGTTGCCACCATACTGTACGGGGCCGAACTCTGGGGGGCCGCGGCTAAGCAACAAATAGAAACTTTACAAAACCAGTTTATGAGGAAAATTCTAGGATTCCCGCCGGGAACCCCTGCCGCACATCTCAGAGCAGAACTTGGGCTACCCTCTCTTGCGGCCAGAATAGACCTAGCCCACCTCAGATATTGGAGGAGAATATATCAAATGGACGAAAATTCCCTCACCAAACTTTGCTGGTCCGAACAGCTGTCGAAGGGGGGATGGGCCCATACCAGCCAGGCACTGCTGGAGCAATATAACCTCCCCACGGGTGAGCTATTGAACCTTAGCCCCCAAGCCCTTAGGAACTGGGTATTCAATCATGCAGCGAGGATAGCTTGGGTAGACATTTTAATAGCCCCCTTCTCTATTTGGTATTCCCAACTCAAACTCAATCATGCTAGATCATCGTATTTTGAGATACTCATCCATCCCTCTCTTCATAAAGCATTCCTGGAACTTAGGTACCAATTAATGCCCTCAGCCTACCTGGAAGGGAGGTATAAGGGAATCCCTATCGAGGAACGGAAATGTATTTTTGGGTGTAATATTGTGGAGGACATGATCCATTACCTGTTATATTGCCCACTGTACGCCGACCCCAGACAGAAATTTTTGGCCCAATTCATCCATTCTCCTTTGGTTAAATGCCCTAAGGAGCTAGTAGTAGAGCTCCTAAACGATAACTTTAAACATGTGACTATCGCCGTAGCTAACTTTGCCTTGGCAGCTAAAAAGTCACGCGCGATTTATATTCAAAATCAGAAACCCTGAAATTTTAAAATGTTTTATTTCTACTCACCAGGCTCAACATGGGTCTTATGGTGGTTGATTTTATTTTATTTTATCGCATTTTGTAGTATTTGTTGTATTTGTGGTATTTGTGATGTATGTTGTATTTGCAATGGCCTTTGGCTAAATGCAAGATAAACAAATAGAACAATAGACATTGTACACCTGGGAAAGGTTCAGAAAAGAATAACCGACATAATCGAGGGGCTGCAGCCACCTCCCTATGAGAAAAGGTACAATATTTGGGGCTTTCTAGTTTGGGGGCAAAGGCCTGAATGTGGGGATGTGATCGAGGGATATAAGATGGTGCATGGTGTGGAGAAAGTGGACAGAGAAGTGGATTCAGTACTACTTCATGCAGCAGCACATAGTTAAACTATGGACTTTTCTCCCACAAGAGGAGGCAGTGATGGCCACCAACTTGGATGGCTTTAAAAGAGGATGAGAGAAATTCGTAGAGGGAAAGGCTATGAATGGCTGCTAGTTATGTTGGCTCCATACTATCTCTGCTATTAGAGACATGCCTCTCGATACCAGTTGCTGGGAAATCACAAGTGGGAAGGGCACTGTTGCACTTGGGTCTTGCTTGCATGCTTCCCAGAGGCATCTTGTAGATGAGCCTTTAGTTTGATCCAGTAGCCAGGCTGTTCTCATAACTGAGCTTTGTGGATGGTGAGCATTGCGTCTTCTGCTTGGGATTAGCAGCCTAGAGAACCTTGATTTTAGGTTTTAAATGGAAGAGGTTTCTACCATTTGTAGTTGCATGGAAGGAAATGGAGTTTTTGTTCTCTGAGCTGTTCCCTGCTCAAATGATTTTTTTCTTAATAAGGTTCTGTTCCTCCTCCTATCAACCCCATCTTTATAAAAAGAAGAAAGAAATTAGTGGCATCCCATATATTTTAGATAAGTTGCCTTATGGAACTGGGTTGGTGTATTAACATGCAGGATTTAATTTTTGTTTTATAGATACATAGCGTGTGTGTGTGCGCGCGCGCGTGCGCGCATGTGTCAAGAGAGGGAATGAGAATGAACTCTGTTCTGTAGATTGCAGGTGTAGCTGTTTGGTCTGATCACTTTCATGTGGTTAGGAGGAGAGCAAGACATGGCATCCACTCCAGTTGTGTCCGGACCCAGATGCAGTAGTGGTATAAATGGAGAATATATTTCCAAAGAAGGCCAGCTGTTTCCTCATACACCATTGCTGTAGCTTGCTTGTGCCTTGAGTCCAATTTGCCCCCTTGTCATGATTGTGTGTGTGGTGGTGATGATCATGATGATGGGGGATAACTGTAGCTGCCTTGGTGAAAAGTTTCTGTTGGCCATATTAATTTGCAAACCTCCTTCTTGAGCCTCTAATATTGGTGGGTTTTTCTTTCCTCTTCCATAATTAGATGAGTTCGATGCCTATATCATTGTGTCCTTCGTCAATGCCACCCTGGTGCTGTCTATTGGAGAAACTGTAGAGGAAGTGACAGACTCTGGATTCCTTGGTACCACGCCAACCTTGTCCTGCTCATTGTTGGGAGATGATGCTTTGGTGCAGGTAAGGGTGCCTCTTATCCCTTCCTGTCCTGCTTGCCTTTTTCAGTCAGACCCTTTGAACTTTTCAAGTGGTGCAATGCGAGAGGGTTTGGCTGTGGTGCTCTCCTGATGAGAGTGGGGATAGTTGTTAACTTAATAGTACTGCTCTGCAGACTGGCTGGAGGAAAAGGTCTCCTTGACATAGGAATGGAGGGGGAAGGATGGGTCAGAGGAGGAGGGTTAATTAGGGTTGCAAGAGTGGTTTGTGTATGAATTGGGGTCAGGGTGGCGAGGTGTAGCTGAGCATGGGGAGGCTAGTGTGCATGCATGCTGTGGAACTGTTGACAGAGCACCTGGCCCTAGAGATCCTGCCCTCACCCGACCTGCAGACGTCTGCAAGATCTGAAATTGTGGCTTCTAGGTTTGAGAATGAGCTGTTTGCAGAGCCTTTCAAAGTAAGAGTCTCTTCATGCTCTGCTATTACCATAAAAGACGTGATCTCTTACTGCATTATTTTGACCACGATTATATAGAAGATTGTGCAGTCTAATATTTGCTGTGGGGTTTTTTGCTTTTCAAGATAGGAGAGACTTGTAAACTGTTATTTATTATTTTATAAAAATATGTGTATACTGCTATTTCATTGAAAACATCCAAGCAGTTTACAACATGTTTAAAACAACAACCATAGAATTAAAAAAACCCATTAAAAATACAATAAAAACAAAGGTCAATTGTTGCAAAAAAGAAGCATGTTCTTAATTGCCTGCATGAGCCTGGTGGAACAGGAAGGTTTTCAGCAGGCACTTCAAAATCAAAACAGAAGGTGCCTGCTGAATCTCGCTTGGCAGAGCATCCCAGAGAACTGGGACAATGACACTGGAGGCTTGATTTTATGTCGATGTTAAATGATCGGGAGACGGCCAAGGCTGCTCCTGCAGATGATCTCAGTGACTGAGCTGGGATATAAGGGTTCAGGCAGTCCCTAAGATACCCTGGACCTGAGTTGGTCAGGGCTTTGTACATTAATACAAGGACCTTGAATCTGGCTCGGTAGCAGATGGGCAGCCGGTGCAGAGGTTTTAAAAGTGGTGTCACATGTTGTTGGCCATGTGCTCCATCAGCATTCTGGCTGCTGCATTTTGCACCTGCTAGAGTTTCCGAACCAGGGCCGAGGGCTGCCCCACATAGAGCACATTGCAGTAAATCAATGCATGGACTGCAGAGGTCAGGCTATCCCTGTCCAGCAATGGCTGTAGCTGATGAACCAGACAAAGCTGGAAAAAGGCACTCTTCGTTATTAACTTTCTTTGGTGGCATTTTGCAAGTGGGTATTTATTGACCTTGCTCTCCCTTATAAGGCTAGATAAAATGAGAGCACTTAATGACCAACCTTACGAATGTGTTGTGAAAATGTCGTAAGGATTATGTCACTTTGCAAACTAAAAGGTGGTAGAGGCAGGCATGAAAATCATGCCACGTGGCTGTGACCTTTGGTGTGCCCAAATGACTAACAAAAATGTGTTTGAGTAGGCACGGTAGTAAAAAAATAAAAAAGGGTAATTTAGTAACGTCTGTGAACTGACTTGCAAAGCTAACATAACATAATTTCGAATGGCAAAGGTGTTGGCTGTCAGATAGACTGACTCTGCATTTTATTCCTGTATGCGTTCAGGTTTATCCTGATGGTATCCGGCACATCAGAGCAGATAAAAGAGTTAATGAGTGGAAAACACCAGGGAAGAAAACCATTGTCAAATGTGCTGTGAACCAGAGACAAGTGGTGATAGCGCTGACAGGCGGAGAACTGGTCTACTTTGAGATGGACCCGGTATGTGGACGTGGCTGCCAGAGGTGGGAGATGTGACTTGGGGGGTTCTGTAGACGAGGCTTGCAGGTAGAGGCAAACCTGGACTTCCAACGTGTGGTTGTGGCGGCGGTGGCAGCAGTGGCAAAATGGCAGGGTGCCTTTAACAGTGACAGACCGACCTACCAACACTTGGAAGCTCTCCAGTGCAAGCCCCATTGAAAGGAATTTGAGCTGTGCAACAGAATTCTTGCACTTGTTGTGTAGCTCCCCTTTGTTTCAGAGGAGCTTGTGAGGAAAACCTGGTAATTTGTGCTCTTGAATGGGATTGCTTTTGGTGGGCCATTGGTTTAACAAAAGTGCCATGCTTTTTAATACCATCTGCTGAAGTAGGGCTCCTGCCCCAGTAAAATAGGTGGCCTTCAAGTTACTTCAGGTTTCCTTCCTCAGGCAAGGTCAGTTGAAGCAACTGGGATTGCCTATAATCATACATTGGACCGAGAATTTAGTGTACAGCTCTTGTACTGAAGTAGTGGGTCCAGTCTGAATTTTACTTGCTAATCTGCGTGTGACTTCCTTCTCCTTGGTGCCTTTCCACATCAGTCAGGGCAGCTGAATGAATACACAGAGAGGAAGGAGATGTCTGCTGATGTGGTGTGCATGAGCTTGGCCAATGTCCCCCCTGGAGAGCAGCGCTCCCGTTTCCTTGCTGTCGGGCTGGTGGACAACACGGTGCGCATCATTTCACTGGACCCCTCTGTAAGTGCCTGCTGAGGGTCGCTGTCTGTTGCTGTACCTTAGCTGACTTGAATGAAAGTATTGTTACCAAAGTGGTTTTTTTACTACGTTGAGTGGGAGGATGTTCCAGGGATGAGTAAAAGGGTTTTCTTTCCTTGTGGATGTAAGAATGCATTGAACTTAGACTGGTTTGTTTCCAAATATACAAGCAGAGCATATTGGAAGTAAGCAAATCCCTAAGATAAGCAGCGCAACTGCTAATGCTACATCAAGATTCTCCAAGAACAATAGCTCCCCCCCTTTTTCTTCCCATTTTAGCCAATTCTAGCTGAATTCCTGGCATACTCTTTTCTCTGAGTTAAGCTCTGCTTGCTTTTTCTTTGTCCTTGCTGCTGTCTGAAGGTTCAGGCATTCTATAAAAAGGCTTGCCAGTAAGGAACATGAAACCTGTGGTCACACATCAGTGGCCAGATGATTGGTCCGTTCACAGTAATCAAGATTGCCAAAAGCCATGACAAAATGTAAATACCGTGTGCACCAGCCTTCCCCAACGTGGCGGCCTGCAAGTGCTGTGGATTAGAGTTTTGGCCAGCCCCAGCCGATGTACTTGGGATGATGAGAGTTGTAGTCCAAACATCTGTAGGTACCAGGTTGCCTGAAAGAAGGCCAATGCTATTTGTTCTACAAAATCATTATTTGAAGACCACCTCTGGGATAAAATGCAACTTCTTCTAATGGGGACACTTTGAACTGATTGGCATAATGGAATCATCTGATGATTAAGTACCCTTCAGACTGCTGGGGGGCATGGTTGAATGCCCCCCATACAGAAGATTAGAGGGTTTTTTTGTGGGGGGGAAGGTTTTGGCCTTGCCTTCTCCTTGAAACATGAGTTCTGGATGTGCCAGACATTTTTATACAAGGGAGTATCCAGTATCCAGCCGTGCACGGTTCTCCACCTGATGTCTGAAGTGGTTCAGTGTAGCAAGAGAGACCTTGATTGCTCTGCTGCCTCTTTCTGTGTGCTTTAGTCATGGCGTCATCTTTGCTTCCCCCTCAGGACTGTCTACAGCCTTTGAGTATGCAGGCTCTCCCTGCCCAGCCAGAATCGTTGTGCATTGTGGAAATGGGTGGAGCTGAGAAGCAGGATGAGCTGGGGGAGCGAGGGTCCATTGGCTTCTTGTACCTGAACATTGGCTTGCAGGTGAGAGGCTGCTGCCTAGAAGGAATTTCTGCTAGGTATTGAGTATATCAGACCAGGCCAGAGGGTTGTTGCATTTGACTGGGCCGCCAAACTCCAGCTGCCTTTCACACCCTTGTGCCTAGCAAGGCACTCTCTTGAGTACCTGCCAGTGTGACCCTATAGATTCCTGAAGGGACCATTGATCCCTTCTCTTCTGGAGTTCCTGAGGAAAGGAAGCTGTATAGCCCTCCTCCACTTGATTAAGGCAGGCTCTGATCCCATCATGAAGGGTATCTTCTGTCTGCCAGAGAGGAGGCTGTAGGGCTCCTCTGCCAGGAGTCCAGGGATCTTCAGAGTGCGATGGGGGTGAAATGGTAATAAACTCAGTTGTACTATAGTCTGCATTTTCAGCCATTAAACATGTACCCCTCCCCTTTCTTAATTAAAAGAGGAGACTCCACCGTAGCAGCAGGGCTGGAGTCAGGAAATGAAGACATGTTGGTATCCTGAGTTAACCTGGGGGCTCTCCCCTGCTCTTCTGCCCTTGTACTCCAGAATGGTGTGCTGCTTCGAACTGTCCTTGATCCGGTCACTGGTGATCTCTCTGACACAAGAACCAGATACCTTGGGTCGCGCCCCGTGAAACTCTTCCGGGTCCGGATGCAAGGCCAAGAAGCGGTGAGTGACCAGGGAACTAGAGGGGTATGTGGTCATGAAAAGCATGGTGTTGCGATAGCTGGTGCGGAGGAGCAAGAACTTCTTTAGGACTATGAATCTGGTGACCAAAACCTTTCAAAGGTTTTGTGGGCCAAATTGTAAATGTGCTTACAACTAATTGCCTTATGTTCCTGTATGAGAAAAATAGCAATGCATTTAGTATTGGCATGTTTGCTGTCCTGGGCTCCTTTGGAGGACAATGGACAGGTATTTGAGTGAGTGAGAGAGCGTGCTGATGCCAAGGGGAGATAAAACTTCCTGCCGATTTTATTTTGGGGGCCATAGAAAGAGGAGAGAATTGAGATCATTTCTTTCCCTGGCTCGCTCTGCTGTGTTAAAGATGCAGTGAATGCATCTGCTTTACACGGCATGAGGTGTTGAAAGCACTGTGATTATAACATAGATGTAGAGCACAACTATGGCTTCCAAAACAGAATTTGATGGCAGTTGCAGAGTCCTGCGAATGTGTCGGCCATGTTTGCAACATCCATGCAACATTGTAGTGCTGCTTCCAGGCCAAGAGCATTGGTGCAGCCGTCTGCCTTGATCTCCCCTCCCACCCCCACTGCCTTTTGCAGGCTGTACTTGCCTAGCTCTGTCTTCTTTAGCTCCCACCATTACTTCCCTTTGTTTGGTCAGCGGAGGAGTGGGGAGCATGCAGGGAAGGGTTAACTCCACCAGGAGGCAGAGTCAAAGCCACTTTTTTGCGGGGGGGGGGGGAAGAAGCCTCAGCCGGAAAATGGGGTGGAAACCTTCCTCTAACTTTCTGTTCCAACTGCGGGCACCTGGGGCTCCTGCATCTCCACCCTGGGGGCACAGGGGCCTAATCTTTTCTTGGAAGACCACGACAGAGGCTGCCTTTGTTCAGCAGCGTTTGTTAGGGTGGTTGCAGCAGCAGGGGTCAGTCCCAGGCCTCTTGCAGCCCTGCTCTGCTGAATAAAGCCTCCATTGGAGGAGGCACCGGATCGGACTTGTGGGGAATAGAGTCCCTTGCCTCCTGATATGTACAATCGACAGGAGCAGTGGTGTGCCCCTCAAGTGGCCATGGAGGAGCCAGCCACTTCAGGAGCAGGAGATCCTTTAGCCATGTTAGCCTTTGTGGCAAGCGGCATTCTGGACTCCCTGACAGAAGCAGTTTCACTTTCACAACTCTCTTCTACTCAGGTGGGGGAGGAAAATAGCAAGGCCAGAGCTACTCCCAGAGAGAGGGGCAAGAAGGAAGGCAGAGCCCTGCCGGCAGCAGTGCTTTCACGGCAGCTTCCCTAGCCAAGCACTGATCCCGAGCGCACATAAAGAGACATCCCAGATGAAGGAAAGCCCACTCCTTTTCACCTTCACCCTTACGGTTCTCCTCTGTTTCTTCTGGGGACGGCCCAGCTGGAGGGAAGGGGAAGAGCAGTCAGGGTAGAGAATCCATCTCCTGGCTCAAGCACAGAATCAGTCAAAAGGAGCCAAGAAAAGGGCCACCTTTCCCTTTCAGCAACTAGAGCTCCTCACATCTCCAGCCATGTGTCTCAGGGCCCAGATCCTATGGGGGGGGGGCTTTTTCCTTCCTGAGTCATCAGGGCCAGAGAGGCAGAGCTTTTGGGAGATGACCCCCCCCACCTCCTAAAAGTCTGTACCAGCCAAACTCCTGGGTTCCAAGGCTATGGCCTCTCTGCCGTTGGAACCCTCCGAAGAGTCCACCCCTCAACCAGCCCAACAGGGGGCCTCAGATGTATTCCCCAGGGCCACAGCATGTTACCATTCCATTCCTGAAGTTCTTCAGGGACATTGTCAAGAAGGAGTGGGAACATCTAACTAAATCCACAGCTCCTCATTCTCTTTCTAAGAAGCTTCATGCTCTGCCTCTCAGTTATGGATAGCCTCCAGGTTCCTTCCATAGATGAGCCTGTTTCTTCCCTAGGAGCCAAAACAGTAATCCCAAGGGACGGGGGCAGCATTTTTCTGGTGGCGACGACACAAGCACATTCTCGATTCTTAAAGGTAAAGGTGTCCCCGCACTTGTAGTGCGAGTCGTTTCCGACTCTTAGGGTGACGTCTTGCGACGTTTACTAGGCAGACCATGTATATGGGGTGGGATTGCCAGTTCCGTCCCTGGCCTTTCTTTATCCCCCAGTATATGCCGGGTACTCATTTTACCGACCACGGATGGATGGAAGGCTGAGTGGACCTCGACCCCTTTTACCGGAGATTCAACTTCCTCCTTCCGTTGGAATCGAACTCCGGCCGTGAGCAGAGCTTCGGCTGTGTTACCGCCGCTTACCACTCTGCGCCACAGAGGATTCTTAGTCAGGTGTATTTCGTGCAAGAGAACCTAGACGATGGTCTGGGTCCCAACATCCTCAAGAGACAGCCAGTGGCTCTTGGCAGTGTTGTTCTTCTAGCGGGCAATCATTTCCGTTACGGGCCACTCCGAAATCAAGAGACTCCTTAGGGGGGGTCCCTCCTGCCTCCCCCAGAGTCTACAGGTTCCCTTCGTGGGACCTCACTCCAGTTCTGAGAGTTCTGATGGCCCTTCTCTTCAAACCAGTCCAGTTCATTCCTCTCAGAGACCTCGCCGTCAAAACCATGTTCCTAGTCGCTGTCACGTCAGCTTGACAGATGGGGCACTTGGGAACCCTTTCAGTTAGGTAGGACTTGTGCACATTTCATTCTGACAGAGTGTTCATTTGATCTGATCTCAGCTCTCCTCCCTAAGGTTCCAGCTTCCACAGGGAACAAGACCTAGGCCTACCTAGTTTTTCCGCTAACCTGGTCCATCACCGAGAGAAGGGGGCACAAGCTGGATGTTAAATGCTCCCTCTGGGCATCCTTTGACCACACACAGAATCCTGGCTGTCTCTTTGTCTCTTTCAACCCAGGGGGCCAGAGCTGCAAGCTGCCCAGGGCCACTGTTAGCCTATGGGTCCAGGAGGGCACAGTCAGGGCCAAGGGCAGGATCCCTCTCCGCACAATGATGGCCCATTCTGTCAGGATGGGAGCAGCTACAACAGCACTCGCCAAGAGTGCCCTTCGTAGGAAATCTGCAGGGTAGTCACCTGGGTTCACCCCTCCACTGTCATTAAACACTATAAAGTAATTAAGCAGGCCTAGGTTCTCCTTCCTGCCTGGGGATGGAGTGATTCCTGCTCTGGAACATCCCTTGCCTGTATCGTCCACTATCTGCTAACTTGAGCATGGGAAGCTGGACTTTGCAGTGGCCTTCTGGTCAGCGGACAGTGGAGCATACAGCTCCACCCTTCAGTCAAACCTAGATTGCGGGGGGGGGGCTTCCTTGTTTGGGAGTCATTTTCACACTGAGCGATAACCCAGCCAAGGTAGACAGGGTCTCCTGGTCTATTCCTCTAATCTTTGTTTTGCTCTCTTCTATAGTTAAGGTTATGCAAGTTAAGAAAGTGACAGCCCCACGTGGTTTGTCTGTTGGCTGTGCCATTACTGAAAGTTAGTGGAAGGTCCCCCTCTTTCCTTCTAGCTGGCTACTGAGGGTTGTTTCCCTCCCAAAAGTACCTTTGACTCTGCCTCCAGGAGAGTTAACTCTGGCCTGCATGCTCCACTCTTTGTTGACTAGAAGGACACTTCATGATAAGTCTAACTTCCCATTCAGTGATTTGAAGCAATTCTAAATGTGGCTCAAAATAATATGTTGAATTACTATAGAATTTTTCCTAACTGTTCAGAGTTATTCCAGAATACAACGGCCCTGTAAGGTAAACGAGGAGTATCATCCCAGCTGTTGCGCTGTGGCAGAGTGAGAGTGACTAAACGAGGGCCACTCACTGACTACATGGCTGAAGCAACAGTTGAACTAGGAATGTCCCAATTCTTAACTGCAGCAATGTGCTATTCCATGTCAACTGAGCAAAGAGCTAAATTTCTGAAGAGACTGTCTGAAGCTGACTTCAGCTGGCTGTGTGGTAGAACGGCTGGATCTTCTCCTGCAACAACCTGTCAGCTGAGCTTTTGATAGCTGGTGATAGTCATCAGGCTCATAAAAGTCCCATTTGTAATCTTTAGGGTCCCCTGGCAACATTTCTGATACTGTTGGCTTGTGCGCTCCCAGAGTGTGGAAAGATCCATGCGCTCTGATGGCAATGGAGTCTTTGATTTTGAGCTCTGCAGGAAGAGAAGGGGGCGGGTTTGATTCCCAGTAACTTGAGTTGCTGCTTTGTCCCTTTTGCTGCTGACTGAGTTTTCTCTTGCTTCTCCTGCAGGTGCTGGCCATGTCGAGTCGCTCCTGGCTGAGTTATTCTTATCAGTCCCGCTTCCACTTGACCCCCCTCTCATATGAGACGTTGGAGTTTGCATCTGGCTTTGCCTCAGAGCAGTGTCCAGAGGGCATTGTTGCCATTTCAACAAACACACTGAGGTTTGTGTTGGTGGGAAGGACCCGGTGCCTTGCCTTTCGGCACACAGGGCGGAGGCGGGCTGTCTGTCCCAAGCTCCCTCCTGTGCAATGAGCAGAACTGGTCTTGAGAGTCCAAAAGGGCGGCCTTGAATTGCACCTTTCCACATGACCTCGGTCCAAGGTGACTCATTCTCCTAGTGTTCCTGATTGCTCAGGATGGGAAGGAGAATGAAAGCAGTACATGGCAGCCCACCTACACACACAGAGTCACCCACCCAGAACTGCTCTGGTTGCTTGGAGGTAATTGGTGCGGTAGCCAGCTGGGTGAGTGCGCTGTTGAGAGGCCGGTGCTGGTGTAGGTGTGCAATGCTCTGTTCTGCTTTCCACAGAGGACCAGGTGGGTCTGAAATAGCAACCAGATTGGTTTTCTCTAAAGTCAGCTTTCAAAGGCAGGAGGCAGTTGGCATACTTTCTCCCCTCATGCTGAATACTAAGGGGGCTGCCTGGCATAGTGATATCCACAGGATCTCGTGCATGATACTCTATAGAATATAAAGCATTGTGAATCGACTGTCAGGGATGGTGATCTTGTCTAGTCTTCTTAATAAGCCTACAGAAGTGATTAGTCTGCAAACATTGTGGCTAGTCTTCTAGTAGCCTGCTCCTCCCCGCTGGCTCTAGGGGAACCCATTTTCCGCTGCCAGCATGGAGTGCAAGCCAGTGGCTTCTTAGCAGGCCAATCTAAAACGTTCTGCTTTCTACTAAGCAGGCTGAAGGAGGAGGGACAGGAGTGGTCCTTTCCTCCTCCACCACTCTGCTCAGTCACATATATGCATGGAGTTCCTGATCGCTGATGGCTACCAGGCAAGTTGTCCATTTTGGGGTGAAAAGGGTCCCGCACCTGCTCAGTAGAAGAGGAGCAAGGTCCTTCATGCCATAGATGCCTGCCCATCAGGAAGGCTTACTGGTTGCCCTGAGCAGGCGGCTCCTGGGGTTTGCCTGGATTCTCTTTTAGTCCCTGAAGCAAGTATGTCCACCGTCCACTGGAATGGGCTTAACTGTTGCAGCTTTTTGGCTCCCACAGGATTTTGGCATTGGAGAAACTTGGAGCCGTCTTCAACCAGGTTGCCTTCCCATTGCAGTACACACCTAGGAAGTTTGTCATCCACCCTGAGAGCAACAACTTAGTCATCATTGAGACCGACCACAATGCTTATACAGAGGCCACTAAAGCCCAAAGGAAGCAGCAGATGGCCGAGGTAATGGCAATGCCCGCCTTCTGCCTACTTGGAGAGGAACCAGTTCCTTCTGCTTTCTGCGGAAGTCACTGTTAGGCAGTGGAGAGCAGTGACTATTATGGATCCAGGGGCCCTAGATTTTGGGCAGATCCACATCATACATTTAAAGTACATCAAGCATATTTAAAGCACTTGACTTCCCCCAAAGAATAATAGGAACTGTAGTTTGCTAAGGTTGCTGGGAATGTGGAGGTCTGTAACACCAGTGCAGACGGGCATGCTGAAAAGTTGGCTTCTTTGCTGCTTCTTGAGGTTTACAGTGTCATGGACCACTTCTGCTTCAGTCCCAGGACTCAGTTCCCAAACCTAGGGCAATTGATCCTGGCAAGGCACAACCCGTGCCTCCCTTAACAGGGCTGTGTAAACCAGCAACAACCCTGCAAGGTAGGTAAACTGCCACTACCCCTTGATCTGGTCACCTACTCTGGGCCAAGGGAAAACCCAGAGTGCCAGAAATAGACCTGCCAAGGATTCCAACAGACAAGAGACAAACTACACTCCTTGTCATGGAGCCTTAGGCAAAATATCTAAATATACAGTAGTCTGTGGTTAATTGGCCAAGGCACTGCATTCAGAGCCAAATCCCCTCCTACAATGAATACACACTGGTAAATAAGAAGTAGCTTTATTAAATAAAATATAAGTGCACAATTACAGCAGCAAAATGGTTCCTTAAAACCCACACCCCTGAGGGCTAGATAAAACACAAGAGTTACAGTCACAAAACAAAATAACAAGTCTGTATTTACAAAGAGATAAACAGCAAAATATCTTCATGGTTCCACATCTTCCCAGAGATATATAGCCTGGATAGCGGATGGAAGATGAAGCCCCGCACAGGTAACATCAACAATCATAAGGGAACAGTGGGGAACAAAAACCTAAGGTCTGAATCCTATTCTTATGGGAAAATGCCCAGCAACAGCCAGGAATTAATTAGCCAATGAAGGAGCTTTCTGATAATGAAACATTTCTGGAGTTTTCGTGCCTAACGGTCATGTACTCCCCAACCTTCCCAGACCTGTGGCCTTGAAGTACCACTCTTCACTGATAAGCAGGGGGGATCTCGCTTGGGCCTAATTAACTAGTTTCAGCTGTGAGAATTGCAAGTCATGCCTCTCAGAGGCCCCATCTCAGACAAGATGTCTTCCCCCACAATTCTTTGCCTCAAAGCCGTTTTAGAAATCAGACGGTCTTGACATACAGGGCACATCCAGCCAGCTCTGTTGCTGGGCTTTGAATTCCTGCCTCACAGATTGGATATCCCCAGATAGCACAAGTCAAATCCAGGTAAGCATTCAGGGTGAGCAAGTGTTGTGGATGGGGAAGGCTGCAAGGCATTATGATGCCATGCCATCGTAACCTGCTCTGTACCCTTCCTCTTTTGGCCAACTACTTTAAGACAACTATAGGCTCAACTTTCACTGTTGGAGTCAGGCCACTTTAAGAGCATCCTAAAGGCTTGCGGTTTGTTTTTTAAGACTTGGACATCTGCTGTATCGGGATTATTCCTCGTGTGTGTCTCTTCCTCTTGGAAGATTCAGGACAGACAGAAGAAAAAAAGTACTTCACACAGTGTGGAGTTAGCTGTGCAATTCGCTCCTGCAAGAAATAGTAAAGGCCACCAACTTCAGTGGCTTTAAAATGGAAATGGACTGCCTTCAAGTTGATCCCGACTTATGGTGACCCTATGAATAGGGTGTTCATGTTAAGCAGTATTCAGAGGTGGTTTACCATTGCCTTCCTCTGAGGCTGAGAGGCAATGACTGGCCCAGGGTCACCCAGTGAGCTTCATGGCTATGTGGAGCTTCGAACCCTGGTCTCCCAGGTCGTAGTCCAACACCTTAACCACTACACCACACTCGGGTTACACAAATTCATGCAGGATAAGGCTATTGGTGGCTACTAGCCACAGTGGCTATGTTGTACCTCCACTGTCGGGAAGTATGCCTCTGAATGACAGTTGGGAATTGCAAGTGGGGCAAGTGCTGCTTGTGAGCTTCCCATTGGGACATCTGGTTGGCCGCTGAGAACAAGTTATTGGACTAGATGGGCCACTGGCCGGAGCCAGCAGGCGTCTCTCTTACGTTCCTTTTTTGCACCCTTTTGCATCACAGGAAATGGTGGAAGCTGCAGGTGAGGATGAGAGGGAACTAGCCGCAGAGATGGCAGCAGCGTTTCTGAATGAGAACCTTCCAGAGTCCATCTTTGGTGCCCCAAAGGCAGGAAATGGCCAGTGGGCATCAGTTGTCAGGGTGATGAACCCCATCCAAGGAAACACTTTAGATTTAGTCCAGCTGGAGCAAAATGAAGCTGCCTTCAGGTAAGGAGCCATCTACACCTCTGAAGCAAACTACCTTTTTGAATGCTGCCCTTTTTGCTAAGTAATTGAATTATCCTCTATACTGGGTCAAGCATTTGGTTGTACTTAAGTGCACCAGTCAAATCAAATATTTACTAATAGGCAAAAACCCCTTACGGTTTAAGAACATACCTGTAGCCAACATATACTTCTATCAAACTTTTAAAAGCAGGGAAATTGGGTAGCTATAGTGAATGCAGCAGGGGAGCAGGAGACCTGACCTCCCCTCTGAAATTATTGTACTGCCCTACAAATTTGTCAAAATGCAAACACCATTTGGGTTGGTCTTTCACAGTCCAATGCACCTCCTGCGTAGTGTGGAAGAATTTGGTAATATGTGCCTCTGAGCATATGGTGAGTGGTGGTAACACCTGCCATCTCCAAAGATGGAGAATTACATTTTTTGTATGTTGGTGTTCTTACTTTGCTCTTTCCTGTGTTACTACTGTTTCTACAGAGAATCTAACGTAGAAAATTATATTTCTCTCATTCATCGTAGAAATCAGTGTCAAATGTATTTTTATTAATTTCAAAGCCTTTTTATGGGTCAATGTCATATGATGGTGAAGACAGCTTTTTGTGTTTCACATTGGAGGTTATGCTCTATTTCTATTTTGGGTGCATTAGCTGAATCTGAAACTGCAATTTGATGTAAAATTAGACTGATTACAATATGTTGCTACTTAAGCAATGACTCTAGCTGTTGGAAAAACAAGCTTGGCTTGCCCAAGATGCATGTTTTCGGCCTGCTATGTTTAAACCACTCCACTTAAGGAAAGGTGGGCATGGTCAATTAAAAACATAGAGTACACCTAGAATTTTGCTAGAATGTGTTTCACCTCCCACTGTTTTATCTTGTGCAAACTGAGACACTCCTCATGTCCATTGGAAACTATTCTGCAGAATAGTCAGTACCATTATTCTACAATTGTTTTTGGAGTTTTTTTAGTGTAAACTATTCAGAGTGTTGCTGTTCTTCACATATTAACAGAAACGGAAGCAAAAGAAAATGATTTACTATAGGAAATGTCACTAAAATTGCAAAGTAAATCAAACATATTTAAAGTGACTATCTGAACTAGATCAACTGTCTTAATATTGTTGCTTCCTCCTTGCTAAAATAAGATCAGCACACCACATGTCTTGCTTCTGTTATTTGGGATGATTGCAGGTGTTGCCACCACTCACCATATGCTCAGAGGCACATTTTACCAAATTCTTCCAAGCTACACAGGAAGTGGATTGGACTGTGAAAGACCAACCCAAATGGTGTTTGCATTTTGACCAATTTGTAGGGCAGTCCAATATCTCAGAGAGGTCAGATCTCCTGCTCCCCTGCTGCATTCACTATAGCTGCCCAATTTCCCTGCTTTTTAAAGTTTGATAGAAATATCTGTTGGCTTACAGATATCATGCTTACTGAGTTCAATGGGATTTATTCCCACAAAATCATGGTTAGGATAGATAACACTGGGGGAGGGGGAGAGGGAAGGAGGGGATTGGAAGTGGAGGGAAGGAGCAAAAGGGAGGTGATGGGAGGGAGGAGGAGGTTAGGGTAGGTTTGATCATTGGCATGCTTATTGAGTTCAGTGGGATTTACTCCCATGCAGTCATGCTTAAGATAGGTAAAACTGACCATGGTGGAAGGGGGAGGGGAGGGGGAGGGGGGCAAGAGGGAGGGGAGAGGAGGAGGGGAGGGCAGGTTTGATCATTTGTATGCTTTTTGAGTTCAGTGGGATTTACTCCTATGCAATCCTGCTTAGGAAAGGTGAAACTGACCTGGGGGAGGGGCAGGGGAGGGAGGGACGAAGAGGAAGAGATTGAGTGGGTGGATGGGCGCTGGGCAGAGGGAAAGCTCCTTTCCTTTCCAAAAGGAAAACATTGTATCATTGTTTCTCAATGTTTCCTCCATCTTTTTATGCTACAGCAGTCACATGTTGTCTCATCTAAATTTAAACCAAAGCTGTCCCTGGCCACAACCCCACCAGGCCTTTGTTTCACTTTAGACAGTCATAGCTTCTCCCAAAGAATCCTGGGAAGTGTAGTGAAGGATTCTGAGAGTTGCTAGGAGACGTCCTGTTCCCCTCACAGACCTTCAATCAAAGTGGTGACTGTTAAACCACTCTGGCCACTGGAGCTCTGTCAGTGGAATAGGAGTCACTTCTCAGCACCCATCACAAACTACACTTGGGAAGCCCTGACTGTCTAAAGTGGAATTCACTAATAGGCAAAAAACCATGCAGTTTAAGAACATACCTATAGCCCACAGATATTTCTATCAAACTTTGAAAAGCAGGGAAATTCAGCAGCTATAGTGTACCAGGGGAGCAGGAGACCTGACCTCCTCTTTGAGACATTGTGCTGCCCTACAAATTTGTCAAAATGCAAACACAAATTGGGTTGGTCTTTCACAGTCCAATCCACTTCCTGTGTAGGTTGGAAGAATTTGGTAACATGTGCCTCTGAGCATATGGTGAGTGGTGGCAATACCTGCCATCTCCAAAGATGGAGAATTATATTTTTGTATGTTTGTTGGTATTCTTCTTACTTTGCTTATTTCCTGTGTTACTAATGTTTCTACAGAAAATCTAAACTAGAAAATTTTATTTCCCTCATTATTCATCCTAGAAATCTGTGTCAAATTTAATTTTATTAATTTCAAAGCCTTTTTATTGGTCAATGTCATATGATGGTGAAGACAGCCTTTTGTGTTTCAGATTGAAGGTTAAGTTCTATTTCTATTTTGGGTGCATTAACAGCTGAATCTGAAACTGCAGTTTGATGTAAAATCAGACTGATTACAATATGTTGCTACTTCAGCAATGTCTCTAGCTGTTGGAAAAAAGAGGATGCATGTTTTCAGCCTGCTATGTTTAAACCACTTTATTTAAGGCAAGGTGGGCACGGTCAATTAAAAACATAGAAGCACATCTAGAATTTTGCTAGAATATATTTCACCTCCCACCGTTTTATCTTGTGCAAATTGAGACACTTTTTTAAACTGCAGAAGATGACGGTCAGAATATGGTCAGTAATAGGTTTGCAGGTAATAGAATCATAGAGTTGGAAGGGGCCTTGTAGGCCATCGAGTCCAACCCCCTGCTCACAGCAGGAAATCCACAGCTAGAGCATCTCCCGCAGATAGCTGTCCAGCCTCTGCTTGAAGTCATCCAGCGAAGGGGATCCCACCACCTCCCTAGGCAGTCGGTTCCATTGCCAAACTGCCCTTACTGTCAAGAAGTTCCTTCTAATGTCCAATCTGAATCTACGCTCCTGCAACTTAAAACCATTAGACCTAGTCCTACCCTCTGGGGCAGCAGTGAACAAATCTGTACCCTCCTCTATGTGACAGCCCTTCAGGTACTTAAAGAGTGTAATCATGTCGCCCCTCAGCCTTCTCTTCACCAGACTGAACATGCCAAGTTCCTTTAACCTTTCCTCATAAGACTTGTTCTCCATACCGGCTATCATCCTCGTCACCCTCTTCTGAACCCGCTCCAACTTGTCTATATCTTTCTTAAAATGAGGCGCCCAGAACTGAACGCAGTATTCCAGATGAGGCCTGACTAATGCAGAATAAAGTGGGACTATTACTTCCCTCAACCTGGAAACTATAGCTCTGTTTATGCAGCCCAAAACCGCGTTTGCCTTTTTTGCCGCAGCATCACACTGCTGGGTCATGTTCAACTTGCGATCCACTACAATTCCAAGGTCCTTCTCACACGCACTACTGCTAAGCCGGGTATTTCCCATCCTCTACCCGTGCATTTTGTTTTTGTGGCCTAAATGCAGAATCTTGCATTTGTCTTTATTGAATTTCATTTTATTAATTTCAGCCCAATTTTCTAGTCTATCCAGGTCCCTTTGGATTTTATTGCTGTCTTCCATGGTGTTAGCTATCCCTCCCAGTTTCGTATCATCCGCAAACTTCATAAGGCTTCCCTCCACCCCATCATCTAAGTCATTGATAAAAATGTTGAAGAGTATCGGCCCCAGGACAGAACCCTGTGGCACTCCACTCAAAACCTCCTTCCAGTCTGAAGCAGAGCCACCGACGACCACTCTTTGAGTACGGTTTTCCAACCAGTTGTGAATCCACCTGACAGTATTTCCATGTAGTCCGCATCTGACCAGTTTGCTAATCAAAAGGTCGTGGGGGACTTTGTCAAACGCTTTGCTGAAATCTAGATAGATGACATCTACAGCATTTCCACCATCTACTAGGCTAGTGACCCGATCAAAAAAAGAGATGAGATTAGTTTGACAGGATTTTTTCTTACTCTGTGAACATGGGTGATTTTTAATTAATTTCAACAAATTATGAGAAGTCTGACAGAAAAAAAGTCTAAAAGGGGTCTGGTTTCTCTTTTTTTTACATTTTGAACTCTCGATTCTCTCTGACTGTTTTGTGTATCACCATGAAAATTGAGAGGGTTGTTAAGCAAGCGTTTCTGAGTTCAGGACTATAAGTTTTGTAAGGTTCTGTTTTGAAATGAGCTTATGGGAAGCATCAGAATTGCATGTGGGGGGTCTTTTCAATTTAACATTGCGGAATGCGAAAAATCCATGCTGACTGTGGTATACAACCACTCTTGTGGCTGTATAATTTGTCTATTTCTGCTGAAGACACTAGAATTAAGACACAAAAATGCTGACTATCTGAAGTTTATTTAAGCCTTAGGGCCAAATGTTTGGTGGTCATTGATTATGATCCAATCAGTTGACAACAGCCCTACATTATATATCGTTGCGTGCTGTCTGTTGCGTTTATATAGTGCCTTAAAACAAGCAAAATATTCTTCTTTGCCTTCCCCAAGGTGTTCTCTGTCTGTTGTTGCTCTGAAGCAGTTGTCTCTTTTCTGCCAGAGCCAGTTTGTCCCTGGCTCTTGTAATGACTGTATCGTTTTCGCCCTCTACAGTGTGGCAGTGTGCCGATTTGCCAATGCTGGTGATGACTGGCATGTTTTAGTGGGGGTAGCCAAGGACCTCATCCTGAACCCCCGCTCAGTTGCTGGAGGCTTTGTCTACACCTACAAGCTGGTGAACAGTGGGGAGAAGCTGGAGTTCCTACACAAGGTAAGAGTTCCCTGCAGGCGGGCGTGGGGTGGGGTCCAGGAAGAGGAACACTGGGATGAGTAGTGGCTAGAAGGGACCAAAGGTGCTAACTTGGAAGAAAAACCACAACTGTTAAGAGGCTGTACTCCACAAATTGTTTTCCTTCTGTTCACAAAAGAGCAGCAATGTCATGACAGAATTAGATTGTGCCTGCATTGTCATCCGAAATGTACTCTTGCTGCTTGCTCCCAGGATGAATTGAGCAATTATGATAATGATGTGACTTGCAGGTACTGAATGATGGCCTCGACATTTGGAGCAAAATGGTATTTTCTGGGGTGAGGTGATTCACAGGTTGTCTGGCTTGGAGTGGCAGAGCTGCGCAGTAAGGCCCTGAGGGTGGCTGCTGAATGCACTGGCTCCTCTTGGTGTGGAGGAGCCAGTGATGTGCAGCACTGCAAACGATGAATTCTCCCTCCTTGTTGGTATCCAGCAGTCTGGACCTTGGGGTAGGGTTCCCTCCTTTCCTGTTCTTGCCTTGGGCAGGAGCTGGGCTCGGAGGCCCCTCTCCAGAGCCACTCTATCATGAAGAGCGAGGCAGTGGCTCTGCTTGCATTCACTCTTCTCCAGCCGACATCAATAGGACGTGACTGCAGAGGGTCCTGCTCTTTGCTGGTGGGGTATCCTGTGCCAGTGTTCTCAAGGCTTAGCCCATTCTTGTAGCAGCGGGCATGGGATTGGCCTTGCAGTGAAGAGTAATGGTCCTCCTTTGCTTTGCGTGCTTGGCTAAGGCTTCTTTCACTTTTTTCCTCTTCAGACCCCAGTGGAGGAAGTCCCTGCTGCTATCGCCCCATTCCAAGGCAGGGTGCTAATTGGGGTGGGGAAACTCCTGCGCGTGTACGACTTGGGCAAGAAGAAGCTGCTCCGAAAGTGTGAGAACAAGGTATTGAGAATGGAGGGATGGGGAGCGGTGCTGGAGTGGAGCTCCTGCAAGGTGCCTTTCCTAAGGGAGACGGCTTGCTCTCTCGGCTTGTAACAAATGTAAGATGTAGCCTTTGAGCTCGGTGCAAGTTCCAGGCAAACATTCTCCTGCCAGTTTTGGTTTTCCTTTCTAAAAGATACACTAAATTGCTTAAGAGGAGAGGTCGTCAGTGCTGTTTCCTCTCCGCACCTTGATATATTTTGTCTGCCAGATAGTCCTTTTCTTCCCTTAGCAATAGAATGAAGGATCTCAGGCTCAAATGTGAGGTCTCATGTTTCTGAAGCAACAATACATGATTCACATATCTAGAATTAGAGACATGAAGGCCTGGGGGGGAACTGGAAAAATGACTGGGGTGGGGTTTCCAAAGCCTTTTTTGTTCTTTTTTCCTGAAAAATTGAAACATCTTGGATTATGAAATATTTTCTTTTAGAATGAAGAATAAAATGTTTAAGACAAGGTGTTCATGTATTTTTGCTAGATAGGGCTGGAGGACATTCCTGATAATGGCTCCTCCTACTGGTCGTGGCAGGCAGGGTCTCGAAACTTCTTAGTCTCCTCTCCTGGGGGAGGAGTCATCCCGCTCCCCAGACTGGCCCTGCCTGCGGCCTGTGAAGGTTGGGTCTTTTCTTCTCTCTGCTCAGAACTTCCTTTTACCTTTGTTTTTTTCCTGTTTTTTCTGCTTTTTGTCATTCTACTCTCCTTAATGCCAGCTATTTCTCTTCTGTCTCCATCCTTTACTGTTTTCTCCCCCCCCCCGCCCGCCTTCACATCATGGGTCTGGGGGCTTGGGAGGATCGTTCAGTCCAGCTGAGCAGTTTGGCGCCGTGTGAGGCGTTCTTCAGAGCAACGGAGCGTGGCTAGCCGCAGTGCTTCAGCAACAGCGGCAGCCACTTTTGAAGGGCGACTGACTTCTCGCTCCTTGGAGCTGCGTTGTCGCCACACTCGTACTGAGCGAGATCGCAGGATCCGGCTCCCCCCTCCCCTTTCCGAGGAGAAGAACCAGTGAGGTGTGCTGCCTGGGGGTATCTACCCCAAAACCGGATCGTGCACAGCAGCAGGGGGTTGAGCGGCGCCTGCTCCGGCGGTTCACCATTGCAGCAGTTTCCTGCACTTTTTTCCTAAGTGCAGAACAGCTGCGGCTGCCACTTTATGGCTTTGCCTGCCTTTTCCTCGTTCTCCCGCCAAGACTTCTGTCACACGGGAGATGTGATGGACTTTCGAGAGCTGCCAGCGCAAGGCTCAACAGGCTATCAGCCTGTGCTCTCCCCAACCCCAATCGGGGGCAGCGGGGGGCTGAGTATGCCTGCTGAAGGTATGGAAGTTCCACCCCCCATTCCCAGTTTCTTAAGCTCTTGTCTGGGGTCAAGGAGTTTATCTTCTTTGAAATCAGTGGCCCCATTCACCATGTCCTTAAAAGTAAGCGGGACAGGCCCTCCAGTAGGTGATCCCATAAGGGAAAGCGGAGGCGCAGATGTCACTCTAGCGACTCACGCAGGGAGAGGAGATATAACAGTTTGCCATAGCAATACAGCTATACCAGATCCCCCTCTCATTGTACCTTAGCCATCCTCTGGGGTGGCACACCCCCCGACATCAACCTGGATGTCCTACTCCTATTCCCTGTCATATTGTGTAGTGGGGGGTTCAGGCAGCACCCAGGGCAGGAGACAAGGATCTCACTGGTAAAGGGTGCTATGAGTCAACAGGACTGATCAGACACACGCATACCCCGCACCCACTACGGTCCAGAGGTTGCAGGTACAAGGACAGTCGCCCAAGCAGGTGTATGGCCAACAGGGGGCATTGGCTGATTTGGATGATTCCCCTGAACCTGACAGGGAAGAGGGGAATCATCGGGAAAGGATCTAGAGGTGACCCAGGCACAACCTAGGCTCTTTGCCCTAGAGGTTTTTCAATCCCTTCTTCTGGAGGCACACAGAGTGTTGCAGTTCTCAGAAACTGAAAGGGGAGGCGATGCCCATGCCCAGTCAAAGGAAGCCTCAGGAGGGGAGAGTGTTCTTGAACTCAGGTCCTGCTTGCGGGCTTTCCCCAGGCACCTGGTTGGCCACTGTGAGAACAGAATGCTGGACTAGATGGGCCACTGGCCGATCCAGCAGGCTCTTCTTATGTTCTTATGTTCTTAAGGCTTTCTCTCGACTGGTGCGAAGCTGGTTATTGTCCTCAGGCTTTTGATGATGTGTGGGCCGCAGAATGGGAGTTTCCATGTAAATCAAAGCTGCCTACTAAATAGGCAAAGAAGCACTTCGTGTTTGCAGCAAGGATCCTAGTCTCTATCCTGGTTAGATGTTATATATATTCCCAGGATATTAAGGGGCCTCCCCCTTGGCGAAGATATCCTTCATGAAGGAGACATACAACCCAGGGATACTTGGAGCTACTAGTTATATTTGGAGGAAATTCCACAGATTTTCCTTTGGCAGCCAGTTTGTGGGATCTCACCCATTGAGCTCCTTCAGCAGTTTGCACCCAGTTCTTGCAGAACCAGAAATCTGAGGCTGCTTCTGTTCTAAGTTTTCAGGGGATGAATTGGAATCTGCACCAGGCAGTTTTTCCAGTAAATTGAGGAACAGCCTATGGCACCTGAGCCCTCATCCCAGTTCTTGGCCACAGGGCATAAAATAAAATAAGGATGTTCCCTTCTGCTCCTGCCAAACAGCCCACAGAGGTGGTTTAATTCCCCACACCCCTTCAGAACTGTCCGGAGGGCTGAGTGGGTTCACGATGTTTTTGAATTGGCCTACCTTTCCCTGGTGTCTGCCTTGATGGTTGATGTGAGGCCCCTTTACCCAGAGGTTGTCAGCTGGAACAAAGGGGGTGCCTATCAAGATTTTTGGGGGGATTGGGGATGCCTAAGCTTAGGTGACAAGGTATCCCCTCTTCCCTGTGTTCTAGCCCTGACACCAGGTGCTTAGGGGGGCAGTGGATGCGTGTAGTGTACTCCCTGGAGAAAGTGTGTTCCTTCCATGTGGAAGGGTTACACAAAGTGACTCCCTTAAACCTAGTCAACCTTCGGGTTGGCTATGTCTGTTCCCTCCTCCCTCAGAAACATAAGGGGTGAAATATCTGGGAAGAAATCCTGTGTATTTCAGGTTTGTTCCTGTGGAAACGTTAGCTTTTCCTCCTCAGAACAGACAGAGACATGAGTAATCTGGGCTGAGCCATTTAGAGAGCTAGGCCTGAAATGGTAGGCCCAGGGAATGTTGCCGGGACAACAACAGAGGAGCCTGTTAGCTCCTCTAGGGGGCCATAGTCGGAAAGCTATACTGTATATGGAAAGCCTCAAAGCCTTTCTGAGGCCTCAAAAGGTTATTACACCCCCTCCCCCCAGGAGAAGGCCCACAACCCTTACATGTGGTAGTATTTATTTGCAAGAACAGTTGGCTTGTCTCTATAGCCACAGTTGGAATAAATGCAGATAATTACCTTATGAAGAGCCAGTGGGGTGTAGGCCAGTCACTGCCTGCCAGCTTCAGAGGAAGGCAATGGTGGGCCTCCTCTGAGTGCTGCTTGCCATGAGGCCTTACTCATGGGGTCGTCATGGGTCGGAATCAACATGAAGGCATCCTCCTTCGACCTTAGGAACCCTTGTGGAGCCTGAGCGCACCTCCCAGAGGATGGTGGTTAAGCATCCTGGTGAATGAAACTGAAAGATGGGCTTTTCTCTTTTTCTGGTTTCGTGAGGCTATATCCCTAGATATTGAAAAAGTTCCACTTGCCTCTGTGTTGTCAGGGTTTCAGTATACTGGCTTATGGTATACACAGCTTCAGAAGAGCTCAGTTTCTATACTATAGGTGTAACGGCCTGCACATAATGGCTCCTTCAACTTCAGAGACTATTCTGGTTTTTCTGTCTGAGCCTTGGCAGTTCAGTATTAATTAAAATGTATGTTTTCTTTTTCTTTTTTTTTCTTTTTTTTACAATAATTTTTATTCAAATTTTCATAAAACATAGAAAACAAAATCATAAAACATTCAAAGACAAAAAACAAAACAAAACAAAAATGATTAAACAAAAAAATAAAATAAAATGTTGACTTCCCATTTGTCACATATCAAATCAGTTATAGGTCTACAATATATAACAATCCTGTCTCTTAAATCATATTATAAAATCACTTTCCTCCAGTAGTTATCTTAATTAATCATCAAATCTCATAAACATTACTTTATTCTTTCCACAAAAAGTCAAAGAGAGGTTTCAATTCTTTAAGAAATATATCTATCAATTTTTCTCCAAATAAACATGTCAATTAATCCATCTCGTTAATAATTATAACAATCTTATTGTCATAACCATAGTCCAAATAAACATTTCGATTAATCCATCTCATCAGAATCTGTTAGATCCAATAATTTCAATAGCCATTATTCCATTATCCCTATTAGTTCCATCTTCCATCTTCAATAGTCCTGTTAAGTCCAGTAATTTCAGTGTCCAATCTTCCATTATCAGTATTCCATAATAATCTTGCTGTTGTAGCCATAGTCATATAATAAGAGTCTGATGGGAATTTCCTCTATCCCAAATATTTTCTTGCCATCCATTCTGAATAAGTTGCTGAAATACTGTTGTAAAGTCATATCTGTGTTCTTCTTTTTTACAAAATGCACTGGCTCATCTCTTAAGAGTTTTTCCATTGTCACATGGCTGCAGTTAATTCCATAGATTTTCTCTATATCAAGCTCCATCACGTCATTCCAGTCCAGAAGATTATCCAAGCCATTGATAACTTTATCTCTAATATCTTCATTAATTTCTTCAGAGATAACGTTAAATTCCAAACAGTAGATTTTATTTCTAAAATCCATAAACTCCAGATCTTTTTCCAATTCCACATTTGTTCCAATCTCCAGGGCTTGTATCTTCCCTTTATTTTTTCTTTTCTCATCTCTGATCTCATTCTCCTCTCTCACAGGGTCCCCTATTTCTTTAAGCTCCTGCGTCATTTTGCTCAGTTCAATTTTCAGCTCCTTACTACCCTGTCGCAGGGTTTGTTTCGTTATCTCAATCTCATCCATTATTTTCTGAAACATAATTACTTCCAGATTCTCAGCCACTTTCTTGATTGCCATTTTTAAAACCACGAAAACAAAGCAAACCAAAAATAAAGAAGAACCACTTCTTATTTCAGCAACAATTGGGTTAATATTCCAGGCTTGATGACATCACAGTATAAACAGAGCAACCTGCCTTATCTCTCTTGTGCAAGAATGCAAAACAAATTTAGTTCCCAGCATCAAAACAGTTAGTGGCGTCGTGAAGAAGCAGATTCGTCAAAATAAAATAGACCAAAAAAAGAATAGTCCCAGACAATATAATATTCCTCGGAATAGAAATCAGGAATAGAAATCCCTCTTCTGTTTATTATCTTTAGAATGCACTTCCAGGACAGCTTTTTGCGACAGAAACAGAGATAAGCTGTTAATTTCGTGAATAACAGAGAAGAGCTATATCTCACCCAGAAGTTGTCCAAAGCCGATCAATCTGACAAATCTCCTTTTGCTGCAACAATTTAAACCAAGTAAAAAAAATAATAGAAAGAAGGGTGCTTGCCTGTTAGTCCGTTCTCTCTTTGAAGAAAAGATAAACGTATCGCTTAAGCAGATAGAGCTTGTTAGAAAGTCCGTCCGGCATTGTTGGCTGGACCTTATCTCATAAATTAATGAAATCCAGTCCTCCCAACAAAAACAGGCTTTGAGGTTGATCTCTACGTTTCTCCCTGCCCGGGAGAAATTTCATCAGTCAAAAAAAAAAATGTTCTGACTGATTTATATCTGAATAAGCTTCTTTTGAGGCGGGAGCCCGTCCCAAAAGCAGGCACAAGCGAAGTCACCCTTCCCGGAAGTCCAATTAAAATGTATGTTTTCAATGATAGCCAGTGTGGGACAGTGGCTGGAGTGTTTGGCTATGACATGGGAGCCCATGGTTTGCATCCCCACATGGCCGTGGGGATCATGGGGTGACCTTGGGCCAGTCGCTGCCCCTCAGCCTCGAAGGAGGGCAGTGGTGGGCCACCTCTGAGTAGCTCTTACCACAGAAACCCTATAAACTCAACCAAAGGTTTCATGGGGTCGCTATAAGTCGGAACCGGTTTGGAGGCAGTCCACTTCCTTTTATGTGTTAAATGTAACATAAATTTCTTTATTCCTCTCTTTCATAGATAATCCCTGTCCGAGGATTGTTTTAATAGAATCAGGGAGCAGAAGATGCTTGCCTCTATACTGTCTAATCAAGAGGAAAAGCAGCCCCTATCCCTCTACTCTTTTATGTCCCTTTAATCACAGTTTGATTATGGGGATGGTTCACAGTTCTACGTGACATTGCCAGTATCTGCCACCACACACAAGTGTGAGAAGCTGCATCTAGCTGCAGAAGCTTTTGCCTCAGAGTTTGGTATAAGGTCAAACCATTCTGACATATAGATAATGACCTTTACAAATGTCCTTTGAGCATGCTCTTTCTGACTTAATTGGAGGGGGGTGTCGGGCTATAATCTGATGGGCGACGCTCGTCCCCCAGTCCTTTCAGTAGCTTCTGCTTCTGTTCCAAGAGCCCACTCCAGAAAAGGGGAGAATTAGGATGTCCATTCCAGACATGTCTTAGAGGGAGCTACAGTGGTAGTTGTTGCTCTCCAATTAATGGAGTGTACGATGGATAGCTTGGTGGCTGAGCGGATCGGGTCGAGGGACAAGTTTTTTTCGGGGAAAGTCCTGGATATATTATATTGGCCTCACATAAACCGTTAACCAATAGGGGTTTCTCTCCCACCTGGAGGGTATTTTTGAGCTGGTGCTCAAAAATCTGGGTGGATCCATTGTCCTCAACTGTTCAGGCCTTCCTGGGTTTTTTACACTCAGGTTTGGACCAAGGGTTCAGTGCAGCCATCCTCAGGTGCCAGGCAGCTTCTGTCAGTAGTATGTCCTCTAGTCTGGGGGTTCCCTGTTGTCTTCAAACCACTTGCTCTAAGCGTTTCCTTAAAGGGGTGGTTCTTGTTTCTCCGCGGACGGTTCACAGATTTTTAACCTGGAACCTAAACTGGATGTTGTTGGCACTAGCAGGCTCACTCTTAGACGCTATGGCCACCTGCCTTCTGAACCCCTTGTCTTATATGACAGTATTGTGGTGGCCACCACATCAGTTTTTTATAGGTCTCAGGAGATAGACTTACCGTCTTTTCTGACCATCTCCTTCCTACACTCAGGTGCGTAGGTGGCACCTGTTGGACATTATTTCTTTATTTCTTTATTTCTTTATTGCATTTGTATACCTCCCCATAGCCTAAGCTCTCTGGACGTTGGGGGTGCTACACACTGGAGTTTAGACATCCCGAATCATCATTTGTATCTTTCCTGGGGAACTCTTAAGAGAAAGAAGGTGTTTACCTCCTCCATCTCTCTCTGGTTCAGGGCAGCCATAGCTCAGGCCTAAGAGGCATTGGGTAAGGACCCTGCAGCACATTCTGTTTGAGGGCACATTCTGTTAGAGGGGTGGCTGCCTCTGAATCATGCAAGGGCGGTTTCCCAATCATGGACATCTGCTGGGAGACACGTGGGCCTCTCCACACACCCTCATCAGATATGATAAAATAGATTTCTGTTCCCTAGCCGATGCTGTGTTTGGTAGCAAGGCATTCCAGAAGGGGCTAAATCACTAGTTTCACACAGAGGAAGCCCACCCTGGGGATGTGGATACTGCTATGTTATATCCCTAATCAGGAATGTCCTCCAGCCCTATCGAGCAAAAATTGAAATTTTACTTACCGTGAATTTCTATTTGTAGATAGGGCTGGAGGACATTCCACCCACCTCTGCTTCCTCTGCTATGGCTTTCTGGAGCGAGAGTTTGGGGGCTTGAAGCATTCTGCTAGTGTCTTACATTTTCACACGATGTCTAGTACTGCGTGTATCTCATTTTGTGGGAAGTTTTTCTCCAGTTGTCTGTTTTGTCTCTGGTTATTACCTTTTCCTAGTTACTACTTTGTACAGGTGTCTGTTTAATAAACGTCTGCATGGTTGGCGTTGATGGGGTCGAGGAGTTCTTGCTCTGTCAGCTCGGTTTGGGGAGCGGGATGACTCCTCCCCCAGGAGAGGAGACTAAGAAGTTTCTAGACCCTGCCTGTCACGACCAGTAGGAGGAGCCATAAGGAATGTCCTCCAGCCCTATCTACAAATAGAAATTCACGGTAAGTAAAATTTCCATTTTCTCTGCCAAACTGATTTCTAAAAGTTATGTAAGAGGAAGATGTACGGTGTCAGATTATTGCAATTCCTGCATGCTGAGGACAGGCATGCCCTGAGTTGTACATTAGGACAACTCTCAGATGCAAGAGCAAGGTGCATTTCTGCTTCTAGGAGGCTCTGCCATTGACGCAAGAGAAGGATGCTTTGTCTTCTTTGCTTCTGGGCTGCCTCTTGCTGGCATAGATGGTGGATCTGTTTCTGTCTCAGAGGACTGCGGGTAGCGGAAAAAGTACAGAGCAACACAAAAATATGCAAACTGCGAGTGATCGCTCAGGAAGTGAGACTGATTACCTTTCAAGCAGTGTTCACTGAGTCTTGCTCTTCCACCCCCTTTTTTTCCTCAGCATGGAAATTCCTGCTTTATGTCTGCTTAACACTGGAGGACTGGAGGTGGCATAATAATTTTCAGAATACATAATTTCCTTTGTTTTAATATTTATTATTATTTAGTTATTATTTGATTTATATCCCACCCTTCTTCCCAACAGGAGCCCAGGGCAGCAAACCAAAGCACTAAAACA
Organism: Rhineura floridana; assembly: GCF_030035675.1. Lineage (NCBI taxonomy): Eukaryota > Metazoa > Chordata > Lepidosauria > Squamata > Rhineuridae > Rhineura > Rhineura floridana. The sequence goes on from NC_084492.1 coordinate 1,913,585, forward strand.
CTTTAAAACATCATAAAAACAGACTTTAAAATACATAAGAACAAAACAACTTTAAAAACAGTTTTTAAAAAGCTTTGAAGAGATCTTTAAAAAAAGGTTAAAAAACATTGTTTTTTAAAACAAAGGTTTAAAAACATCTTAAAAAGCAATTCCAACACAAGCACACTAGGATAGGTCTCAACTTAAAAGTCTTGTTGAAAGAGGAAAGTCTTCAGTAGGCGCCAAAAAGATAACAGAGATGGCGCCTGTCTAATATTTAAGGGTAATACAGAGGTTCTTCTTTTGATTTCTGACAGTTTCTTCTGCTTTTACTGTTTTTTTTGCCAGCTCCTCATAAACTGGCAAAACCAAAGAGATGCAACTAGGTTCCTTACAGTTCAGCAGCATGTAGCTCCATTTTTTAACATTTTTTAAAAAATTTAAACTAAATACAATTTGTAGTCATTATCTGAAGAAACAGTAGGTTTAATATAACAAACGTGATGGCAAACCAAGTTATACATAATACTGATCAGTGATATTTTTTTTACCGGAAGGGTGCTAAAAAAGATATATTGCATAATTTCTCCATCCTGCCAGCATTTCTCCCCCACTCCCCTGAAAAAGAAAAAAAAATCTCAATCGCTTCAAAATTTCTGGAAATACTTGTGTAGAATATTAGATATGGAGGAAGCCTGGTGACTATGTTTTTCTATGGTGGCTGTTGTTCCCATCTTTGCAATTCCTTGTAAACATTCTGCACAGAAGGGGCCAGAATAGCCTCCCCTCTCCTCGGAGCCCTCCAACTCTCATCAGCCCCAGGCAGCATGGCCAGCAGTCGGGTGATGGGACTTGTAGGCCACCAGGTTGTGTAAGGCAGGAATAGAGGAAGATTTTCACGTTTTGCTTCTTAGAATTACAGACCGTTCTTTGTTTGGCCTTTTGAGTATGTCTCAAACCAGGAGTGGTGGGAGTGTACCAGGTTTACCCCTGAGGGTGTGTATTCTAAGCACACGTCTGGATGTAGAAAGTCGGCCCAGATACGCCATGCCCTTTCTCCTCTTCTCCCACTTCGTTGTAGAAAGCTACTGTTGTCCCCACTATAAATGAACCTAGCCTTGCACTAAGATGCTGGTGATATTCAGGCTGCATTAGTGTGGTGGCTCAGTAATGGAATTGGGGCTGGCATTAAACAGCCTCCTTTTTTAAAACTGCTTCTCTGAATTGCTGTCCTTCCAAGCACATTGCCAACTACATCTGTGGGATCCAAACCATTGGGCACAGAGTGATCATCTCAGACGTCCAGGAGAGCTTCATCTGGGTGCGCTACAAGAGGAACGAGAACCAGCTCATCATTTTTGCAGATGACACCCACCCACGCTGGGTGACCACTGCCTGCCTCCTGGACTATGACACAGTGGCCGGGGCCGACAAGTTTGGCAACATCTGTGTGGTGAGTCGGCTTGAAGCTGTCCTGTGCTTCACTTCAGAAATGTTCTGCTGTTGTTTTGATTCTCTGGTGCAAGACGCTGTTGCTGTGGGTGATGCAGATGAAATCCCAGTCCTTTGCTTTCACTCAGCATCATCTAGCTGGTGGCCCACAAGAACTTTATGTTGCACTTGCACGCTGCTGTCAGTGGGGGCTGCTTCATATGTGCATTATTGTGACTGCTCTGTTGACTGAGGCTCACACTTGGTTGCTCTTGTTTTGTGGCCTGCTTGACACATCACAATCGTGCCCTAGCTAAAAACATATTGCAGTGTAATGTTGGTGCACGCTCCTGAAAAGTTCTTGCTCTGCTCCTCCTCTGCTTCTGCTGCTGCCATGCCACAAATGAAACAAGGTAGAGTCTGGCTTGTTGTAACTTCTGAGCCCAGCACGTGGCTTGTTTGGGGAGGAACATACCCTGAGCATGCCATGGTCTCATGTAACGTGCAGAGTGGGGCTGAGCGTGCACATGTGTGTTGGTTTGCACTCTTCTGAATTCAGTTACCTTTCAGTAACTCCCTTTTTGGTATGGAGGCCATGCAGTGAGTTTGACGCCCTTGCTTCCTCCTGTAGGTGAGGCTGCCACCCAACACCAATGATGAGGTTGATGAGGACCCAACTGGCAACAAGGCTTTGTGGGACAGGGGCCTTCTCAATGGTGCTTCCCAAAAGGTAACGCCTGCGGGGAGAACCTGGAGGCTCATCCTAATTCTCCATTTATTCATGAACTTACTACTTGCTTTTCTAGAACATGTACTCAAAGCAACTTCCTTTTTTAAAAAAAAAAATCCACGCATAAGTCTTCTAATAAAAACACTTTACAATGAATTTATTGTCTTTAAAGGCCAGAGCAACTGCAATGGAATTAATAACAATGCTTTGCCTTTGAGCAGTAGCCAAAAAGGGCTTTTCATAATTAATTTCTGTGTCAAGATAAAGGCCGTGTGGAGCAGAATTAACACCTGCCCAGAGTAAAATTTTACCCCTGGGGTCCAACAGACATCTTCAGTCCTCTGTGATGGGGGGGGGAGTTGTATACGTGGGAATGTACTGATTAAAAACCACATAAAAATCAACTATGGAATGCAAAACGTAGAAGGGTTAAGTACAAGCAAAATGTTTGGAGTTCCCCTTCCCTGTTTTGAGAAATTGCTGGGGCCTGGATGGACCCCAGTGAGCTCCTTGGAAGTTGCACATTCCTACTCCATTTCAGCAGGGGTACCTTATCGTTCGGTGAGTTGAAGTGCAGAAGCACCACAGGATAGCTGACTCGTAATAGTTGAGGAGTATATGGAGTATGAAGTGATTTCAAATGGCTACTGATGTTCACAGGAACCCCATTAATGTGTGTGTTGGTGGGGAGAGCCCTCCTCCACAATCTTATTTTTTACACTGAATCTATTTTTGGAGTTCAAAGTCCAAGCTGGAAATAAAGGTTATAATCAATTTCAAAGCGACTCCACTGTGGTGAAATTCTAGACACAAAACGGAAGGGGTCCAGTGTTCCCCAAGAGCCAAGTAACACCCCCCTCAAAACATCAGCCTTGCAAATTTGCATTAGGCAAATATTAAAAAGGTCCTCACTTGCCACTGGAAGTGATAAAGGTAGGCTTTCTTTGATTGAAATGAGATCATCTGGAATTAAAGCTCATTTCCTTGGGTGTGCATTGTTTGTCTCCTTCCAGGCAGAGGTGATTATGAACTACCATGTAGGAGAAACCGTCCTGTCTTTGCAGAAGACAACGCTGATCCCTGGAGGTTCTGAGTCTCTTGTCTACACGACCTTGTCTGGAGGCATTGGCATTCTTGTCCCCTTTACATCGCACGAGGTAAGAGGAAGCCCTTGTATGGTGGAAACGTTAGAGTCGCTGTAGCGATGGTGAGTTACAGAGGGATGGAAGACCAAGCCGGAAGGGAAGGGAGCCATGGCCGGCTCATAGTTTGCCTCTCGGCTCAGAAATGGTCCTGCTTTGTTGCACGTGCTGAGGTTAGCTATGGTTGGATGTCCTGCGGTGCCTGTCATGATTACGTTGTGTGGTTCTGCCCCTGCCAGCATGCAGAATCTGATCCCTGGCAGCATCGTGCACCTGGGAACCTTTGCTGGCTCTGCCCATGCTGCTCTACCAAAGCAGGGTTGCATGGCAGTGTGAAGCAGAGTGAAAAGGAGTCTGCGTGGTGCCGTAGCTCTGTCAAACTCCCTTCCCCCATGCCAGCTCTTGATGGGGGAGGTTGGGGGAGTCAAGCAAAATTGGAGCCTGTGTGGTACTGTGGCTCCCCATGCCAGCCACCCGAAATAGCCCGTTTCAGCTCTTGGGGGGGGGGGAGAAAGTGCTCACGCTGTGGAACGCTTGTTCAAGCTGGCAGCCAGCAGACTGACTGAAGGTGGCCCAGGACTTGCCTGTGCTTGCTGTTCCATGCCCACTTTTCCTTTCCTGAGGAAGTTTCTCTGTTCCTTTCAGGATCATGACTTCTTCCAGCATGTTGAGATGCATCTCAGATCTGAACATCCCCCTCTCTGTGGGCGAGACCACCTCAGCTTTCGCTCCTATTACTTCCCAGTCAAGGTCAGTCAGTTTTGAGGGTCTCTTCTAGGAAGTACTTGAGTGCTACTAATGTGTAAAAGTCACCAACCTGAATGCCAGGTTTTCCCCCTGCTGGTTTCCCTTGCCTTTTATGTTTAGGTCAGAGCATCTGCCCTGGGGTTGTTGGAACAAGTTTGTCAATGCAGAAGTTTTGATAATAAAGGAACAGCTTTAGGTAATCAGCAATGGGCCACGTGGCCAAGTGATTCTCCCACTCCCCCACTCCAGCGGTTACTCTGGGCGGAAGTGTCTGTTTTCTAAATGAGGTGCTCAGAGTAAAAGCCCCACTCCCCATTCCCTTTCACAGCTCTCCCCTTAAAGACTGGTGGTAGTGGTATCCCATTAGAGCTGGCCTATGTGTCTAGGAGGCCACATGTCTCTCTAAGGCCAACTGTACGGATACAGCAGTGCCATGAGCATTGTGTCAAAATTGGGATCCCTGCCCCTGGTATGGATCTGGATTCCAGGAAGTGCTTCTGTGCCAAGGAGCAGTTGGGCAGCAGGATATTTTGCCATCAACACAGATGATATTGCTGCCTAGAAAGAAGAAAACTATTATTGCAGCTCTAAATCTGCAAGTTCACAGCATTGCAGAGTAAATTGTGCATATTTTGTTGTGTGATTTTGAGCATGCCTGTGAGTTTTATTGTAGGACTAGTTTGTAACCCTTACAGCTTTGGTTACCTACATGACCAGATGCATTCAGCACAGCTCCCCTTTGGCTCCCACTGATTCCGCGGGCAGGGGAATTTTTTCATGAATTTTTGCTCTCTGGTGAAGATATGCTAGGTCCACAGAATTGTTTTAGATCTTGAAGTTTGCTTTTATTCAGCTTGGCTCTTGGGTAACCTGTTGGCTTTTGTTCTCAGTGTGCCTTGGAGCTGCTCTCGGTACTTGGGAATGGTTGAGCCCCTCCCTCTCTCTGCTGAGCTCACAGCCTCTTTCCTTTCTCTTGCTAGAATGTCATTGATGGGGATCTGTGCGAGCAGTTCAACTCCATGGAACCCAATAAGCAGAAGAACGTGTCTGAAGAGCTGGACAGGACCCCGCCAGAGGTGTCCAAGAAGCTAGAGGACATCCGTACCCGCTATGCTTTCTGAGTGGGATCTGTTCAAGGACTTGGCTGGGACTCCTGTTCCAAAGATGTTTTGAGCTCTCACCCACCCATTCCCAATTTCACCACCCCATTTTCTTCCAGGGACTTGAGGTCCAGCCGTGTCGTTGACCTGTTTTGTCCATGCTGTTCAGGAACTGGGTTCTCCCAAGAGGCCATGCCTCTCCCCCTTCAGGAGTGTTTCTGGTCCCTCTCTTTCTGCAGACAGTTTGGCTGCTGCACCCATTGCCAACCTGCCCTTTTCCTGCCTTGGATGATGCCCTGGTGCCCTCCCTTTGTCAAGTGAGCTAGCTGGATGAAGTCCCACAACATGAGCTCCCTTTTCTGAGTTTGTAAGGAGGAAATCTGGGTGTGGGGAGATTGGGGTTCTTGTTGGCTGCCTCCACTGGCAGTATCCGGGAAGGTCACTTCTCCAACCTGCTGTTTTTATCTTTGTGTTTGTAAATATGTCTTGTATCAAGTTGGAGAGGCAGCCAGTATGACCTGCCCTTAAGACTTTCATTAAAAAAAAAGGCACCTGCATTAAAGCCTGGCTGAGAAACTTCGTAGATTGATGACTTCTCTCCGGAATTGTGCCTGCCTCTTGGGACAAGAGCCAAAGATGTGCTCTTGAGGGATTGGCTCTCCATGTGTGCTGGAGTGTTTTAAGTTGGCCTCTTAAACTAGGTGTTGTGTGCATGATTCATACCCGAGCCAGTAAAAAATCCCCTAAGACAGCAGAAGTATTATTCCAGATAAGGCAGCCATAGGTGGGGATGGGGGGAGAGCATAATAAAGCGTGGCTCTACAGGACAGCGCAGAACACCTGGAAGCCTTTTTGAAGTAAACAGTATGCTGGTAGCAATGGCATAATGCCGTCTCTCCCCCCCTCCCCCCGGCACAAGAAGAAGGACCTAGTACAACCTTGCATGTGCCATGAGAAACATTGAAATTGTTCTACCTGTAGGTCTCCAAAAGAACGCAGAAGCTGCCCACCCCACTTGCTCCACATAATAAGACAAGCAGCCCTTTCTTTCATTCTCAGTGGTAGACAGATACTTGCAGAGCTGGGGGTTCGATTGCAGTAGACTGGGAGTTGCCAACCTGTTGCTGCCATGGCACCCACAAAGGCATTCAATGATGCCCCCAGCAGGTAGCCCAGAATCTGAGCTTTTTTTAAAAAAGGAAGTCTTTAGCCCTCCTAGAAAGTAAGTTATGGAGCAAAATGTGCACTTTGTGAAAAGAGCCAACCTGGCTGTTCCTGCATGTCAGTGTTTAAGCCAATGAATGAAGTCACAGCTGTCATTGATAAGTAAGTGAGTTGTTTGGACACCAGTCAGTTAGAATCCTGGGGTCTTAAAGTGCTGCTGTTTTGCCCTCTCCTTTAGTGCACTTTTCCTGCTTCTGCCTTTTTCTCTAGTCCTTGAAATTGCTATCGCTTGGCCTTTCTTTTTTCCTAGCAACCAGGATGCTGGATCAGATAGTGCCTAGAAATTATTTTCTGTTAATACTACTAAACAATAAGCACAGGTGAATGTTAAAAGAATCACCTCTCCCCCAAAAGCAAAATGTGAAAACTTTGCAAAGAGGCTTAGGTATGCCTCTTCCTTTGCAGGACTAAAGACCAGGGATTTATTAAGAATGCACTGTAGAGTTGACTTACAATGGTATGCATGTCTACTCAGAAGTAAGTCTCTGTGTTCAGTGGGCTTACGTCCAGATAAGTGGGTACAGGATGGCAGCCAAAAACAGGGTTGTTGTGCCTTGAATTTCCACCTGCCATACAGCTGTTAAAACAGCTCCAGTCTTTTGTAGTATGGAAATACAGTTATGGGAAAAGCTTCATCATGACTACTCTTAATTTGTGTTAGATCTTTGTGACTGATGCCCTCAGGACTCTCTCAAAATTTGAAATATGCCCTCTGGTCCAGAAAGGTTGGCTATCCCTGCTGTAGACAATGGGGGGAGGGGAAGCATTCTATCCAGCAGCCTCGGTGGGTGGGCACACTCATTCTACAGAGACATTGCAGTGGCTCTTAAGTGGGCATGACCCAGAGTCTCCTAGCTGCAGTGGAGACAATTATGCTGCCTGGCGTTTTGCCTCTGTCCTGTTCTCCTAAAAGGAGTGCTCTGTGGGATCTCATCCCTTCAGAGTTGATTCCAGCCTCTCAAACGCGGAGCTAGGCACAGTGGCAAAGACCTTTGGTCTCTTGGATTCTTGGTTTGTGGCAAGCGCTAGCCTTGGTAGATGGGCAGTGGAGGATTAATAAGCCCAGTGACATTCTAGAAATAATTATGATGCTTGAGGCTGTAGTGTAGATTTGGCCATTATACCAAAAGCTCAAATGAAACACCTTATAATAAACAATACCTCCCCTGCCCCCCTTTTAAATTTAACCTAAACTCAGCTTTGCCTTCCATTTAGTTCAATTTAGTTGAATTGATCCTTGGGTGAATCTTGCCATTCATTTAAAATAATTTCTTCCCATTTGTCTGCAGAGACCAGCCATGCCATAAACGAAGCATAATATGAAAATATCTGCAGATTTTTCGGACTTCACCCAGGTTGAGGAATTTGGCTTTTCTTAATGCGGAATTTGACTATGTCTAGCACAGCGGTCTCCTATTAAGTCTAGGGTGCACACAAGCTCTTGTCCCCTTGAGAATGAAAATGGTTTCTTCTCATTTACCAAGGCTTCCTTGAACTTGCGGAGTCTAGTTTTATGCTCTGTGTCTTTCTTTAGATTGAGATCTTACTCTCCACTGTCGTGGAATTTACGACTAGGTTCTTTATGGAGGAGACTTAATAATGAAGCCAAAGCCTGATTTAAGGTTATTTATTCAGCCACGTGTTTAGCTGGAGCAAAGTACAGGACTCAACTAAAATGGCGGTCAGATATGGACATATATATATACCCCCACATTCGTCATGACCATGGCAACAGTTTCAACCAACTGTTCTGTGCTAAAGTGCCACAGTGATGCTCTGCTCCCTGTACCAACCATCCTCCTCTATGCATTCCTGCGATATCAGTATCCTTGGCACTTCACTCTATTACAGCAGTGCTATTCACTATTGTCTACGTGACCCCCCTGCTCACAGGGAATGGCAGTCAGAATTGTTCAGGATCAGTCAGAATCCTCACCACCTACTCTCACAGGAAGATGTGCAGCCTTCACCCTATTGACAGCTATCCTATTTATTTATTATTAAACTTCTATACCGCTCTTCCAGAAGGAGCCCAGGTGGCAAACAAACAACAAACACTAAAGCATATTTAAAAACAAAACATCTATTTTTTTAATCTTTAAAAAAAATCTTTTAAAAACATCCTAAAAACAATTCCAACACAAATGTCCACTGGGGTAAGGTTTCTATTTTATTTAAAAGGCTTGTTGAAAGAGGAAGGTCTTCAGTGGACAACAGGGATGGTGCCTGTCTAATATTAAAGGGGAGGAAATTCCAAAGGTTCACGTTGATGTTCTAGAATTGCTTTTTGTTCTTTAGGGAAGATGCTGCTGCTGTTGTGTTCACTTTCCATAAAAGCAAACCACCTGAATTCACTCCCTTCAAGCACACCATTACCAGCTCCTTGGTCCTCTTGGGGCTGCATTGCATGTAAACGACAGTCCTCTGTGCCACCTGTTTTTGTGGGATACAGGGACGTGATTCTGGCCCAGCCAGTAGGGATAATCCCTGAGATAATGGGAGTTGTCCTTCAACAACTGGAAGCTCACAGGTTCTCTACTCCTGTTGTAACATTTGAATGACAAGAGTTCGGATGTCTCTAGGACTTGGTGGCTGGCTGCAGCTCCTAGGATCATAGCATGCCACGTTCTCAGAGACAAAAAAAAATCCCTTTCATATATTACCCTGGTGTTTGAGGTAATGTAAAATGGCTCTTATACTTGCTACTGTTGAAAAGCCAGCGTTGAAAGATAGTGGTGTTTTTGCAGAGTCATGACTGCTAGGATTGAGCCTCTGTTACCCCTCAAAAATAATGGTTCTAGTCCACATGCCCTGTGGTTACCCCTCAGAAATAATGGTTCTAGTGCAGGGTTTTGGAATGTGTATTTCTCATTCAGCCCAAAAACTGATGGCCACTTTTGGGGCCTAGTCTGTATGGGCAAATTGCACCAGCCTATGGCTTTGGTAGCCCTATTTTATTCAAGCTAAAGCCAGGCGATTTCAGCTCCCAGCTTCAATTTTTAAGCTGGTGCTTTAAGTGGGTTTTGCATCATTTCCCCCTCCTGAACAATTTGTTAAAATACCTATTTCTCCTGTGTGTGGATGAGGAGCTCTGGATTGGTTTCCATCAATGCCTGAAATAGAATGCAACACATTCCAGACTTTCGCTTCATCTTTTTGCTCATATGCAGAGTAGCATGAGGCATTGGGGGGGGGCAGAAGGGCAAGAGCCAGGAGCCCGAATTGACTAGGAGGGCGGCGTTTCAGGGAGAGAAGATGGGCTGCAGGGGAACAAGTCCTGCCCTCTTGCACAGCAACTCCTGCCACAAGGCTGAAAGCCCAGAGAGGAGCCTTGTGCAGCCTTGGAGGATAGCAGCTGCTGCCCACAAGCAACCCCCCCGCCCCCAGGTTAGGGGACAGAAGCCCAGGACCAGGTAGCTATTAGTAGAGAGTGGAGAGGGAACTGCCAGGGCCATGCTTGTTTTGCTCTGGGAAACATTTCTTTTATGCTGCTGTAGTAGAAGCAGCATTAAAGCACCCCTCACAATATGCATCAGTAGGCTGCCTCTCGGCCCATGTGGTTGCTAAGCATCTGTTGCGTCTATGGACCCTGGGATGCTTGCTTTTTGCTGCAAAGAGGTGGAGTTATGCAAATTGCTGTGCAAAGAGGATTGAGGATTGGCTGTCACTAGAAGCTGGCAAGCCCAGTTCCTCTTCCTTCTAAGCCACGGTGTGTGTGTGTGACAGCATGAGACCAAGAAAGCCTTCTGGTGCTTATTGCTTTCCACTTAAACATGTAAATGTACTGCCTTCAAGTCAATTCTGACTTATGGCGACCCTTTAATAGGGTTTTCATGAGGCTGAAAGGCAGTGACTGGTCCAAGGTTGCCCAGTGAGCTTCATGGCTGTGTGGGGATTCGAATCCTGGTCTCCCAGGTCGTAGTCCAACACTTTAACCACTACGCCACACTGGCTCTAAAGTGGCTTTAAAAAGAGGCTAGACAAACAGCCTTGGTGGCTGTGCACTACCTCTGCTTTTGGAGGCAGTATGTCTCTGAAGAGCAGTTGCTGGGAAGCAGCAGCCAGAAGGTTACTCAGGCCATGCTTGTGGCCTTCCCATAAGCCTCGTTTGCCACTGGGAGAACAGGATGCTGAACTAGATGGGCCTTTGGCTTGATCCTAATGGAGGAAAAGGCTAACGATGGCTGCTAGCCATGAGGGCTAGGTTCTGCACCCACTATCAGAGGCAATATGTCTCTGGACTGCAGTAGCTGGAAATTGCAAGTGGGTGGAGGTGGTTGTTGGCTGGCCGCTCAGCTAGAGATGGGCGTTAGGGAATACCCTTTTAGAAACCTCTTAGAGAAGCCATGCGAGCAAGGGGTATATATAACACTGTGCTTTCTTTGAACAAATACACGTGTTATTTTTCCAGTTCTGTAACCAGAAATTCAGAATTGAAATAAAGGGGGCAACTGTGGTAAAGTAACGTCCATGTGGTGGTGTGGTTGGAGGCAATTCCTGGAGAGTGGGGCAGAAAAACCACTTGTTGAAGGCACCCAACATTTTGTTGAGGAGCCAATCATTTTACTGATTGTTCTGTATTGCTTTTAAAGTTTTTTTTAAAAGAGTTGCAAGAGGGTGACACAAATCTTATAAATCAGTCAATCCAATAATGCCTGATGGGAGGAAAGGGCGAGTTCAAGAAACAAGGGAGGAGGAGGAGCCATTTGTATTAATTACAGTACAACTTTTATTAATACTGGAATCTTCACAGTGCATTCGTTACTTGTAGCAGTGACTATTTCAAATGAAGGAAGAAGGGATAGGACAATTATTTTTAAGAATGAAAGACAGCAGCGGGACAGAGGGGACTGCTAGAACGGGCAGGGAAAATAAATTAGAAGGGAAAAAAAGCAAGGTAACAGCACCAGAATAGTTAACGTCAGCTGAGAGAGACATTTCAAAGGAGTTTTTTCTCTGTACAAAAAATAAAAAGCAAATTGCATACATTTGTCACGCATTGTCACTGTTGTAATTTCTGGTCATGACAGGGAGGCATGGGACCCACCGAAGGGCTGGTTGGTTAGAACTAAATTGTTATTCCTACAACAGTATGAGAGTAAGACAGGTTACAACGTGACACAAACAAAGCGCACAGAGAGCGACGTGGGCAAAGGATGATGGAGGTGGAAGGGACTCTGCTGTGGCACTACAGTATGTACAACATGGAGCCTGGCTGTGCTGTGCTTTGCAGGGTCTAATGGGGACATGGAGGGTGGGGGAGAGCCAGGAAGAGTGAGCAGGCGCCAGCTGTGCTTTTGCAGAGGCCTCTGGGTAAAGAGCAGCTTCAAGGCTGTTATGCTCCCCCTCCCCATCCTCTTCACTTCTCACGGACCTTGTTTGGCAGCCTCGTGTATTTTCTGCCTCTATCCCAAGAAACCACATTTTTCTTGACACTCTCCACCCTACACAGCTCTGCCTTAGGTCTAGGTGTAACTAAACTCACAGCTTAGTCTCCACCGTTCTGCAGTGTTCCTCTGGAATTCTCACCACAAGCAATAGTCACAAGTGTCTTTGCGTTTCTGCTTTGGTGCACTCGGGAATCCATGGCAAGTCCAAAACACAGGAAGCCACTGAATGTGCTGCAGGGTCTTCCTCTCTGCTTTAGCTGTACACATGCGACATCTTTCCCATTTAGGGTTACCTGTCTGCTCATAATCGTAGGAGAGGAAAGCACGATATGGCGTAAAGCTGCTTATCCTCGAGCCCAGCACGAGATCAAAAGATGGAGGTTACTGAGCAGGGCCTGTGTCATAGTTCTGCGCCAGCCCCTCCACGCTCTCATTTCTTGAGCAAGTTGAAGGCTGTTGGTCCCTCACTAGCCAAGCACAGAAAAAGGCCACGGCCTCCCCCTCCTCTTCCCTTGCCTTAGGCCATCTTAGTTCCCAAACATTCACTTTCCCATCACTTTCTTTTCAGGACTGCCCCGTTCCCCAACATCACTTCCATTTGCCAACTAGACTTTGTCGGGCAACATGAGGCTGAGCACAATCATAGAATAGTAGAATTGGAAGGGGCCTATAAGGCCATCAAGTCCAACCCCCTATCACATGGGAGATAGAAGATCAGATGGCGAAGAGTAAGCGTCCTTCTGCTCCCTACATTTTGGGGGGGGTGGTGGAAGCAAACAAAACTGCTTGTGACTGGTGAGGCAAACTGTTCAGGGCCAAGTTGTGTGTGGTACTCTGGCCACATGGCTACTTGCCCTAAACTGGCTGGTGAAAGTCTGTGGTCTTCCAGATATTGCTGGACTCCAACTCCCATCACCATGACCTGAGGCTGATGGGAGTTACAGTCTGACAACATCTAGCGGGTCTCAAGTTCCCTAGCTCTGGGCCTCTTTTTTGCAGTCAGAAATGTGGATGTGGTTACGCTAGCATTCCCCAACCTGGAGCCAAGCCGGCATGACTGCATGATGCCAGGGACGCATGGGAGGTGCAGTCCAACATCTGGAGGGCACCAGGTGGGAAAAGGCTGAATTACACTATGTTCAAGTCATGCCCATTTCACGCCTAAGCTAGATGACGCAGGTGTACCTAAAGGTGTATCCAAAGGTCCCCCCTTTAGATTTGGATGCCCAAATCCCCTTCCTGTTCCCTTTTTAAAAGGCATGTCTGTTGCCATTGCTTTCCCTCTGGGCTGTTGCAACTCTTTTCTCTTCAGAATGAACAAAGACAAGGTTTCCAGGACCAGTCAGGGAATCACATAATGCATGGGATGAGACTGACATATACCAGAGCTGACTGGGTAGGCAGCAGTGTCACTGAAGGTAAACTAACCAACCAAGAGTGAGGACTGTGCTTCTTGGGCCTGCCCTATTTGTCAGCCGATTGAACTGATGATTGCCCTCACTCTGCACATGCTTTTGACCCCTTTCAAAGTATCCACCACATACTGGCAAAAGGGGGTGCTTTCTGATGCTGTCAAATAATATTCAGACGAGCCCCCCACACACACATGTGCACACTTCAGTGTAGTCCTAGCCATGTTCATACCCGCCCACAACATGTTAACCTGGAACAGGAACATTGGACCCGATAACCCTGACTGACTCTTGCGCACGCTGCCTGTCAGTAGGGTCTCCAGGGTCAGAGATTGAGCCTAATCCTATGCCAAGAGTTGAAGGGGGGGGGGTTTCTGCAGCTGCTCCACCATGCAGTGTGACAGCATTTTTAGCTGCACTAATATTCCAGAACGTCTGCGCTTCTGTTTGATAAATTTTTGCTTCGCCAGTTGGCTGTAGCAGAATACCAGAGTGGACACCCTTGGATTTTGCACCCTGCTTGCAAAATCCACTAAGGCCCTCTCCTTCCATCCACACAGGGGCCTCTTGCCCTATGACTTCACCCCTGTAGCCGTCCTCCCCATACCTACTTTGCTTTTCCATTGCGGCCCCTCCTCCCCTCCCTGGGATGCTATTGCTATATCAAAACCTTCTAGCCTGGCACCAAAGTGGCACTGAGGGCAAGTCAGTGGCAGCCCAACCTTGGCCTCTCTACCGATGCTACCAATGAACTTTGGGTCAGGAAGTGATCGTGAAGCCAACCAAGGTCCGTGGCTGTGACTAAGCGTCTCACGGGGGATGGTGCCCTTGGTTAGGAAGCACAAAGTCCTCCCACGTGACACAGGCCTGTGGGTCTCCCGTTCACTGCTGCTTGCACGCCCTTGATGCGCAAGGACCCATCTGGGAACAGGAATGGGCTTTCTGGGACTGTTTATATCGGTGTAAATGCTTGTAAAGTCTTGCGTGAAGTAGCTGATACAAACAGATGGCAAATAGAAAAGAACTGGCACAAAAGAGAGACGAAGAAAGGGGGAGGGGAGAGGTGCCGCACAGGACTCATAGTGCCTTTTCTGTCCAGAGGAGATGAGAGCTCTTTTTAGAAAGGACAGCCTCCATTTCATTGCCATGTGGTTGTGTGTGTTGTTTCCCCTAAGAAGACTGTAGCGGCTCGATCCAGATTTTCACTCCTCCCCGACAAACCTATCGCAGAGATGGCCTCCAGCATGGTGGTGGCAACAGCGGATGCCTACAGGAGAGGAATAAGGAAGGCGCAGAAGGGAAAGGGAACCTGGCAGGGCAGCAGATGAAAAGCAACATAGAAAATAGGCTCCAAAACCAGTTCTGTGCTAGGCTGTGCCCTTGTGGGTTTGTTAGCGAAGGCATTGAGTTTGGTCTTTTAAATCTAGACTCTGACACTATCTCCCGAAAGTGGCTTTGCCTTTTGTGGTTTTGTTAATTCTCTTCCATTTCTCCTGGTTCAGCCGTGACTCCACTGTTGCTCTCTGACCGCAGAATATGCAGTGAGTAGGCAGCTGGTAAGACTGCATCACAAAAACCGCGGCGCCGACCTGTCATTGGTGATGGTCCTGCGCAGGCGCACCCCACGCCGAATGGCTACCAGCATATCCTCTGCAGGCGGGTCGCTGGAGGCTGCAGGGGGAGGAGCGGGCATCACTTGTCCAGGACCGAGGACAGACAGCACTGTGGGGAAGGGAAACTGGCCCTCACCAAGGGCATGGGCACTGGCCACCAGCTCACCAATCTTCTCCACCAGGCTGTGCCGGTTGGCTGCCAGCTGCTGCTCTTCCTCCTCGGTGGAGAGCTGTTTCCCAGCCCCTGCACACACTGAGATCTCCATGACATTGCTGCCCCAGGCAGTGTTGGGCAAGCTCAGCCTCTTTGGCGAGGATTTGGAGAAGTCCATGGCGCTTGGTGAGGCATCATCAGCATAGAAGACACACTCCTCACTGCCCACCCGGGTGCAGCTGGTGGTATCAGGGGAGTCTGGCACGGTGGGAGTCTTGACAGGGACGATGGGGGGTCTGATGGGAATAGGACCAGCATTGGAGAGGGTTCGGCGTACTGTGGGCTTAGTGGATGGGGTGCGGCGAATGGTGGCCACTCCTGGCGTGGCACCAGTGGGCAGGCCAGCTGTAGAAGCTGGTCGCTTGGTCTGGATCATGCGCCGGTAATTCTGGGCAATGTTGCTATTGCGAGGGATGGTTGAAGATTTGTCAAATTCGCCCTGGGCCTCCCCTTCAGCATCACCGTTCACTGAATAGCAGTCGTAATCTGAGCCTGAGAAGGAGGTGACAGGTGGACAGGGCTGGGATCAGCTGAGCAGCCAGCAGTGCACCACATGCACCAGACACTCCCACCCCACGGCACGCTGAGCACTCACCCCCGCACTACAAAAAGACACAGGTGGTGTGCAGGTCAGCTGTAGCCCCTTCATAATTTAACCCAGGCAATCAAATGGACTTGGAGAAAATATACAATAAAAGTTTATATATTTTTTAAAATCATAGTTGCCTTGTGGCTCTTTCTACCACTATAGACCAGTTACAGTCTATAATAAAACAGAGCAACATAGAAAAAAATAATGGAACGTATAAAGTGGCAGAAAGTTTCACAAGGCAATGCTGTAATTTTTCCAGAACACAGATTCAGACTCATGCAGAACTTTGGCTACACAAAGCCCCACTGTATTGAACTGTACTTGGCCAAAAATGATTGGTCTTGTGCAACAGATGCTCCTGGCAGATCATGCCAATCTTCTTGTGTTTATTGAATTCTGAGGCATCTTGTTTGTCTGGGTACTCGCCAATTAAAAAGGCAATGATGGTTCAGTTTGCATATCACATTAAACCATAGCTAAAAACAAACTATGGTTTTATGGGAAAGCACAATAGGGTGGTGCACATGGCTGAAAAGTTCTCATGCTCTGGAGGAAACAAGCCACAGTCTGTCTTATTGTGCTGCCAGACCCCGGGCACGTAGGACAGTTCTCTCCAAACAAACCAGGAGCAATAAGAAAAGTTTGCCTGTGAAAGGGCAAACACCTTTTTCCAATCCAGCAATAATTTTATCAATGGTATTGCTTCCCCCACCCCCTGCTATCACTAGCCCTTTCTAACATAAATTCCTCTACTCCTGCCTTCCCCCTTCCCCCCTCCTGTGCCAGGCATTCTGTACAGCCCACAGATTTTTTCTTGTGCTCTGACTCTTGCCCTCTGGATACTATTCAGCTCCAACAGTTGCCCACATCCCCTGGACCTCAGGATGCAGCAGCATGGATACCTTGCGAGGGGATGGTGTCCTCAGAGCAGGAGGGCGTGGTGGTCTGGGTGCTGTAGCCGCTGGAGTATTGCAGTGAGTCCCGGCTACTCTTCTGGTGCTCCAGGCTCAAGCCACGGGTCAGCACCATCGCCAGGTCACTGGCAGCAGGGGACACCTCCTCCCCATGCTGGTGGTAGAGAGACAGAATGGGATGGGAGCGTGAGGAGCAGGTCTCAATGCAACAGGGCTGATACGGCTGACCTGGGCCTGTCAAAAGCTCTGTGCAATTCTGCAGAGATCCTCTGCCCAAAGAGCAGTAGCCATTGCGGAAGGTAAGCAAACAAGAGGAGCTCAGGAGGAAGGGGAGAACAACATGTCCTCTCCTTCCCAAAACCATGTTGGCCATGAACACAACACTTGTAGGAGAGAGTCAGCTGGTGGCCGGGGGGGGGGAGCTGGCCTGCGTGAAGTGCCCCCATTCTGCATGCACAGCATTAGCTGTACAAGGGGAATGGGGGGGACCCCCTTGTAATGTATAACTCTTCCTAGAGAAGATTCCTAAAGGATTTTGATTTATTTTGCACAGAGTGTGAGGAAGACGAAAACAAGGAGGGCTGCTGAGGTGGGGGGCTGTGTGGACAGAAGCCAAGAGGAGAATGGCACTAAGCTGCAGTGCCAGCCCTCACTCCTTCTGTGGCTGTGGCCCACTGGCAGACCCATGTCATCTCTGCCACACCAAACGCATCAAGTATGCAACAGGCACGAGCCATTGAACTGCTGGGCACCCAGGGCATGCCATTTTTCACATGTGATATGAGCAAAGCCCACCAGTCACAAAATAGTTCTCAGGGAGAGCTCCCTCTGTTGCCCTGAAATTCCTTTCTGCAATCACCCAAGGATAAACCTCCTCCTGGAGCTAGATGTGCACTGAGCCCTAGGTCTCCCCCAAAGAGCTGCAGAAGAGCGACTGAAGCAGGGATGCAGCCACAGGGCGGATTTCAGAGGGAGAGTGGTGGGCATCCCCTCTGCCCCCAGCTGCTGCTTCCCCAAGGTGGGGCACGTCCCCTTCCCACTGCTTGGAAGCTCTTTGACTCTGGGGGTTTTGCAGAACATTTAGATCCACCCTGATTCATTCATTCAGCAGACTTTTTTTAGCTACATTGTGTTCTTCCTGAATATAGATATATTTAGTTGGGGACTCACTTTAAAGTAATCAGGTTAGTGCTTTGTCACTTGGATATCACGTACAATTATCTTTATTATTTCTTCTACTATTGGTCATTAGCATTTTGGAGCTGGGGTATTTTGCTTTCATCAGATCACTCTTTCAAATTTGTAACAATTGATTCCTGGAGCCTGTTTTATTGCTGGAGCCTGAAAGTTCAACTGACAGAGAAGCAAATGATATGCACAGAACTATGGAGGCTCAAAAGGCAGCACTTTTGCAGACGGAAGCCAACACTTCACCACAGAGCCCACTGCACATTGAGCCCTGCAGACCTTGTTGAGGCAAGTTCCACTTGAGCCTCAACACAGAGCTTGCAAAAGTCAGAGCCAGGCCCCACCCTAGTCCAACAAGCCCCCCCCTCCATTTCCACCCTGACCCTGGTGGTACCTTGGCAGCGATAGAGGCTGGGGACATGCGAGGCCTGGGCCCTTCCTCCAAGCTAACTCCCGGATACACCAGGGTGGTGGTGGAGCTCATCTCTGCCTCACGGAGATGCTCGATGCGGTCTCTTCTTCGCTGTAGTGTATTTCCCACTGGCTGCTCGTAGAGGTTGGCTTTAGACCAATCCTGCAAAATCCAAGAGAAACTTGGTAGGACAGCCCAGTTGGGCCCGCAACACCAGACGCAGCATTGCAAAGAGAGGTGAACATGGAGCAGGGAAGAGATGGCAGAATGCATCTGGAAAGAAGGAGATGGGGCAAGGTGGGAGCTGGATGGAGTGACTGGCGAGAGGGCCACCCCAGGGCAAGGACCAGAAGATCATGGCAATCACAAAATGGCCCTGCAACCATTTTGTTTTGTTGGGCTCACAACTGTGCACTTCACTTTCTGACTAAAATGCTTGCAACAGAGACACAAGAAAATGTTTAAATTCCAGACCAGGAGTTCCCAAGTAGTGCAATTAACTGTCTTGCTCCTTTTAAAAATAATGGGTTCTCTCTCCAGCAGCTTGAAACAGCTGTCAATCATGCTACATCATGCCTCCAACAATTTGTACCACCCCCAGAAAGACTGACGCATAGGATGACATTGCAGTAGAGTGTAGAGTATTCTCCTGCTGGAATCTCAATTTTCTTGCTTTGTGATCTGATCAAACACTGTTGAAAAGCCAGGCAAATGCATCTTAGTTTGTTTAGGTTGCTTTTAACTTTTCAATTATGTGTTCTAAAACTGTTGTAATCTGCCCTGGGACCTTTGGGTGGAGGGTGGGTAATAAATTCTAATAATTAATAACAAATAATGCTTCTTAGGGAAAATGCTATATAAATACTGAGTGCTCAAAATGCACCACATTCAGTTCTGTGTGATCCTTGCAACTACCTTCTAGGGCAGAGCAGCGATGCAGATGGCCTAAGCTCAGTGAGCTCATGGACTTCCCAGGGTTGTCCACATTGACGCCCTAAGTGGGAAAGCGTGGGAGAGAGAGATCCTGCCCCAACTCAGGCTGCAGACTTGAGGATGGGGTAGGCAGGTGGGTCAGCTGAGGGGAAATACCCCATATTCTGAAATTCCCAATGCTCGCCACTAAATTTTAAGCATAATTTGCTGGCAAGAAACTTTGATCTTCTTTCATAGGCAAAGGAGAGAGCTGTAAGATTTTGCTGAGCTTGGGACATTCAGCCCTAGAGGCTGCAATGCCACAGAAGATCCGGTGCGTGGACATGGTGTGGAAGGCTGGCCTCACTGCCACGTGATCCCTGAGTGGGGACTTTCCTTCCCGAAGGGAGGTAGGGTTGAGCCTCTGCCAGTCTCAGGGGGGCAGGAAGCAGAGCGCAAGGGGCCCTGGATGCAGGTATTTGCAGCTACAGCCCTGCAAGCCAGAGGAGTGTGTGGGGGGGAGTTGAGTCACGCAAGTGCCTAAGGCTGACCCAGCCTCTTCCAAAGGCTCAGAGCTGTTTTTGCATTTGAGGAATACCTTGGCAATGGCAGCAAGCTCAACAGGCACATTTCCCAAAGAGCTGGCTTCAGTTTGGCAATCCCTTCCTATACTTCAACTCCTGCCAGTCCTCACTGAGAGAGAGAGAGATCTCCTCTCAACTCTTCCCAGCTGCTTCTCTCCAGGGACAAGGAATTTCTGAAACGACAGGTGCAGGGGCTGAAAGCTGCCTAAAATGTGGCCCCCTTGTTCTTGCATTTCCACAATGCTGTGGGAAAGGCGGACAAAGTGCCTTTTGGCCTCCTCCAGAGCACAGGACAGCATAGATAAACCTGAGGTGTGGCTTACAAACAAAGCCATCAAAGAAGAGAGATTTCTCTTGAAACTTTGACTTCTCTTTAAATTGAAACCAAAAGGAAACTCTGAACCCTTCCATGACTGGGGGGGGGGAGAGACGGGGGACGGAGACCCAAGGGAACAGCCAGCACCGCCTCCCAACTGGGCTCAGCAATATTTTCTTTTTTTTTTTTTACAATAATTTTTATTCAAATTTTGACTTCCGGGAAGGGTGACTTCGCTTGTGCCTGCTTTTGAGACGGGCTCCCGCCTCAAAAGAAGCTTATTCAGATATAAATCAGTCAGAACATTTTTTTTTGACTGATGAAATTTCTCCCAGGCAGGGAGAAACGTAGAGATCAACCTCAAAAGCCTGTTTTTGTTGGGAGGACTGGATTTCATTAATTTATGAGAAAAGGTCCAGCCAGCAATGCCGGACGGACTTCCGAACAAGCTCTATCTGATTAATGCGATACGTTTATCTTTTCTTCAAAGAGAAAACGGACTAACAGGCAAGCACCCTTCTTTCTATTCTTTTTTTTACTTGGTTTAAATTGTTGCAGCAAAAAGAGATTTGTCAAATGAATCAGCTTTAAAGAACTTCTGGGTGAGCTATAACTCTTCTCTGTTATTCACGAAATTAACAGCTTATCTCTGTTTCTATTGCAAAAAGCTGTCCTAGAAGTGCATTCTAAAGATATAAACAGAAGAGGGATTTCTATTCCGAGGAACATTATATTGTCTGGGACTATTCTCTTTTTGGTCTATTTTATTTTGATGAATCTGCTTCTTCACGACGCCACTAACTGTTTTGATGCTGGGAACTAAATTTGTTTTGTGTTCTTGAACATAGAGAGATAAGGCAGGCTGCTCTGTTTATACTGTGATGTCATCAAGCCTGGAATATTAACCCAATTGTTGCTGAAATAAGAAGTGGTTCTTCTTTATTTTTGTTTTGTTTTGTTTTCGTGGTTTTAAAAATGGCAATCAAGAAAGTGGCTGAGAATCTGGAAGTAATTATGTTTCAGAAAATAATGGATGAGATTGAGATAACGAAACAAACCCTGCGACAGGCCAGTAAGGAGCTGAAAATGGAATTGAGCAAAATGACGCAGGAGCTTAAAGAAATAGGGGATCCTGTGAGAGAGGAGAATGAGATCAGAGATGAGAAAAGAAAAAATAAAGGGAAGATACAAGCCCTGGAGATTGGAACAAATGTGGAATTGGAAAAAGATCTGGAGTTTATGGATATTAGAAATAAAATCTACTGTTTGGAATTTAACGTTATCTCTGAAGAAATTAATGAAGATATTAGAGATAAAGTTATCAATGGCTTGGATAATCTTCTGGACTGGAATGACGTGATGGAGCTTGATATAGAGAAAATCTATGGAATTAACTGCAGCCATGTGACAATGAAAAAACTCTCAAGAGATGAGCCAGTGCATTTTGTAAAAAAGAAGAACAGAGATATGACTTTACAACAATATTTCAACAACTTATTCGGAATGGATGGCAAGAAAATATTTGGGATAGAGGAAATTCCCATCAGACTCTTATTATATGACTATGGCTATGACAGCAAGATTATTATGGAATACTGATAATGGAAGATTGGACACTGAAATTACTGGACTTAACAGGACTATTGAAGATGGAAGATGGAATTAATATGGATAATGGAATAATGGCTATTGAAATTATTGGACTTAACAGATTTTGATGAGATGGATTAATCAATATGTTTATTTGGATTATGGTTATGACAATAAGATTATTATTATTATTAACGAGATGGATTAATCGACATGTTTATTTGGAGAAAAATTGATAGATATATTTCTTAAAGAACTGAAACCTCTCTTTGACTTTTTGTGGAAAGAATAAAGTAATGTTTATGAGATTTGATGATTAATTAAGATAACTACTGGAGGAAAGTGATTTTATAATATGATTTAAGAGACAGGATTGTTATATATTGTAGACCTACAACTGATCTGCGACAAATGGGAAGTCAACATTTTATTTTTTTGTTTAATCATTTTTGTTTTGTTTTGTTTTTTGTCTTTGAATGTTTTATGATTTTGTTTTGTATGTTTTATGAAAATTTGAATAAAAATTATTGTAAAAAAAATAATAATTTATTATTATTATTATTAATAATAATAATAATAATAATAATAATAACGTGGGATGGACACACCCACACATAGACAAGCACGCAGACCCGACACGCACACACACACCGCCCAAGGGGCTGTCTCTGCTTCTCAGAAACCTAACTTTGAAGAGCAGATAGCGATGGGAGGAAGACAGCTTGCAAAAGTGACTTTTCCTGACCTTGCAAAGGTGCCGCTTCTCCCTCTTGTGTGCCGAAGGGTCATTTCTGGAGCACTTCAATCTGCACGCAATAGCAGTGCCCTAGGGGAGGAAGAGGCTCCTTTGCAATGGAGTTCAGATGGCTCATTGGGTCTGATCCGGCTGGTGGGGCCACCACCACACTGCCCTGGCCCTCTACGCTGGCTGGCAGTGGCTCTCCAGAGTTTGAGACTGGAGGGGAGTGAGCCTCGGACCTTCTGCATGCAAGACGCTACCACTGAGCTACAACCCTTTGCTGGGTTCACACAAAGAACATGTGGATGGTGCAGAAAAAAGCCTGAATGGAACCGCAAGAGCTGAGGCTCTTACTCCTGAGCAACGTCCACAGGATCCTCTAGAAAGTACTCGTTGCCTCCTTTGCCTTCCACAGGGGGATCTCTAGGTTCCCGGCGGGTGGGCTGGGAACACATCTGTCCAGAGCCAATGGAGTGCAGGAAGGCTCCTGCTCTGGCCACAGAGCAGATGCCTCCCTTGGTCAAGGGTCTGGGAATGGACACACCACAATATACACACCAAGCTAAGGCTTCTTCTGGAGCTTCCTTCAGTCCTGGCCACATGAGCTACATGCAGAGATTTCCACTGAAACATAGTAAGAAACCATGGTGAAGAAGGACCCAGAGCCCAAACGTGATTGCTGCACACCCAGCCAACCTGCATGGTGGAAGGGGGAGGCTCACAGCAACCCACTGGGCAGAGCTGCAGAGGAAGCCAGAATCACACCAGATCATCAAGCCAGTACCAAAAAACCCCACCCCAAAAGCGCCCAAAGCCAGCCAACAAAGGAGTGGGGACAGGATTCAGGAGCAGAAATGATGGAGAAGGAGGAGGCAGCAGCTAGTGCAGGAGGGAGGGGGGTCCATTTCCTTAGAGGTTTATGGCATGCTAAAGCCCTGCAGTGCATCAGCCACTCCATGGGGTGGGGATGGCCCCAGGGTCCTGGGTGTGAGATGGGGTGAAGGGAGGAGGATGTTATTGATTCACGCTTCACCTTTTGGCCGCCAGACCATGCCCCTGTAGGAGAACTAGAACTAACCGAGGTTGGGGAGTTGCATTCACTAACAGACTGGCAGGTTTCTGAGGCTTCGGACGATGCGGAGCTGGAGGATTTCTGCCATGCCCAGTCCAAAGATCAGCAGGAACAAAACAGACATATGAGAGAGAAGAAAATTGGTTATGCAGCTGATGGGGGACAAGCAGCAGGGAGAGGGAGAGGGAGGGGGGAGGGAGGGAGAGAGAGAGAGAGAGAGAGAGAGAGAGAGAGAGAGAGAGAGAGAGACAACCCGACTCAAGCGCAGAGCAGCTGGTTTTGCTCACGGAAAGCTCAGGACCACATGGGATTTGCACTTCCAGTCCCCTGAGATAACGTTTTGGCAGGGAAGAGGAGGAAGCCCCACACAAGTGCAAGGGGAACGTAAGGTGCAGGGAGCTGAGAAGCTTGAGGAAAAGCCCCCGTTCAAGATACAGAAACAAAGCACCTACGAAGCCAGAGGAATGTCCCAAACTTTGCAGACCTCAAATCAGGGCACCCACCCTTCCTGCCCACAGGACAACCATTCAGCTTGAGCCTCCATGAGATATTTTACTTTATTGTATAGTTTTTTTCCCTAACCTGCTTTTGTTAGACTCATTTCAAGGCAGCTCCATAAACAAATGCTCTGCAAGTCTTAGATAAAAACCCCATGCAGCATTTCCTGCACAAGCCCCAAGGAAAGACCCATTTGCTTTTCGCACAAAAAAATGGGAAAGAGAATCTGAGTGACGGTTGCATCCTTGATGGTGGAATTCAGCAATCCATGCTTTGGTACAGCCTTCGCCAAACTGGCACCCTCCAGATGGTTTTGAGCAACAACTCCCAACAGCCCCAGCCGGCATGGGCATGTGATGTTGGGGCTGACAAGAGATGCAGTCCAAAGCATGTTGAAGGCACCAGGGTGGGCAGGAGAGGTGCCTACTACATTCCATCCTCCTCCAGGCAACCCCTGTGATGGAGAATGAAGCCATTATTTGCCTAGTTTTGCAGGCTGAGAGAGACCACTTTGCCCAAAGCAGGAGATGAGCCAAGATCTTGCCATGTACCCCCCATATAGTCAAACATCCCCCAGAGCTGAGGCCCTCACACATACACAGAGGTTGTCCATCACTCCTGGAGAACTGATGCTGTCAGTTCCTGGGGCTTCACAACCACAGGCTATTCCCATTCCCATGCAAGAAGCCAACAACTCTCCCAGAGCCAGCTAGCCCGCTTTCCTCAAAATGGGGAGTGGCGCATCCAGCCCCTACCCTTGTGCTTACTGATGGGCCCTTTCCATCCATCCCCCCCACCGGTGTCTTGTGCTGCACGTGGACAGACACCTCGCCCTGTTTGTAGAAAGGACGAACCAGAGTAGAGAGCAACTCAGTTGAACTGGAGCAGAGCGGGAGATGGCAGCTCCCTCGAGGGGTGCATCACCTGTCACATGCCCTATGGCCACCAGTACCTCAAACTTGGCCACTGACTTCCCTTCAGGGGCTCTGCAGGCATGGCTGGGAGCCTTTTCTGCCCAGGCCTTCCCTTTCCTTTCCACAGCCTGTTGTGGCCACCACATTGAGCTTACCTGATTGGTGAGGTCTGAGGGCATTGGCGAAGGCGGCTTGGAGAACATGGCATCCTGGGAGATGAAGCCAGAGTCATGCGATGAGACGCTGGACAGGCGGGTGTTGGCATTTACCGGCTGTGCCATGCTGCAGTAGTGACAAATGGCATTTGGTGAGGATGTGTGAGGACTACTGAGCCATGGGGGGCACCTTGCAAACTGTTAGCACTGCTAAAGGGTAGCAGGGGGGTGCAGGAGAGACAAAGCCCATGGACAGGTGGGATTTACTAGCATGTCTTTCCATGGAGTGGGGAGAGGTTATTTCCTCTTGTATTTTTTTTCTTAAATAGCATAACAACTGTAAAAAGTGCTGTGAAAAAAAGAAGGGGAAAAAGGGAAACTCGAGCATTAAAGCCTCTGTGAGAAGATTCACTAATAGGCAAAAAACCTTGCAGTTTAAGAATGTACCTATAGCCCACAGATATTTCTATCAAACTTTAAAAAGCAGGGAAATTGGGCAGCTATGGTGAATGCACCAGGGGAGCAGGAGACCTGACCTTCTCTCCGAGATACTGGACTGCCCTACAAATTTGTCAAAATGCAAACACCATTTGGGTTGGTCTTTCACAGTCCAATCCACTTCCTGTGTAGCTTGGAAGAATTTGGTAACATGTGCCTCTGAGCATATGGTGAGTGGGGGCAACACCTGCCATCTCCAAAGATGGAGAATGTAATTTAGAGAGCCAGTTCAAAGGGCATAGCAGAGTCTACCCCCGATCAACAGGAAGGACTGAAATGGTTGAAATCTGCAAAGAGGAGCATTAGAAGGACTGAATGGAACTTGTGAATAGATATTAGAGAAGGATCTTGGCCATGGGGGAAGGCATTCCTGTGTGGAAGTCTAGTTCTAATTCAAATCAAGGCCTTAGCTGTGCAGTAAAGGCTTCTAGTGCAGAAGGAATCCACTGAGTTCAGAGCTCCAGCAGTGGGATCTCAGCCTCATCTGGAACTTGCACAGCTCTCGTGACGCTCCCTCCTGCAGCCCTACCCCCACCAGCTGCGCCAAACGTACCTGCTGCACACGCTGGACTTCCGGGACCCAGAGCTGCTGGGAGAGGACGGCGGGGTCTGGTATGACCAGCTGTAATCGGAGCCCTTCAAATCTTTGATCACCTGCAAAAGATTCCACATGAAAGATAGTTTTGTGGCACTTTTCAGGGTGCAAAGTCTTGTCTCATTTGTCATTCTGATCAGAGCAGAGGCTGAGAGATGACTACTTTCTCAAAAAGAAAGAGACGTTATTGGTGACCACTCTCCTGCTCACCGATCCCAGGTTGGCTGGCTTTGGAATGAGTTCTCACGATGCCCCAATAAGAGCATCTGAAGCTGCCTTGAGACCACTGGCCAATCTAACCCCCGTACTGTCTTACTCCTCTCAATGACCCCTTTTAAAGCTGCATTTCTTTAAAAAAACACCTTTAAAACACATACGTTATATATATACAAACATGTTTGTACATGGTGCCCCACAGCCATTACTGGTTTGGGTCACGTTAGGGTTCTCCATCACTGTGGGTGTGAAGGAATAATTAGTGCCCAGCAGAAAAAGCATTTGGAGCCCAGGATGTGCCTTCTGATTCCTCCCTTTGGGATCACCCCTCCTTGGCTTCAATTAGAGACGGCCACTGTGAAAGGCTTGATGCTGGGCAATCTGGGCATGTGTCCTGAAGCTGGAGGGTGGGTGGACTAGTTCTGTAATCCCCAAACTGTGTGCTGCAATAAATTAATTGGGCAATTAATCCAAAGGGCCATCCACTGAGCCTCTCTGGAGCCACTGTTCTGGGCGGCCTCCTTTAAATCCAGCAAAACTCTTTTGACTTTTCCTTCTATGTTTTCTTTTGGTTTGCTTGCGTTGCTGTTGGATTTTCATGGCTGTTGCTGTTATTGTTATTTATTCAATGTATATCACGCCCTTCCTCCCAAAGGAGCCAAGGGAGGCGAACAACAACAACAACAAAAGAATTAAAAACATCTTAGCAACAGTTTCAGTGCAGACTGGGCATAGACCTCCGTTCAAAGGGAAAGGCCTTCAGCAGGCGCTGAAGACGACACAGACAGTGCCTGCCTAATATTTAAGGGGAGGGAATTCCAGAGTGTGGGCGCCACTAGAGTAAAGGTCTGCTTCCTCTATGTTGTGCGGAGCAGACCTCCTGATAAGATGGTATCTGCAAGAGGCCCTCGCTGGCAGAGGGCACTTACTGACTGGGTATATAAGTGGAGAAACGATCTTCCAGGTATCCTGGTCCCGAGTGTGGTAGGGCTCTGTATATTGTCGTTGATTTTAACTTGTTAACTGTTTTATATTTTTGTACTGGAAGCCTCTCTGGGAATTTGATTTGAAGAATGGGTTACAGATACCTAAATCAAAATACCCCACAGCTACACATCCTTTTCTAACCTCTTCCCAGTGCTCCATCCTTTTGGCTTTCCCACCTGTTCACTGGCTGATGGCAATTTGTGGGGGTCAGCTGTCAGGACCACCAGATCATCAATGATGCCCTGCAGGTGGGTGATCTCTCCAAGCATGGTGATCTCTCCATTCTGCAACAGAGGCAACAGAGAACGTCAACTAAACCATCCTCACATCACAAAGGCACTTTTTGCCTCATTTAACCTGGGGAGGGCTCAGCATAAAGGCAGACAAGGGAACGACTGTGGTGACAATTCCCCAACCAGGGGTGCCGGTCTCCATCCCCTATATAAATGTCCTGGAGACAAAAGTCTGGATTTTTGGAGGAGGCACCAGAGGCAGCTTAGCAGATCAGCCTGGGTGATACTACCGCAAGCATGGGTAACCGCTGGGGCACTTGGGAGTTGTAGTACAAAACATCTGGAAGGTTGGAGAAGGCTGATCAAACTGAAGTCAGCAAGGCTAAGTTTACTGATGAGAGTCCATAGGCTGTTGACAATAGAGAGGGCATGCATTGCAGGCAGAGAGTCTCATCCACAGCATCTCAAAAGAAAGGGCTCAGCCAGATGAACTTTCCTCGAGTACCTGCCCACCTGTGCTTGGCAGCAGCAAGAATCTCATGGCAAAGGGAAATGAAGTCAGTCAAGGGCATCCCTTGCCTTCTCCCTCTTTTTCCTGTCCAGAATCGTTGCCCATTCTGGCTCCTTGCTCACAGCACCCGAGTTCTCAGATTCATCTTGTTTGTGGTACACAAATTATACATGAAAAATACTTTCATGCAAGAAATCTTCAAGTACATGAAAGGTTGTCATACAGAGGACAGCCAGGATCTCTTCTTGGTCATCCCAGAGTGTAGGACACGGAATAATGGGCTCAAGTTGCAGGAAGCCAGATTTCGAGTGGACATCAGGAAAAACTTCCTAACTGTTAGAGCCATACAACAATGGAACCAATTACCTAGAGAGGTAGTGGGCTCTCCGACACTGGAGGCCTTCAAGAGGCAGCTGGACAGCCATCTGTCGGGGATGCTTTGATTTGGATTCCTGCATTGAGCAGGGGGTTGGACTTGATGGCCTTATAGGCCCCTTCCAACTCTACTACTCTATGATTCTATGAAACAGGGTCAACTCTGCAGGAGAACAAAGGCACGGCTTTGATGGCCTCCCACGCCTCTTTCCTCTCCCTTGTGCCTGGTTTTTCTCCTGTTTTCCATTTTTTCTTCACAGCCCCAATTCTTAGGGGTCCCTGCCCCATATGCAGGTACAACCAGGCTCCTTGGGGTGAGTTTGCATGTGAGGGAAAGAAGAGGCAGGGGACACAAAGAACAACCCTGCCTACCTCAGTCGACAAAGAAGTCCGAGTTCAATAGGACTTACTCTCAAGAAACTGCGCATAGGACTGAAGCCTTAGAAAGGAAGGAAGGGGCACATGAAGGAAGGATACGGATTAGCAGTGTGAAGGGTGCAACATGAGAACGTTAGAAGAGCCCGACACATGGATGCCCAAGTGGGAAGAAGCCCGCAAGCAGGACCTCAGCCACAGGAGCACTCTCCTCACCCGTGGTTTCCAGCAACCGGCATTTAGAAGCACATCGCCTCCCACTAGGGAGGCAGAACATGGCCATCATTGCTAGTGGCGCTTGAGAGCCGCCTCCTCCACACACCTGTTTAATCTTTTCAAGCCATCCAAGTTGGTGGCCATCACTGCCTCCTGTGGAAGCAATTTCCATCGTTTAACGAGGCCTTTAAAAAGTATCGCTTCAGGTGGGAGAGGAGGCGTGCACATGTACATGTGAGAACAAGAGCAAGAGCATATCCGTCCCAGAAAATCTTGTTGACATCCCATTGCTCAGAGTCAGCACGAGGCAGGGTTGGTTTGGTTGTTTTTTCTCTGAAAGCTGCCTAAGTTTGCTTCTATACAAATAAATTAGCACATACAATTTCATGCATTTTTTTTCTCCTATAAGCCTGTGCTTGAAATCTTTTAAGTACCTATCAATATCTCTGGTCTGTATTGTGAATCTGAATGGGGACTGACTGTTGATATTTTGTTTGTATGTTTGCAAATAAAAATGCACTGTAAATAGTGGGCTCATTTCCCCCGCAGTATACTCAACATTGAACACAAAACTGTGCAGCTGAATAGTGAGTGAGGTGGGTTGGAGGTGAGGGGCACATACCACCACAGGCTGCAAGTAAGCAGTGAAGGTGCAGAACCGCCCTCGTTCCTCGATGAGTGCCTTGCGCACAGCCTGTTTCTCCGTTTCTTCCAAGAGGAGGTACATGTCATTGACATCTTGGAGGGCGCTGTCCAGTTGAGGCTGCAGGTCCCCTTTACCTGCAAGAGCAATAGGGAGACAGAGACATCACCTCCCCTTCACCCAACAGTCCCCGGACCTAGCCTTAAAACTTCTGGAGGTGGCCCCTGGACAGATGTGCCATCTCACAGCTGTGTATTTGCTAACTGAGGTTAACAGCGCAGCCTCTGAAGCATCAAGAGGTCATCTTGAGACAGAATATGCCAGTGTCTAAAAACAAGCAAGCTTTCCTAGGTTTTACTGTTGCAACTGATGTCTCATGAGATCAGCAATGACTGGT
Organism: Rhineura floridana; assembly: GCF_030035675.1. Taxonomy (NCBI): domain Eukaryota; kingdom Metazoa; phylum Chordata; class Lepidosauria; order Squamata; family Rhineuridae; genus Rhineura; species Rhineura floridana. The sequence goes on from NC_084492.1 coordinate 1,943,499, forward strand.
TGTCTCTACTGAAGACAGCAAAGACTAAGTGGCCATGCAGCAACTTTCCCAACCTGAGATCCTCCAGATGTTTTGGACCACAACTCCCATCAGCCCCACCTGGCATAGCATATTATGCTAGAGCTGTAGTTCAAACCACCCAGAGGACACCCCCTCAAGGAAGACTGCAGTAGAGGAAGAAACAGGGCTCCTCCCAAGGCATGATTTTCTTTTCAGGAATCTTGGCAGCCACAGATTTCCATCAGAGAGCCTGCAGCGCCCTCCCCAAAGTGTCCCACTGTTTTGTCATGAAATTAAAGTCTGGTTAAATCAGCGTCTGTTTGGTTTAAATGCAGCAATAGCCAAAATTACTGAATAGCTCCCAAGAACCAAAAGCAACTATTATGTGTGCCCTGGCCTGTATTAGAGATATTTCATTGTATTCATAACGTTGCAAAGAAACAACCCCCCAAGATGGTGAGCCAAGTGTTGTTGCAGTGTTTTTAACGATAAGCTATTCTGTGAGCCTTTTTGGCTGAAGAGCAGGGTAAAATACTTTTAAACAAATAAATGGTATTTGACTCTGTCTAGTATTTGTAATATTGACAAACCATGATGTTGGTTTTGATGCTCATGATGGATGGAAGCACAACCACTGCTAGCTTAATCCTTAGGATAAAATTTTAGACCACTGGCATAACTGCACCTGCACATTAGTATGAAGACCACAGTTAACCCTTTTCCCTTGCAAGAAGGATCTGGGACCCTCCAAGTGTGGTTGGACTCCATCAGTCCAGCCCTTATGGCCAAGCGTCAGGGATGATGGATTTCTTCTCCTTCAGGAGGTTATTTTAGTAACCAAAATTCTATGTTTTCAGCATAAACTATAGACATTTCTGTTCACCCAAGCACTCCTAGAGTAATGATATCAGCCAAGTATATTACTGGTCACTGTGGAAAGCATGCAACTGAATTTTATGTCATTTTTATATCGCTTAATACATCTTGTATGTTTTATTCTGTGCACACAGCTTTGGAATTTTTAAATATTAAGCAATTTATAAGTATTTTAATAAACAAACAATAACTACATTTGTAAACAGGGCCGAGTCAAAACTTCCATTGTTTTTCAGGAACATGTTTGGCACAGTTGACCACCTTCTTCTCAACACTGTTTAAAGACTGCTTGCAAAATGACCAGCTCCCTGTTTATATTGCCCTCTCTTGCATTCTCCATCAGCTGACTTCATTTGACCTGTCAGTGAGGTCATCATGCAACCACATCTGATTTGGCTGCAAGGCCCCCAGTTGCAGAAAGCAGTGTGTGTGTGTGTGGGGGGGGCTAATGCCATAATTATCCCCCCCTCGAGACATTTTGAGGAGCATCCATCTCACTCCTCCGCTTAGTCGCCTGTTTTGGCTCCCTCCAAAGTTCCAAACTCCCCACCCATTTCTCTCCCCTTCCTCCCAGATTTCCCCTTCTTGACCTCTCAGTTTGAAGTGGACACTTTCTTCCCCATCTTAGCACCACTTTGCCTTTTTCTCCTCTCTCTGCCTTGGTACAGCAGGGCCCCGCTTCTCGGTGGCCCGCTTTTTGGCATTCTGCTAATACAGCACCAGCGGGGCGATCAGCTAGAGGGGGGGCTAGAGCTGCCCGCTCCCCAGCTGATCTCGCCGGAGGAGGGGAAGATCAGCTGTAGAGCGCTACAGCTGATCTCCTCTTCTGGCGCAATCAGACTCCCGCGCTGGAGCTGATTGCACCAGAGGAGGGGAAGAACAGCTGTAGCGCCCGACGGCTGATCTTCTCCTCCTCCGGCGCGATCAGCGGGTTAGGTTCCAGACCCCCGTGCTACAGCCGATCCGCTTTTCAGCAGTTTTCGCTTTTCGGCAGGGGTCTGGAACCTAACCTGCCATATGAGTGGGGCCCTACTGTACCTTCTACTATGCCGTTCTCTGACACAGCCTGGGACGGCCTCCCCGCTCTCAGCATGGGAAGGCGTCTGCTCCTCTTCCTTCCAGCCCGCTGTGATCTCTGCAAAGCGCAGGAGCTGCACAGTTCCTGCTTCCCCTTCCATTGCCACCACGCATGGGCTCCTCCCTCCACTGTCATGGTTCACGTAAATCCTTTGCGCAGCTGACTCTCAAGGCTGGGAGCCTTCCCCCGTGTGTCACACAGTACCCATCATACTGCTGGCAATAACTAGATACTACATGAGACACACATTTCCCTTCTCAAAGGGAGTTGCTGGAAGAAGAAAACCCAACACAGTCATGGCTAGAGAAGTCTGAGGTCTCCTGCCATACAGCATTTTATTTTATTTTATTTTAATTTTCTGGGTGAAACCATAAAGTTGGGCCAAATCAACAAGAGGCCAAACGCTGGTTCATGACTCTTCAGCTCTGCAAAGGCGGGAAGATGTGTGTCTAGAGCTGTCCTTTTCTGCTGTTTTGGACCCTCCCACCCCCCTGCCAAGGGCCATTCTCTTTGCTATTGGCAAGAAGAGTCCCAGCACTGGATCAGTGTCACTGGTTGCATATAGAACACGTTCTTTGGAGCTGCCCGAGTTAAGAGGTGGACTGCCCTGTTCCCATGATGCAACTTGCCTTTTCCTCCACCTGCTCAGTTTGTGCTGGATTCACCACCATCTCTTTCCAACACCCACCCATTCCCAATTCCAACACCATAATTCCAAATGTAAAGCTCAAAATCATCCCAAGTGCAGACCTAAGAGTTACAGCAGTGCTCAATTTGGGTGACTCAGTTGCTTGGAAGCAATCGGGGGGTGAGTGGATGGAATACTCAAGCACACACAAAGCCAGGCACATGGACTTCAGAAGCTCTGCAAAAGTATGGAAGCCAAGAGAAGCCTTAGAGCAAGGCTTCGCTAGAGCCATCCATGCTGACAATTGCCGATGGCTCACAGGCTATGCCAAACAGAGGTGTCGGCAGCAATTCCCAGTGTGTGCAGATCCCACCATGAAAGGCTTAGTTTCATATCCCAGCACTAAGACCACCATGGGGCAACTACACGATGGGCCCTGCTGCCATCCAGATAAGCCACCTGCAGCAGCAGCAGCCCACATGCAAAGGAGGAGAAGCCAGGCGGGTGGACTGCCAGTGTGGGGAGGAATGGTGAAGGATGGAAGAAGGGTTGATGGCTATAGAAAGTCAAGGAATAGCAAGCCGGTGAGACAGTCAGCCCCAGGATATTGAAGGGCTAAAGCTGAGATCCTGATGCCCTCCTTGAGGAAGGAAATAGGGAACCTGTCAGACCTGAATAACTCTGGCTAAGTTTAGCACTAAAGTGCAAACCAGGCTGATGATCATGCTAAGGAAAAGCCAGAACTGGCCTTTTAAAATGGAGATAGAAGCGTTCTGGGAGAGATTTGGGCTCAAGGTGGGTGGACCTCAGCATTTGCCCGAGCAGCATACGAAGCCAGAGAAAGAGGGATGTCAAGATGGGAATGGGCCTCTGTGATGGTGTTGAGAAGGCCTGAAATGAAAGCTGACTCACAGCGCTCAGCTGACTGTCCTATTGCACATGCCTTTGAGGTTCGCAAAGGTGAGGAGGTAGGATACACTTTTATTAAACAAATAACTGGCTAAAAGGGCAGGCACCTCAGTGGGCTGCACGGCACCCAGCAGCCTAAGGGCCGCCTTAGTGGATGAGAGCAGAAGGGGCACAAAACAAGGTCACCTTTGCTTGGGCCAGAGGAGAGATAAGTTGCTTTCGACCTGCATCATCTTCATCAAGTGTTAGGACCCTAACTGAAAGCACCCAGGCTCTTAAATACCCAGGCAAATGGTGACACGTCCATGCAGATGGAAAATGCAGTCTCCCTCTGCACGAGACCCAGCCGCTGGCTGAGGTGTGGCCCCTTCAGAGCGGCCTCCTCCAAGCTGGTGCCCTCCAGATATTTTGGAATACAGCTCCTATGAGCTCCAGCAAGCAGCATGGTCCCTCCAGAGCAGAGGGCTGAGGATGATGGGAGCTGTAGTCCAAAACGTGTGGCAGGCACCAGGCTAAGGAAGGCTGCTCCAGAGAGAGAGATTGACCCAGACTGTATGTATAAGAATTCAAGCTGCTTTTCAGTTTTGTGTTGAACTGCTGAACAACAAGCGTGTGCTGTTTGAATGTGGTTTTTGATTTCTCTTTTTAAAGTTACAGTGGAACATATGAAGCTGTCCTACACGGAGGCAGGCCACTGGCTTGCCAAGCCAGGCAATGGCTCTGCAGGGTCTCAGGCAGGCAGGCAGGCAGGCAGGCGGTGGGTAGCGGTGGTGCCCTTTTTAAACTGGAGATGACGCAGATTGAACGGGAGACCTTCTGTATACAACGCAGCTGCTCTACCACCAAGCTACAGCTCAGGAAAAGACACCAGTTTTACCTTTTCTGCAACCCCAGGGAGGTCAGGTTTGGATGCAATTTTTCCAACTCCATCTATTTATTTATTTATTTATTTATTATATTTCTATACCGCCCCATAGCCGAAGCTCTCTGGGCGGTTCACAACATATAACATCCAATATACAATTTAAAAACATATATTAAACTTAAAAATTATACCAAAAATCTAAGGGATTTCTTCTATTCTTGTATTGAGTGCCTTCTTCCAAGACACTCAGAGCACTGTCTTTAAAACACAGCTTTACAATCGCATCGTAAGGGAGGATAGGCTGAGAGACAGTGGGTTTCCAAGGTCAGGTGAAGCCCAGGGTTGATGCTCTCAACACTTGGCATTTATTTGTGTGTGTGCATGTGTCTACAAGGAGTTCTGTGGCACCAGCCCTTATATCGTGTGCTGGGCAGCATAACAATAACGATCAAGAGGTGAACTTTTCTGCTTTGCATGCCTGGCACCCTCCAGATGTTTTCGCTCACAAGTCCCATCTGCCCCTGCCTGCACAGCCAAGAGTCAGCAACATCTGGAGGGCAGCAGGTAAGGGGGAGGGAGGGAGGCATGGGGATTTTGGCACATCAGGGGCTTGCCTAGTCTGCCTCTGGGGCTGGGCTAGTCTGGGGTTTGGGCTAGCATGGAACCTTCCTTGCCAGCAGACCAGAAAGAGAAAAGAGGTGGCTTGGGATCAATTTCTCAAGCCTCAGATTTGGATGGATCAGGTGGCCCAAGGCAAGCCGCCCCTCCTCAGCCTCAGCCTGGCCATACGCAATGCTGACTGGCCTTACGGGAGCACTGAAATAATGAACGTCAAACACTCTGAACGTAGTATCTCCATTCTTGCCACGAGGCCCGCTAGCACCCTTCACCCTGCTTGACAACTTCAGGGGGCCCTTCAGCTTAACCCTCCTCCCCACCTCCTGCACCTCTTATGTTTTGTTTCATCTCAAGCCCAACCGGAGCTGAGTGGAGGGAAGGAGGGAAGGATGGGTTCACAGGCAGGTAAAGCAAAGGCCACGGAGGGCTGAGGGTTGCCTGGATGAAGTTGGGATGGCAACATTTGACTTACCAAGTAGCTCTACAGGAAGGATGTGGAAAGGAGGGGAAAGACAGAGAGAAACAGAGAGAGAAGAATGTGTGAAAGACAGGCTGATGTACAGAGCCATCTCCTCACCCAGAATGGGACCCCCACAACCCCCCCCCAGCCATCACCAGGTGTAATTGCCCCCCTCCTGCTACAAAACACCTGCAAAATGACTTTCCCTTCTGTTCATATCTCCCCCACTGGCAAAAGTGAGATTTGCAGCAGTACTCTGAGTACCTTCCCTGGGTGTGTGTGTGGGGGGGGGGCTGCGGGCAGAAAGCCAACTGGCCTTTGCCTCAGGCCCAAGCCAAATGTCACAGTTCCCCAATAATCCACCTTGTGTGGGGTGGCCAAAGGACTGGAGCAAGGCAAAGCGACTTTGCAGCCCACACCGACTTGTCCAAGGCCTGACCAGGAGCCCTTGGCGGCTGTGTGAGCTCCCAGCGTCCAGTTTGGGCTGCCTGCAGGAGCCACAAAGGGAGCTCTCCATATTCAGGAGGGCTGAGAACAGGGTGAGGCACCACAGTGGAAACACCAACATGGCTCTCTTCCCATGACAAGATGCAGCACGGGGGCTTGGACAGGCCTTATCACTTTGGCCACCCTCCTGCTGCCACTAACACCCGCCGACACACACAGTCACCTTCTGAGCTTCCACTGTGCGGAGCAACAGCCTGTGTCCACACAATGTCTGGCTTCAGGACAATATGAACTGGACAAGGCTTTGAAAGCAACTGTTCCTGCCCCCCCCAGCACCCCCTGTTGTTAATCACCCAGCAACCACTTTTCCACAAGACCAGGGATGAAGACTAGATGACAGCCGGAAACTGAAAACACCAACTGGAGAATTCCGGCTGCAGAAAGTGCCCCTCCCACCCACGCCTGTTCAGGCTCGCTAGCAGACAGAGGCAGGCAAGCTTCCTTCCACCCCTGAAATCCACCACCACCCTCTGCAGACAGCTGGGCCTTCTTTCTCTGTGGGGGTTTAAAATGCCTCACAGCTTTGAAGGGGATCACCAGCTGGGAGACATTTGCACTCTGCGCTTGAAATAAGTGAATAAATCCAGATTCTGCACTGAGCAAAGCTGAACGCTGTGAGCCTAATCACTCGACAACTCAGCCACCTGCTCTGATTTCTGTTGTCTCAGCCGGGATTGCCCACCCACACTGATAAGCCACAGGGGCTAGAAACTCCCCCCCCCATAAAACAGAATGCACAAATTCCCAGGAAGCTGACTTCAAGACTTGCTGTTAGTTCACAGAATTTCAGCGTAACACAAAGTCCTGACAGTGATCTGTTTCACCAGAGGAGCAGACAGTCCACATGGGACATTATGCCACGAGGAGACCTGTACCCCACTTTCACCAGGGTCCCACACTGCCGTGCACTTAATTTGATTATTAACGCAGGTCTTTGTGCCATCCGTGCCATCACCTGCACTGGGAAACATTCACTGCTAAGGCAGCTGCTGTTCAGCTGACCAAGGGCAATCCATCAGCTGTCACAACCAGAGCGAATTGCCCTTTTGGCCAGAGAGATCCTGACAGACATCTTACCTTTGCGAGCTTTCTTCTGAAGTTTCAGCGTGTCAGAGGACTTCTTCTTTATCTCATGACGGGCTCGTTTGTATTCTGAGGAGAAAGGAACCAGGAGATATGTGGCCTGACTCCAAGTGCCCGGTTCCTGTGATCAACCGCTTGGCAAGGGGGCCCAAGGTCTCTGACACAGCGTGAGAGGCTGCTGTGCCAAGGAGTTGAGATTTCACTCCCGGCTCTCCTTCCCACCCCCAGCCCTGTGGTCCTGGCAGTTTAGCTTTGCCTTGCCTTGCTGGCCTCTGAGTGTAACAGGCTGCCCAGGCTCGTCAGGCCGTCTTCCTTGGCCTTACCTTTTGCATGATCTTTGTCAAGCTGGTTAGCTGTTTTCTTCCAGTCTTCTATCCGGTCCTGCAGGGGGTTAATCAGGCTCTCCATCAGGGCACTATGGCAAGGAGAGGCAGCAAGAGAGGGAGATGTGGAACAGAGGTTTTAACAAACCCCACAGCTGCAACTTTCTGCCTGCCTATAGATTTCTGGACACTTGAAAATTAAGAGCCTCCTGCCTGGCAAGGAGTGACATTCTAGCTCCTTAGCCAAAGTGGAAAACGCAAGGAGACCTGACCAAACGGATTCACTAATTTGGTAACATCAGCAGTAGTCATCACAGCAGTGCTGTATTGCCTAAGAGACGAAAGTGGGCCCCTAATAAACACACCCTGGAGGGAGGTTTTTAATGTTGTGTAAAAACGAATTTTGAAACAAAGAGGGTGTGTTATAGGGTGGCAGGTTGAATTGGGGAGGAAGCTTCATCTGCTCAAACGGACTTCCTGGGGCCAAAGGTCAGCACCACCCAACCCCTGTAGGGAGGTCCCGAAAAGGAGGGGATGCACCAATGCCTCCTTCAAGGCAGATGGTACCTCCACCTCCTCCAGTGAAGCATTAATCACTCCCTGGGCCCACCCAGTCAACCCCCTATGGCAAGCTCAAAGAAGCCAAGATGGGCAAGGGTCAAGGGGGCAGGTGGTTGGCCACACTGCTTCAAGCAGCTTGTCCACTTCTTCAAGCCTCACTAATGTAAACTGATACAGCACAGATGCCATAGAGCGTGCTCTGGATGCCTCCACTGGACTTGCTCTAACTGTGGCATCCGACTCTGTCTGAATCTGATCGATTTTGTCCCTAAAGTGCCTTGCAAAGTTGTTACAGCTGCCTCTGAGGGTGTCAGAGCAGTGCTTTCTTGGCCAGATGGACAAATGCCCATTCCATGCCAAAGCTCTTCCACGTAGTTACTTGTGGACACAATGGTGGCAGAGAAGTAAGCTTCCTTTGCCACCACCAGTGCCACGTGATAGGCATGATGGATGCAACCTTTCCCAGGTTCAGACTTAGATTTATGCCACCAGCACTTGGGCCACCAACCCTCTTGTTTAATCGCATGAAGATCCCTGGAGTACCAAGCACACCTACGTACCCCACAGCAACAGCAGGGGTACTCAGGAATGATTGTGTCGATGGCTCTACACATCCCACCATTCCACAGAGAGCCAAGGGCCTCAACAGGAGCACCAGCCATGTCAGCAGACACCACCACTGTGAACCACAGAACTGGAAGGGACTTTGGCAGTCATCTAGTCCACCCCCTCCTTAACGCAGGGTCTGCAGTGCAGGGCTCTGCAACTGCAGCACCCCTGACAGGTGGCTGCCCAGCCTCCACTTAACCACTTCCTCCAGCACAGGACAGCCCACGGCCACTCAAGGCAGTCTGCCAAACAGCTCACACCATTATCAAGTTTCTTCCGCGTGACTGACAGTCTGTCAGATATTTGAAAACTGTTGTCACATTTCCCTGATTCTTCTCTTTGCCAGGCTAAACTGACTTGGCCCTTTCCACCATTCTGGACCCCTCCCTGTCCTGGCTGCCCTCCTCTGAGCACACTCACCAGTTGGTCAACGCCAGTCAAATGTGGCAACCATAACTGGACACAGACCTTGAGACACTGGCCCTGAAGAATTCAGCGCTTCTATTGCTTCCCACAGTCTGGACACTCTGCTGCTTCTCTTAATGCAGCCTAAGATTGCATTCACTTTTTTTGTAGCCTTCTCACACTGCTGGCTCCTGTTCAGCTCCACTGGGCAGATGAAAAGCTGCCAAGGCAGGTGCCTCCCCACCCTATGCAATCAGTGCATTCTTTTCTAGATGCTCTCAGACTGACTCCTTAATGCTTTTTACTAGAATGTGATCCAATGTTGACATCAGGCTAACTGGACTACAGTTTCTGGGATCTGCCTCACCTGCCCCACCCCCCGGCTTCCCTCTCCTTCTGTCCTTCTGTCTATATAATGCTTCTGCCCCCCTTTTCTCATTGCTATGTTTGTTTTGAACAAATTATACCTTTCATTTCCTATGTTGCAGTCATGAATCTCATTCCACTGAGTCTCAGTGCCTGGTTTGTCCCTTCCTATAGTACTTTATTATGACAGCCCTCCACAGGTGTTTGTGCATTTGCACATGTAAGGGGGGGTATTTACACACACACATCCCAACACTGATTAACCATAATCCCTCAATTTCCAGCTTTCATTTAAAATAGGAGTTACGTTTGTAGACCCTGAGGTAGGAGACAAAGTGTCCTGGCACTATTCTTCACATTTTTGGGTGAGAAACTAGCCCGCTCCCACTTTCCGTGTTTTGCTCCTCCCCCCCACCACAAAAATTCCTGTGGATGCCCATGGGGTTGTGTGCCTTTTTTGGCTAACTGCTGCATGAAGGAGGAAGGGGGGGGAAGAGAGAGGCAGCAGAAAGAAAATGATTGGCCCATTACCAGCTTTTGGCCTCTGCCTAACCTGGCATGTGGGCCACCAAGAGATTACCCACAAGGGAGCATGGCCCTTAGGAGCGAGCAAGGTTCTCCCACCTCTGGTTGAAAGCAATTATAAATTTGTACTATTACTCATTTAAGCAACCATATGATACCTGATTCTGTCATTTTTTAATCCAACTACCCAGGTCCCATCTGCATTATCCACTTAAAGCAGGATTACACCAGAATTGTTGAACAGAATTGTTAGAAGACCCCTATTCCCCTCACAAAGCTTCAGTTTCCAGAGTTCCCTGGGAAGAGAGATTGATTGTTAAACCACTCTGGGAATTGTAGCTCAGTGAGGGGGGAATAGGATTCTCAGCATCCCTTAACAAACTACAGTTCTTTGGGGGAAGCCATGGCTGTTAAAGTGATACAATAGTGCTTTCAACGATGTATAGTGCAGATGGGCCCATAAAACGCCTTCTATTTCAGCTGCTCTGCTCTGCCATGCTGGGGGCAGATGCACAATCAATCTGCTTCACTCTGGCAGGCCTTGTTCACCTCTCAGCTTTCCAGAGTAGCGTGGCTCCTGTTTTAATGCTGCTTCCGAGACTTGTGAAGTTTAATTTATGGTGCAGCATGTTTTGGCTTCAAAGGACTCTGCATGTCATCCTCCTGCAATTCCATGCAAAAGACTGATGCTGAAGGCTGGTTCCAGTGCTCTGCTTGGATTAAGGACCCTTCTCCCATAGTGCCCCCTTCCACCACATTCATACACATAACGTGATCATACAAAAATCTCAAATACATAGTAGCCCCAAACTCATGATTTTTACTCCTCAAAGGGGGGAGAGACTGCACAATTCAGTACTCCACATGAATAGGCTTCCATGATGAGCTTGGTGGATGGGTACATGCTCCTCCACTGGGGGAACAGGGTTTCAGCCCAGATAATCATCTGAACTAGACCAGAGAGAGAGAGAGAGACTCATCCAGGGCCTGTGGTCGAAGTGCTCCAAAACAGTTCAATAATCCATTCACTGGACTGTAATTCCTCTGCAAGCTGCTTGAGTTTCTACAATTCTGAGCGTCCCTCTGAAGCACCTGCTTGCCCAACCCAGTTTCTAAGGCAAAGGTGACTCTCCCCACTTTTCTCCCTAGAGAGGGAGCTTGAGGCTGGCAAGCCCGCATCAGAAGCACAGGAGTCTGGACATACACTTACTTGGTAAATTGCCTCAGTTTGGCTTCGATGCTGCGGTGCCGCATACACATCCGGGTCAGTGCTGAGCCGATGTCCCTCGTGGCTCCTGAGGTGAAAAACCAGCCCTCGCATTAATGGACAATGGTCAAGAAGGACCTCAGAAGAATGAGACATGATGGATGCTTCTGGTCACCTCCTTTGCTTTTCCTCTCCTGTGTTCAGTCAGATGGCATGAAAATGGAAACCCAGAGAAAGGAGCTGAGAGGTCACTACAGGCTGAGAAGGGCAGACCCCATGGATGTGCGCGTGCGTGCGTGTTTGGACAGAGTGAGATTGCACCGGCTGGTGACATCAGATCGAGAGGAGTGTAGGAGGAAGGAGTAACAAAGGGGGATTAGAAGGGTTCTCCACTGACTTTCCTGCATACAGGCGTCATCTGTTAGGGTGGGTTCACACCATACATTTAAAGCACAATGATTCCACTTTAAACAGTCACAGCTTCCCCCAAAGAATCCTGGGAAGTGTTGTTTGTTAAGAGTGCTGATGAAGAGGAGGCTCCTATCCCCCTCACAGAGCTACAATCCCCAGAGTTCCTTGGGAAGAGGGACTGACTGGTCCACCACTCTGAGAACTGCAGCTCTGCAAAGGGAGCAGGGCTCTCCCAACAAGTCTTTACCAAGCGACAGTTCCCAGGATTCCTTGGGGGAAGCCATGACTCTTTAAAGTGGAATAAGACGAGCAATAAGAAAAATGTACGGTGTGAATGCAGCCTTCCTCTAGCCAGACCCTGCAAGCTGTTTCTTCCGCCTACAGTTGAGACCCAGCCCTTTGGACATCCATTTTCCTTTGAGAGAAGAAGGTGGCAGGCTGGGGATCTGAACATTGGCCCAGGCCTGACTTGGGACAGACTCCTCAGAAGCACCTGCCTCTCCAGGCATTATGCAGTATTAAAAAGTTACCACAACAAATGCTCATAGGATACATAGCTTTGTGGTGCATCTCCTCCTCAAGCATTTTGAGCTCTCTGTGGGCTCATCTCATCCCACCCCAGTCGTCCCATAAATACTTCCTCCCCTCGCTAAAGGCTCCTCCATGATTCCCTTAAAGCTAGACTGAGTCACTTGGCAATAGCTATAGCCCAAGTGAATCAGTATACCTTAGGAAAGAAATCACAAGGGCTTCCATGACAAATAAACGCTTAATGCAATCTTTAATCTTATACAGTGGAGCTGCAGGCTATATTTGTAACTTAAAGAACGCCAGAAGTGTCTTTCCAAATTGGAAACTCAACAGCAAATGCTTTTCTATGTTAGAAAGTGAAAAATGTGATGCATATATTGAGGCAACCCCCCCAACTTTACATATACCCTGATGAGGTCTGAGACTGACCAGGAAAGAGATCCAGTGTAAGTGGATTCTATTATAGGGATCATCAGGAATAGCACATAAAATTGAAAGCGTGCAGCACCTTTCCTCTGGGAGAAGCTAAAGGTTTGGGAGGTTTTTAGACAAGGAAAAAGGCAACTAAGAAGGAACATGACAGAGGTTTATAAAAATAATTCTCTGGTGTAAATAGAGTCAACAGACAGGCAAGTTTTCCTCTCTCTCACATAAATCTAGAACCCAATAGGGTCATTGGCAGCAGATTCAGGACAGAGAAAAGGAAGAACTTCACACAGCACATAATCAATTTATGGAATTAGCTGCCACAAGACTGGTCACCAGCACAGATGATTCCAAGGGGAGATTAAAAAAATTCACGAGGAAGGAGAGGGTTAGTAAATCATAATGGCTCCACGTTCAGGGGAGGATGTCATGGAATGACCAGCTGCTAGGAAGAGAGGTGGCTTTCCATACCTGCCTGTGAGAAGCAGGGGCAGGCGCAGCTGCACCCGTCTTGCTCTGACCCAACAGGGCTTATGGGCTTGAAGACGGAGGGCAGAAAGGGAGGTCCTCATTGCCTTGAGGATTGTGCAAGTGAGCAGTGGAAGCTGAGGGTGTGGAGGGAGTGCAGAGGCAAGGCGCTTCATGGAGCAGCAGCAGGACAGAGCGACCAGAGAGAGGGCAGGCTGGCCAGCTAAGCCTGCGGAACTCCCTCCTACCTGAGATTAGGCAGGAACCCTCCTTGCTGAACGTCTGGTGCATGACTAAGACTTCCTTGTCCCAGAAGCCATTTCAAGATAGAGTCCGGTTTCATGATGAGTTTTTATTGTTTTATATTCTGTATGGTTTATTTTTGGTACACCACTTAGAAATGCTAATGATTAAGAGGTATAGAAATGCCTTAAATAAATAAAATACAATTCTACACATCTATTCTAGTGCATAACTTGCCTCTAGGTTTTCTAGAGTACCGTGCTTCTTACTTTCAAATCTTGCAATGAGCCCCATATGGTAGCTCAGTTAATTACTTCTTGGTTTTCTAAACACAAAATGTCAGTGCACTACTTCCCCTCTATCCCCCAGACAACCGCCTATTAAGCACCTGATCCAGCCAAGTTAGGCTGCATACAGAATATGAGAAGACTCCTGCTCTATCTATCCAAAGATCTTTTTTCCAGGGGTGGGGAACCTTTGGCCCTCCAGATGTTGCTCTAGTCCAGCACCATGTTTTGAACAATGCCCACCAGACCTCTTGGGAAAACCTAACCCATGAAGCCAAAATCCCTCTCCTGCAGCTGGTATTCAAAGGCCATTAGTAGCATACGGCCATCAGGGCTTGTGGCCACTGACAGCCTTACCCTCCATGGATTTGTCTAGTCTCAGTGCTGAAAGTGGGGTCAGATGAGGCTGGAAGCCATCTCCTTTTCAGATGAATATTGACCAGCTCTAGCCTAAACATCCCACTTGCTTTTTCCTCCTACTTGAAGCCACCTTCACTTCCTGTTTGAGCCCGAGTTGGACATCGTCAAAGCCTCTAGGCTAGGACTGGGGAGGGCAGCTATGAGAGAACTAGAAAAGGTCCTCAAATGCAAAGATGTATCACTGAACATTAAAGTCAGGATCATTCGGACCATGGTATTCCCGATCTCTATGTATGGATATGAAAGTTGGACAGTGAAAAAAGTGGACAAGAGAAAAATCAACTCATTTGAAATGTGGTGTTGGAGGAGAGCTTTGCGCATACCATGGACTGCAAAAAAGACAAATAATTGGGTGTTAGAACAAATTAAGACCCTCTGTGGCGCAGAGTGGTAAGCGGAGGTAATGCAGCCGAAGCTCTGCTCACGGCCGGAGTTCGATTCCAACGGAAGGAGGAAGTCGAATCTCCGGTAAAAGGGGTTGAGGTCCACTCAGCCTTCCATCCATCCGTGATCGGTAAAATGAGTAAAGAAAGGCCGGGGAAGGAACTGGCAATCCCACCCCATATATATGGTCTGCCTTGTAAATGTCGCAAGACGTCACCCTAAGAGTTGGAAACGACTCGCACTACAAGTGCAGGGACACCTTTACCTTTTTAGAACAAATTAAACCAGACCTATCACTAGAAGCTAAAATGATGAAACTGAGGTTATCATACTTTGGACACATCATGAGAAGACATGATTCACTAGAAAAGACCATAATGCTGGGAAAAACAGCAGGGAGTAGAAAAAGAGGAAGGTGAAACAAGAGATGGATTGATTCCATAAAGGAAGCCACAGACCTGAACTTACAAGATCTGAACAGGGTGGTTCATGGCAGATGCTCTTGGAGGTTGCTGGTTCATAGGGTCGCCATAAGTCGTAATCGACTGGAAGGCACATAACAACAACAAGAAGAAGCCTCTTTTAAAGGCATCCAAGTTGGTGGCCTTCACTGCATCTAGTGGGAGTGAATTCTATAGTTTAACTATGCGCTGTGTGAAGGAAAATTTTGTCTGAATCTTCCAACATTCAAGCTTCATTGGATGAAGGGAGGAAAAAACTCATCCATAATTGTAAGGACACCTCTATCATGTCCCCCCAAACTAACTTTTTTTCTAAACTAAAAAGCCCCAAATGCCCACCAACTGAAAAGTCTCTAAAATGCCCTTTCCGCATGGGGGAGTTGCTCCATCCTCTTGACTATTTTGGTTTCCCTTTTCTGCATCTTTTCCAGCTCTATTATATGCTTTTAGTTATAGGCTACCACTATCAAAGGCTAACAAGTGGCTACTAATCTAGATTGAGGGTCATACCTGATGGATAACGGCAATTTTGGTTTTGTCCATTGGGGGCAGCAGTAACCACCCTCTATCTACCTTGAAGATGAACCAGTCTTTTACAGGGACCACCCATCAAACTGCATCCCCCACAAAGCACAGACTATGGAGCATTCTGGTGCCTGAGGGGGCTTAAAACAAATGGCACCAGCATATACTAATTCACATGGGGATCCAATCCACTGGGAAGTTATCTAGTGTAAGCTCACTGAAATAGATGTGAGTCTGCATTTTAAGGGGTGTTCATAGGAGACATCATGGCAGGCTGAACCTTGTGGAACACCACTAAATGCCTCTGCTGTCCTTGATAGCACCTGAAACCAATGATGGCAGGTGGCTGCCTCGCTTTCCCCCATGGCCTGAATCCTCTTTCTGTTCCTGTCATTCTATCTCCACTTGCTTCCGGCCACATACACTATCACTGCTGCTCTAGAACATCCTTTGCCAACTTGCTCCTCTCCAGATGTTTTGGACTACAATAGCTGTGCTAACTGGGGCTGATGGGAATTGTCACTCAAATCATCTGAATGGCACCAGGCTGGCAAAGGCTGCTCTAGAATTGAAGCAATAGTCTCTCTTTTCTATGAGATAAGGGTTCCCTCAAGTATGTTGGCCATGCCCTTTAAGCATTTCTTGGGAAGAACACATTATGTTATCATAGAACCATAGAGTTGAATACTTCACGCAATTTGGAAACTATACTTCTGTTAATGCAGCCTAAAATAGAATTGGCTTTTTTTGCAGCCACATCACACTGGTGGCTCATATTTAGCTTGTGATCAACAACAATCCCAAGAACCTTCTTGCATATAGTATTACTGAACCAAGTATCCCCCATTTTATAATGGAGCATTTGGTTTATTTTTCCTAGGCATAGATCTTTGCCCTTATCCCTGTTAAATTTTATTCTGTTGTTTTCAGCCCAATGCCTATCAAGATGACTCTGAATTTTGTTTCTGTCCTCCAGAGTATTAGCTATCCTTCCCAATTCTGTAAAATCTGATAAGCGTTTCCTGCATCTCCTCATCCAAGTCATTAATAAAAATGTTGATGAGCACTGGGCCCAGGACTAAGCCCTATGGTACCCCACTTGCTACCTCCCCCAGTTTGAGAAGGAACCATTGATAAGCACTCTTTGAGTATGATTCTGGACCCAACTGTGGATCCACCTGATAGTTATTATTATTATTAATTAATTAATTAATTAATTTTATACCCCGCTTTATGGCCAAAAAGCCCTCAAGGCGGCTTACAAAAACATGAATATAGCAATACGCACATCAATAAAATAATGTGATTCTCAAAATTAAATAACAAATACCATTATTAAAAGAAAAGAAAAAAAACATTTAAATGTGTCACGATGAGAGAACCGCATTCAACCAGGTTTTTTATACTAGATATGCTCTGCTCCGGAGGTAGGACAGTCTCAATTAGAAAGAACACAAATTGGCTCTTCTTCAGCTTTTTGAGGACCTGATCTTCATGACTCCCAAAAACGCCATCCTCCATTTTGTAACTTAGAGACAAGAGACCTTTCATTTTCCTCTTCATGCTTCTCTGGTCCTGTTTGTACGCAGCAGCCATGTTGGTGATAACAATCTCTTTCACTGCGTTCTGCTGCTCCTGAACTGCAGCTGTAAAATGATGGGAGGACGCTGGTTTTGAAGGGACTAGTGCCTTGTAGATAACGGATGTTAGTATCTGAATAGCTGAGTAACCATTCCTTAAACTAATCTTAAGCAAGCAACAATGTCAAGGGTCAAGCACAGCGTGCATGTGAGTTGCTTGCTTTGCCCTCATGGAAGAAGAAATTGTAGCAGATACAATATTTTAAAGAGACAATTGATGGAGCTTTGGTTGTGATCTCATCCTACCTTGCATGGAGAGCGCTACTGTACTTATCCTCACATCCAGCCCACATTAGCGAGCTTGCGAATCAGAATATCATGGGGCACTTTGTCAAAAGCATTGCTGAAGTCGAGATATATTATGTTCACAGCATTCCCACGGTCTCCCAGGGAGGTTATGAGATAAGATTAGTCTGGCAGGATTTGTTCTTGACAAATCCATGTTGGCTTCTAGTAATCACTGCATTGTTTTCAATGTGCTTATAGACTGACAGTTTTCTAACCTGCTCCAGAATTTTCCCAGGGATTGATGTCAGGCTGGTCTGTAGTTCCCAGGTTCCTCCTTTA
This sequence comes from Rhineura floridana, assembly GCF_030035675.1. NCBI lineage: Eukaryota > Metazoa > Chordata > Lepidosauria > Squamata > Rhineuridae > Rhineura > Rhineura floridana. The sequence continues at coordinate 1,960,882 of NC_084492.1, forward strand.
TGAAGACTGGGACAACATTAGCCCCCCTCCAGTCATCTGGCACCTCACTCATCCTCCATGATTTCGCAAAGATAATAGACAGTGGTTCTGAGACTTCTTCAGCCACTTCCTTCAATACTGTAGGATGTTCATCAGGCCCTGGAGATTTGAACTCATTCAAAGTGATGAGATATTCCTTGACCATTTGTCTATCAATCTCAAGTTGCAATCCTGCCCCTTCAACTTCATAGACCCTCTTGGGAGAAGACTGAGCCAAAGTAGCAATTGAACGTTTCTGCCTTTTCTTTGTCATCTGTCATCATTTTGCCATCCTCATTGTGCAGATGTACCACTATTTCTTTTCTGTCTTTTACTATGGATGTACCTGAAGAAAGCTTTTTTGTTGCTTTTGGCATCTGTTGCCAACCTCAGCTCATTCTCAGGTTTAGCCTTCCTGATGCCATCCCTGCAATTCCGTGCTGCCTTTTTGTACTCTTCCTTTGGGGTCTGGCCTTCCTTCCACTTCCTATATGTATCCTTTTTTGTTTTCAGGTCACCTCTAAGCTTTCTGTGAAGCCAAATTGCTTCTTCTACTGTCTTCCCCCTTTTTTCCTTGACAAAATTGTTTGCCATTGTGCCTTCAGATTTTCCTTTTTTAGAAACTCTCACCCTTGTGCTCCTTTTCTCAGTAGGGTTGCTTGCTATGGAACCTTACTTATCTTTGTTCTGGGTTTATTAAAATCGGCTTTCCTGAAGTCCAGGGTATGCGTATGGCTTCCAGCATGGAGCATAGGTCCATGCGGGATGTCAGGTGCACAGGCAGGGCCATATGACACCCATAATCCAGAGTATTTGGTGCATTTGTAATGGAGAAAGCAGCATTAAAGGTCTATGGTCATATGATGGTGGCAGGTTAGGATCCAAGTAAGGAGCTGGGTCTGATTATGAGAAACCATTTCAATCTGATTCTAGGCCTGGGTTTGACACTGAAACGGCCTTTGCTGTCCTGATGGAAAAGGCTATTTTCTTCTACGCCTCTCAGTGGCTTTTGATGCCATTGATCATGATACCTTTCTGGATAGGCTCTCTTAACTGGGAGCTAGAAGCAGTGTTCCAGTGGTCCAGCTCCCACCTGGAGGATTTCAGAAGGTAGTAAGGGGTGTGTGTATGTATGTGCACATACTATGGCTCAGCCGCACAACATTTATGCCATGGGATTTTATCTTGTCTCCCATGCTTTTCATAATCTACATCAGGTACGAAGAACCTTTTACCCTCCGGATGTTGCTGAACTGCAGCCCCAGCAGAAATGATGAAGAAAGTTGTAGTTCAGCAACATCTGGAGGGCCAAAGGTTCCCCACACCTCATCAACACGAAACTGTTGGAGAGGCCATCTAGGGATTTGGAGAGAAGTGTTACCATTATGCTGATGACACCCAGTTCCATTTCTGTTTCTTTTTCATCTCACGCAGGTGAGGCAGTGGAAGTGGCAAAATTGGTCATGACCACCCATGAACTGAAATTTAGTCTAAGTCAGACTGAGGTTCTGTGGCTTGGCAATTCGTCCACCCATGGCTGTGGTAGTCCAGCTTTTCCTGAGTCAGTTTTTTACACAGATGAGACAGCAGCATGTTACTTGCACAAGATTGCCCTTGACAAAGGGTTCTTTGATACCCGAAACAATTACCACTCTTATTTTTGGCTGGTTGCTGGTTCGGCACTTCAAGGGCTTCCATCACTTTGCCTGCCGTGCATTTGGGGTACCTCCCTCTTCGCTCTCCCACAACAACTGTGGCATCTCCTGGACCAAGGGGGGGGAACCTCAGCTCAGGGGTCAAATGTGGCCCTCAGGACTCTTGCCAGACCACACTCTTCACTAGCCCTGTCACAATCCTGCCTCCTTCAGGCTCTTTGAAGCCTCAGTCAAAGCTTGTAGGTGATCACATTTTGTGGCTCTAGAATGATATAGTACTAAAGGAAGTCTTTAAACCAAATGCCTCTATGGTTCTCTGAAGGAGAGCAGGAACAGGAGTTTGGTGATATTTATATAGTCCGTGCAGATGTTGATGGTGACATTCTGCTTGGAACCCTCATCCACTATGAGCTGTTGAAAAGCAGGATTATTGAACCTTTAAAGTTTTCAGAATGCACAGTTCCAATTACACTTATATTAAAGCCAAATGTGTGTGGTGATTATAAATCAGACCATAAATCAGGCAGCACAGCTGGAGCAATAACCTATCCCCATAACTTAACGTATGTCTGCAGCATTAGCAGAAGGACAGCTATTCACAAAATAATATGTGAGGCATGTGTTGCTGCACTCCCTCTCACTGTCATTAGCTTATAGACCCAGAAAGCATATGGGCTGACTGGCCCTGGGACAGCCACCTTTACCTTGAGACCGTCACCAGAAGCAGAGAGAAGAGAAATGGGGGTGTGCGTGGATTCAAGCAGCTAATCTCGCTTGGCAAGAGTAAGGATTTTGAAGCAGAGAGAGTCCATAAATAATAAGTGAGAGTCTTTCCAGGCCAGTGGGGAGCTCCCTCCCTCTTGGGAGGACCTCACCAGTCCTCCACTGTGTCTCTTCAGCCTGCCACCGGCCTTATGGCCCAGTTCCTTTTACTAGTGCTCACTATGCGTCAGTGGCCTTTCTCCTGGACTCCAAGGGAGCAGTGCCATTTTCTGCTTGACCTGGGGTACTGCCAGCTAATTCTCTGTAATCCCAGTGGGTCCACTTGCAATTATGTTTCTGGTTCTGCAGCAGACCTGCTGCTTTGTCCAGCTTGATCTTCCCTGGCAACACTCTTTGGTGCTAGGACATCAGAAGATTACATCATTGTGACTGATGCTTTGTTGCTTCTTGGAATTTGTTCCCAATCTACAATGGCAAAGGAACCCAATTGTGTGTACTGCTTATAGAGAGTGCCCTAACACACACACCTAAAACTCTCCAGCAACAACAAGCCACATTATTTAATTAACTAATTTATTTATTAGATTTATATCCCGCCCTTTCTCCCAGTAGGAGCCCAGGGCGGCAACACATAACAGGAATGTGGACACTGGGACCAGACCCTGTGGCAGACTCAGATGCCATTTCTGCCCCCATGTCCTCTCTGGCAATGCTATACCAGGAGCTGTTGTTGATGATGATGATAATAATAATAATAAATTAAATTTCTATGCTGCCCAGCTTAGCAAAACAAAGAACAAAACACCAAAAACATCTTTAATATCTTAAAAACATATTTTAACAAAGGTTTGCAGCATTAACAGAAGGACAGCTGTTCACAAAATTATACATAAGGCATGTGTCGCTACATTTCTTCTGTTCACTGTCATCAACTTATAGATTCAGTAAGCAGCCAATCTGTAAGCACCTTGATAACAATGCAGTGATTACTAGAAACCAACATGGATTTATCAAGAACAAATCCTGCCAGACCAATCTTATCTTGTTTTTTGATCAGGTAACCTCCTTGTAGACTGCGGGAATGCTGTGGACATATCTCGACTTCAGCAATGCTTTTGACAAAGTGCCCCATGATATTCTGATTTGTAAGCTAGCTAAATGTGGGCTGGATGGGACAGCTATCAGGTGGATCCACAGTTGGCTCCAGAATTGTACTCAAAGAGTGCTTATCAATGGTTCCTTCTCAAACTGGGAGGAGGTAACAAGCGGGGTACCATAGGGCTCGGTCCAGGGCCCAGTGCTCTTCAACATTTTTATTAATGATTCAGATGAGGAGGTGCAGGGAATGCTTATCAAATTTGCAGATGATGCAAAATTGGGAGGGATAGCTAATATACTGGAAAACAAAAACAAAATTCAAAGGGATAGGCTGGAGCATTGGGCTGAGAACAACAGAATGAAATTTAACAGGGACAAGTGCAAAGTTCTACACCTAGGAAAAAGAAACCAAAGGCACAGTTATAAGATGGGGGATACTTGGCTCAGCAATACTACATGTGAGAAGGATTTTGGGATTGTTGTTGATCACAGGTTGGATATGAGCCAACAGTGCAATGTGGCTGCAAAAAAGGCAAATGCTACTTTAGGCTGAATTAACAGAAGTATAATTTCCAAACTTCGTGAAGTACTAGTTCCCCTCTATTTGGCACTGGGTAGGCCTCATCTTGAGTACTGCGTCCAGTTCTGAACACCGCACTTTAAGAAGGATGCAGACAAACTGAAACAGTTTCAGAGGAAGGCAACAGGGATGATCAGGGGACTGGAAACAAGTCCCTATCAGGAGAGACTGAAAGAATTGGGCATGTTTAGCCCGGAGAAGAGAAGACTGAGGGGAGATAGGATAGCCCTCTTTCAAGTGCTTGAAAGGTTGTCACACAGAAGAGGGCCAGGATCTCTTCTCGATCGTCAGAGTGCAGGACACAGAATAATGGACTCAAGTTGAAGGAAGCCAGATTTCGCTGAACATCAGGAAAAACTTCCTAACTGCTACAGTGGTACGACAATGGAACCAGTTACCTAGGGGTGTGGATGGGCTTTCCAACACTAGAGGCATTCAAGAGGTAGCTGGACAGACACCTGACGGGTATGCTTTAAGCTGGATTCCTGCATTGAGCGAGGGTTGGACTTGATGGCCTTATTAGGCCCCTTCCAACTTTATAGAATCATAGTTGGAAGGGGCCTTGTAGGCCATTGAGTCCAACCCCCTGCTCACAGCAGGAAATCCACAGCTAGAGCATCTCCCGCAGATAGCTGTCCAGCCTCTGCTTGAAGACATCCAGTGATTATGATTCTAAGTTATCTTTCAAAGTTCACATTTCTCCCAATTTTCCAATATGTACAAGTATGCAGTGGCGTCACTAGGGTTGGTGTCATCCAGTGCAGTAACTCATGGTGTCACCCCCCATGGACCTCCTCCCGTACCAGACCATACAGAATCCTTAATAATTTTTTTGTACTAATGTTACTCGTAAATCATAATTCCCATATATCACTGAATGTAATGGCAATAGTAGTGACATAAACAACTAGCAAAATTAAAATTACACCTTTAAATTACAATATCATACGCACAGCCTAAATGTATTTACATTTATACATAGTTTCATGTGGTTAAAGTGAAAATTTGGTAAGAAAACAATAGAATTGGAAGTAAAAATGTTTAAGAACTACATCAAAATTATGAAGATAGAGGAAAAAACCCCACCGCAGCCCAGCTTCTCTATATCGCCAAGCACGGGGCCCTCCAAAGCTCCATAGGATGGAGAAGTTGGTAGAAATCTGTTAAGCATAGCCAGGAGAGAGAACTGAAGGAGGAAGTTTCCTACCTCCTCTCCTACCTCTATGTGCTTTTCAAGGCTCAGGTTGATTATTTGACCCTTGGAAAAGTGACGCATGAGTGTCTGTGTGCATGCACTTTTTCTCTTTCTGTCACTTGAGTGTGTGTGTGTGTGTCATTCAGGGGAGGGGGAGAGAAAAAATGAGAGGGGAGACAGGGAAAGAATGCCCACGGCACTTGCTCAAACATCCATATGTGCCCACTGGTCTAAAAAACTTGGTGACCCCTTCATTGGAATAAAGTTAGAGAAATGTCATCTTTGAAAGAGTGTCTTGGTGACGACAAAGTACGCTAACAGTCAACTGTTGTCTGCCGCTTGCCTACAGGGCACCTGCCCCATTGGTTGAGCAGTTGTGACATCATGGAATGTTCTCAAAGGATTCTAAATAGTCAGGGAAAAGGAGTCAGCAATAGAATCTTGACAATCCAGGGACCCATTGCATGGTCTGGGAGAACCTGTTACTGCAACATAACGGACACAACAGGAAAGATGGGTGAGAGGTATCAAGTGGTGGGATGGTATGTGAGAATCCTCTCTAACAGAAATGAGAATACAAAACCATTGATAGCTATAGATTGTTTTATGCCAGGGTGGCTAAGCTGTGGTTCTCTAGATGTGGATGGACTCCAAATCCCATCAGCCCCAACTTGCATGGCTAGGTATGATGGTAGCTGTAATCTGACAGCCACCCCTATGTGCAGGGGTGTAGTCGTCCAGGGTCCTGGTGGGTCTTAGACCCCTTACTGAGCAAGGTCCCAGAAGGGTCTCTTTGTTTCCAGGATCCTGTGAGGCAATCTGCATAAAAGGGGAGTGTGTTAGCCATTGAGACGAGGCTTCTGACATGCTTCCTTGTCCTTTCCTGCGGATTGGAGCCAATCAAGAGTGAAAAAAGGTGAGTCAGTCACTGAGAAGACTCTTCTCATTATCTAACACACTCCTCTTTCATGCAGATTGGCCCCTAGGGATGTCTGTTGTTGTGGGAGAAGGCATTAACGAGGATCTCATTCTGAACCCAGCAGCGAAAAGCAGGGGAGGGGAGTGGCTGTGACTATCACGAAAGGACCCTACACTTCTGAATCTGCCACTCCGCTATTGCCTATGTGCCTTTCTCAATAGTGCCTTCTCACTGTGCAACACTAGAAAAAGACAGTTACACTTCCTAGCTCCAACCTGCCTTTAATATTTAGAATTTTATGAAAGGCCCTCCACCGAACTTTTTTCCTTGAACTCATTTATGCTCCTGCTTAGCTTCAGAAAAGCGACTGTAACAAGCATCCTGAGACCAGTTGTGCCTGTCCCAATTCCCCCCCCCCGGCTATTTTATAAAGCCCATGTGTGCCACGGAAACACACATGGGCCCGCAGGAACCCCAGAGGTACCTTTTTAGCTTTTTTTTTAATGCACAGATAACATTTCAATGAGAAAAAGAGAAGTGATTTCATCATCCTCATAATCATTTTCTTAAAAGAACATGTTAGCAAAAAAAGCACTTTCGCTTTTAAGGGTCTGCCCTGCTTCTGAGAGGTCAAACACAGGAAGCACAGCCGATTAAAGCGAAAAGTGTGTGGCGCGTGTGCTTGGCATCGGGAGCACACGTGACTTGCACCCGCACCGGAGCCGGCTTGGTGCAAGCAGCTGCTGCCCTTGCAAAGGGAAGCGAGCAAAGCGACGAAGCTCTGCCAGGCACCGTGCAAAAGATGGCCTTGGGAGCAGCGTGTGCAGCCCCGGGCCCACCGCGCGCACCAGAGCAGAGCTGCATGCAGCTGGCCGGGATCCGTTTGCTGCTGCCGCAGCCGTTGCAACTGCTCTCGGTCTTTCTCCCATCTGCTTTGCATCCTATTGCACATTCTCTCCTGGCAGTGGCGCTCTACTTTGCAGCTGCACAGCTGGCTAAGCAGGGAACATGGCGCCAGGCCCTGGGTGTCACCCGGTGCGGTCCACACCCCCGTAGTCACGCCGCTGCAAGTACGCATATATTATGGGGGAAATGTGAATATAAAAGCTAATATCCTGGAGAACAAAAACAAAATTCAAAGGGATAGGCTGGAGCATTGGGCTGAGAACAACAGAATGAAATTTAACAGGGACAAGTGCAAAGTTCTACACCTAGGAAAAAGAAACCAAAGGCACAGTTATAAGATGGGGGATACTAGGCTCAGCAATACTACATGCAAGTAGGATCTTGGGATTGTTGATCACAAGCTAAATATAAAACAGTGCAATGTGGCTGCAAAAAAGGCAAATGCAATTTTAGGTTGCATTAACAACAGACTAGTTTCCAGATTGTGTGAAGTACTGGTTCCCCTCTATTTCACACTGGTTAGGCCTCATCTTGAGTACTGCACGCAGTTCTGGACACCACACTTTAAGAAGGATGCAGACAAACTGGAACAGGTTCAGAGGAGAGCAACAAGGATGATCGGGAACTAGAAACCAAGCCCTATGAAGAGAGACTGAAAGAACTTGGGCATGTTTAGTCTTGAGAAGAGAACATTGAGGGAAGATATGATAGCACTCTTCAAGTACTTGAAAGGTTGGCACACAGAGGAGGACCAGGATCTCTTGTTTGATTGTTCTACAGTGCAGGACATTGAACAATGGGCTCAAGTTTCCACCACCCCTGCATATATGCATAATCAAAGTGACTTAACATTTAGCCGTACAGGACAAGAAACTGGCTGTCCATCCAATATTGACCATGAAATGTTCCCACCCTCTATTCAGCAGGCCTGAGATCTCTTGAACACACCTGTGGCTTCCTCTCCTCCTCGGCTCCTAATGCAATCACATCCAAATGCAATCAAGAGGCACACCCATTCATGGGCAGTCTAGATCCATGAAGAGGAAAAGTGCCATGCAAGAGGCACCATGCCACCTTCTGGGAAACACCTCAAAACCATTAAGAAACTCCACCCAAAAGAAACATGCACCAAACCCTCTTGCATTCCCAAAACATGCCTGTGCACTCTTCAGCCATGGCAGGAAAAGGGAAATCCTGCCTGCACTCCAGATCCCCTTCTCCTCCTTTATTTCAGGAAAACCACATGTATTACAGGAGTGGAGAACATCTGTGGCCCTCCAGATGCTGCTGGACTCCACCTCCTACCAGCCCCAGCTAGCATGGCCAATGGTCAGGGTTGATTGAACCTGGCGTCCAGCAGCCGGCTGGCTTCCCAACCCTGCTTTAAAAGAAATCCCCATCTAGGCTCCTGGGTTCAGTCTTGCTCAACCTTCTGCTTGTTATCTCAGCCTACTCCAAGTCCACCCTTTTTATTTTGCATTTTGCAAGGGCTCCATGGGAACTCAAAGCATGCCTGTGCTTATGTGCCCCCTTCATAACCTTCTCCCAGGAAGGTTTCCTCTCACACGGGGGCTCAAGGGGATCTACAAGAATTCAGTTTTTCCCATTTGCCTTAAAAAAAGACCTACCTGCACTCTAGGTTCCATCCTCTCTCTGTTTTTTCCCCTTTTGCATTTTATTTTCTTACATTTCTTCTGCCTTAAAACCCAAGGGATCAGACATGCCGCTCCAGGTGGCCTCCCATTCAGGAGCCAGACCAGACCCAGGAATCCAAGCACATATGCCCTACAGACCACACTCTGGGACTGTTTCCTCTCCTCACCCCACCCCCTCCCAGCTATCCAAACAAGCTATTTACAGTTTGGTTCCCTTCCCTAGCCCCATTTGGTCCTCCATGTATCCATCTGGCACCTACCACCCTTCCATCCCCTTATTCTGTCTTGCCCTCCTCCTCCTCCTCCTTCTCCTCTGCGGCACCTTGCTCCATCCTATCCAATTCTCTGCTCACTTTGTTTATATCTTAAACCCAGTAACTCATGGCCCAATACAAACACTGCCCACTTAGATTATTCTGTCAATGTTTCTTTAAAACACACACACATATCAAACACACAGACCAAGGTTGGGGCTTGACCAAAACCACCCCATGAGCGTCGTCTGAGCTTAGGGTGCACACACTCAAGTGCTACTATTTGAAGGCCCAGTGATAGATCAGCCCTCAGACACAGACTTGTGCCTTCCACATGCAACAAGACATTCAGAATGTCTCTCATTTGTGTGTAACCTGAAAGGGACCCTCCCTCCCTCCTGAGGAGCGAGTTTCCCCTGCAGCTGCAGCACCCACCCAGAAATGAAGGCTGAAGCAGCTGAGAGAGAGATGGGCCCATTGATCACGGGGGCCTTAGAAAGAGCACTGCTGGAAAAGTAAGACTGTGATCCCACAAACATGTTTGGCTTAGCAGGGGGGCTGATGTGTAAGAGACCTAATTGCTCTGTTTTGCTTTAAAATGTGGATTTTGTATTGTGCAATTGTTACTGCACTTTTTGTATTTTTTTAATTTTGTAAACTGGTTAGAGACCTCTTTGATGTATGAGGTGGTATATAAATTACCTAAATAAATAAATAATGGGGATTGCCACAGATGACATCAAGCCTGATCTATGAGACCACCAAGAAATTAATCTCTCTAAGCAGTACAATCTCAGGGTCTCCCACAGATACTGAATCCAACTTGATTCAGAACATATACACTTTATCTGCTGCTTTTCTCTTCTGTGAGGTTGTTAAGCGCTTCCACAGAATTAAGAAGGCAAGGTAGAAAACGTCTAATATTATTTTCGTCAAGAAAACATATCAATAGTTAGTTAATTAAGCCTCTGGAATACAAGATGAGGTGATGGCCACTAAACTCAGTGCCGCCGTACATGGGAACACTACGGAATCATGCACACACCCTAGCTAGCGATTCCTGGTACAACCCCGATGTTTGAACACATCTCTCTTGAGATTATCCTAGAGGCACCTGGCTGGCAGGCAGTGGAAGCAGAATGCTGGGCTAGACTGAAAGTGCAAGGAAAACCCACGCTACTTGGTTGCTCTTGAAGCACTCTGTAAGTACAAAGAGGGGCTAAAAGTGTATTGTGGGGTAGCTAAGCCATTGTAGGGAATGCCGAGCAAGTCCCCTCGGCTACTGGGCCTGCTGGTTCTGTGGTCAGTTTTCACACATGTTGTTTTGCTCTCTGCCATTAACTCCCTGGGATGGTTGGTTTTGCAGTCAGCAAGATTGTATATCCAAAAGGCTCCTACAACTTACCTCGCGCGTTGGTGGCCATGTCTGCTACTTTCTGGAAGGCATCCAGAAAGGCTACGGCAGCCAGGACAGTAGTCCTAAGATAAAAACAGAAAGAAAGAGAGATGTAAGAGATAAGGGAGTTTAGACTCTTCACACAGAAACAGCCCAAGACATTTTGCTGCCTCAAAAGGGCTAGAGGGGAGTCTCTCTCGCCCCACTCCAGAGGATCCTGGGACACAAGGCCCACTCCACTGTCAGCCCTACATTATTGGCACCTCAACCTAAGCCAGTAACACTGCCAAGACTCAGGTGAATCAGAGGGCGGGTGGACACAGCGGCTAATCATTCTTCTGAGAAAGCTGAGCCTTATGTGCCTTTTCAACCTTGAGGCCATCAGGGTCCTCTCACACCTTCCTTCAGGGTCCATTTTAAGCAGTGGTCTGGGGGACTCAGATTCATCAGAAGCTTATCAGGATTCCTGAATGAAAAAAATCCAAGTCATGGCAGACAAGCCACTGCTGGCTTGTTTTCTCCTCAACAACGCCCTCCCCCTGTCCCAAAGGCAGCACACTGTCCATTTCAGCACACCCTCTCGGCATCCCCAGGGTGACTGCAAGGCCAAGCCAGCCCGGCTCACAACCTGGATGGCATGTGCCAAACGCTTCTGGGACATGTGAGGGCCCCATGGCACACCCCAGGCGCCAGAGTGAAAAGGGTTGCATGCGATGGACCTATCCCCCAAATTTGCCCTCAGGTCACCTCCCTGCCCCTCAGCCCCCCTGCCCTTTCTCACAGGGCAACTGAGCTCAGCAGTGGGCTGTTCACATGGCCATCAGCAGGGCCAGGGACAAGCTCAGTAACACCTTCAGTAGCAGACGAAGTTGGCTTAGACCAAGTCAGAGACCGTCATTCCATCTGGCTCAGTATAGTCTGCACTGACTGGCAGCAGCTTTCCAGGGGGTTTAGGCAGGGGACACTCCCGGCCCTACCTGGGAGGACTGAACCTGCGACCTTTTGCATGCCAACCCCAAAGGAAGGCCCGAAGTTCCCTTTTACAAATGGGTCACCCAACGCTCCTTGTCAGGCAGAACCCAGAGCTTCAATCCCTCCCTCCCCAAACTAGCTCTGAGTCAATGTGGAGTTTCTCTGTGTGTAGAAAAAGCAGAGGAAGTAAAGAGCACTCTCTCAAGATTGCCGCGGAGCACAAAAGGCGCATTGGGAGAGTGGCAGGGAACACAGCGCACCAACAGCCGAGGCTGCAGAGAGAAACACAAGAGACTCTTTCACATCAATGGAAGTCTAAGAAACACAAGCGAAGCCGGGGGGGGGGGTATTAATAGGGCAACCACACAAGGAATATCCGGCTACTGCAACTGGCTGAAAGGGCTCCTTTATAGCAGCATTTGATATGCTAGAGGAGGTGGCTGGCAAGCTTAAAGGGGAGGACTCCAAAAGCTCTTAGGAGACAGTAAAGCAAAGGGGTGTGTTTGGGGACAAAGTGGTGGTGGTGGGGAGAAGAGAGGACCCCTTTTGGGTGTGCTGGACGGAAAGATGAGGGCCTTTTGGAGTCTGGATTGCTTGGAAGCTGACAGCCAATGACACTGAGGCTCTGAGATTTGGGGAGGGGGGTGCTGCAGCTTCAATCTAGATGTTGCAGTTGCCTTGCCATTCTTAAAACCAGCCTCTTTGCATCTGTGCCACTCATGGGAAGGAGGACACTGCTCAAAAAGACACTCCAGAGTTAGTTATATCACAATGTTGGTACCTTTATCTTGGATTTGAAAGGGAACTGAGCCTTGCTTTAAGCTGTTGGGAGTAAGTTAAAGACATGATATGGTGGGCATCTCCAGATGGTTTGGGATTTAATTTTATGAAACCAGCAGCAGGGAGGGCGGGGTTTAGCCCTTTCCCTGATCACAATCTCCCCCCTCCTTGCTGCTTTTCTCTCCATAAGTTACAAGTAGTCAATTTGATTGCAAGTTGGTGAAGGCTGGTTCACACTCTCACTATGTTCAACACAACTGCCTGTTTCATTTCAAAAGTATCTGAACAAGCAGCAGACACAAGGTTTGCTTCTTCAAGCAAGAGGGAGAGGGAGAGGGGGAGAGAGAAAAAGCTGACAGCACAGAAGAAGTTGGCCTCAGAGTGTCTCTTCATCATGATACGCATTCCCATGTGGCGAGGACACCTGGCTGGGAGAAAAATGGCAACTGTGCTGCTGTTGTGCCAGCTCTGTAGAGAAACTCACCGCAGCTGAGAGTGGAGTTTAGTTGCCTTGGAGTTGAAGTCTTCCCAGATGGGATAGGAACTCTGGAAGAGAGAGAAAGGGGGGGGGAGAGAGAAATGAGCAAACAGGTAGCTTCTCTGCCATTCACAGCCTTAGCCATCTGCTGCTGCCGCCTCGCCCCCAACATCACACAATCACAAACAGCCCATTTTAAATTCAGAGGGCTCCTGCGAAAACTCTCTTCCACCCTTTGACACAAGGGGGCCAAATGCCAGCCACATTTGCAACATGAATGCCATCACCCTGTAGGCTTTCAGTATTGTTCATAAATGTGAGTGGCCACCTCTGGTTTAGGACTGTTGCCCTCTCTTTGAGAAGAAAACTGGTCACAGCCAGCGGCTGTCTGTCAATTCATTTTTAAATTGGTTCTTGTTGAAGCTGAACTTCTGCATTTGGGAACTTGGTGGACCTTAACCATGGTTAACATCTGTGCTGATATTAATATTGTTAAGGCAAGTGATGGGTATCCCCCTGCCCCCACTATCACTCTCTGCCTTAAGTAGGAAAGGTGTATTTTTCCTTACACACCACTGCTAAGCAATACCCCTGCTTGTTCAAGCAACAGGTAGCCACAACCCCTCTGGTTTCTTTATTGCCCTTAAAGAACCCAGCTATGGACTGCTTCCCTGAAACCTGTAACTGTTTAAACCTGTAACTGTTTATCTCCTTGAAGTAAAGTTCACTGCCACCATTAGTTACTGTTTCAACCTTGGTGTACCTTTTGCCAATACGTGTGTTGTTTGTGACAGCTAGTCAGGCATGTGTTTAAACCAAACAGAATTTATTCAACAGATGTTGCAAACAAAAATGAGAATACTTTAATACTCAGGTTTAAAAAACATATGACTACAGCTTAAGGTTCCATAGTTTCCTTTAAGTAACACTTCTTAAGTTTTTCCTCAAAGAATGTAAGTCAATCCTGCCTACTCTACCCACTATGAGTCGCCCTTCCAAACAAAACTGACCCTAACCAACCCTCTCTTCTCAAATTCAAGGCCTACCTTAAATGCACAGGTAAAAAACACCAAACCCCTCCCCTCATTCACTCAACCAATCAGCACACAGCACTCCTAAACATTGCACCTCACTTCCCCTCCCCTCACTTTCTCTTTGCCATATTTAACCAAATACAAACCTATATCAAACATTGCTGGTATATCAGCATAGATTACCACATACTGTATAACAATGGAACATCACAATGGGATTCTATCCAGAAAGAAGGAATAAAATAATATAACCACTCCTATATAAAATGACTGAAAAACTGGTTGAGGGAAGAATAACATTTGTTTTTTACTATGAAGGGCATTATTTTTATTGCTGATGCCGATGGCACTGCGACTGAACTTTATCTTGAAACAAGAAACGGTAATAGAAACAGACCTTTCAGGTAGATTTTGAAACCCTTTTTATTTTGACAAGTATTTAGCGCTTGTTCTTTCTTTTTCTTTCTTTCTTTCTTCCTTCAGGGCTGCTGTTTGCTTTTATTGCTGTCTCTCTACCCTGATTTTTTTTTCTATTTTAATATTCTAATTGTATTGGTTTTACTGTAGAATGTTGCTTTGGTTACATTCAAAATAATGTACATACATAGAACAAAACTGAACAGAGAATAATGCCACTTGGAAGTCCTTCCTTGGCCCCCATGGAAGCCATCCTGTTGCCTCTCCTCTCTAAACTACAAGGAGTGCTGATCTGGGAGGGGGCTGGCATAAGCCACCTATTTATACTAAATAGCAAGGAAAGGCCTCTCTGGATTCGGGCTGCTGTTCTTTTCCTGGCATGGGTACAATCCCTGCAAGGCAGGCAGGTGCAGCATTCTCCGTCTCTAGGAACTCCAGGAGAGACTCAGGGGTTGACCACTTCTCTCTTGGGGAGCTCCCCACAAACAAACTCTCTCTCACACAAAACTCCTCTGGGCTTTAGAGGGAAGTCCTGCCCTTCTGAACATGATAGTGGGCCTCCCACTGTGGAGCTCTTGCCCAGGCCAGGATCGCAAGCAGTAAGCCAGGCAACTGCTCAAGGAGCCCAGGAGTCCTGCCTGGCACAGTCCAATGGTTTCTTTGAAGAAGCTCAAATGTCACAGGCAGTGAACCAACAATGGCACCAAAGTGCTTTTTGTGAGAAGGGGAGGAGACCAATGCATGTCCCCTGGCAATCTTTTATCTCATATCTATAATGCACCCCCCCATGGCACGTATCAATTTTTTTATCAAATATCAGCATTGCGTTCAACTGTACCTTTTTTATGAATTGTTTTCGTCTCCTGAACCCTTAGCACTGAAAACCAACTTTCTTGCAAGTCATTTTGAAATTTTGAAAACTACTGGGGGAACTGGACTGCATGCCAAACTAGGCTGGGGGTGGGAGGAGAGGAAACAGCTTTGCAATGCCTAAGTGGGAAAAGAAGTGCTTCTTGAGAGTAAGTGTTCCAGGCGGAAAACAGTGTTTGGCTGGGGCAGCAAACCCTCTGGTGGTCCCAATGGAGAAGTCACCACCCCCTGTGGGGCCCTGCAAGCAATGCTGCTGCCAGATACTGAGGAGGGCCATTTGTTCATCTAGTCCAGCATGGCCTACTCTGACTGGCAGAATCTCTCCAGTCTTACACAAGAATCTTTTTTGTTTGGAAGTTATTGTTATTCCTTTTCAGATTTGTAAGTACAAATTACAATAACTGAAAAGATATTAACAAAAATAATACCAAATGGAGACTAAAACATTGACAGGTGCTTGACACAATTCAAAGATATACATTCAGACTTATCTGAGGGTATTTAACATCAAGGTAAATTGAAAAGCATTTCACATTATCCACACGTATTTCAAGGCCTTAGGCACAGGCTTATCATTGCGTTTCATTTCTGCATGTTATAAAAGGGCCAAAAGTCTGCTGGGAAGGTAGCTTTTTTCTTCTGACCTTTGACCAAATGTAATCTTTAAATAAGTTTGCGAGAGCTATCTCTTACACTTCATTATACCATTTTGATATGGAAATACCTTGTATTTCCAAAATCTAGAAACCAAGGGCCTCGCTGCCACCAGCAAGTATCTGACCAGTATATACTGGTTTCCCTTCATAAAAAGATTTAACAGCACCAGATCTAGGGTTACCAGGTGTCCGCGTTTTAGCCAGAGATTCTGGATTTTTGGGGTCCTTTCTGGGTGAGTCAGCTTAATCTCCGGACTCTCAGCTTTCATTTAAAAAAAATAATTAAGTTTCTAGGTGGTCTGGTTCATGAGATATACACCAAAACATCAGCCACCCCCTCCCCAACTTCAGGGTAATGATCTCTTAGTTGGCTGCTCTAACCCCACCCTTTCAGGTTTGTAGCCAATAAGTGAAGTCAGGGTTGTGATTGACAAGGGATTTCTGAGCCTCCAGGCAGTACCTAGACTGCATTGCAAAGGTAGAAAAATATTGTTTCTTCCTGTTTATCTGAAAATCTCATAAACTGAGTTACAGCTTTCACCAATACCAAGTATTTTTTTCTCTTGTGTTCAGGAATCAAACAAGTTCAAATTTTCCTGAGCTGTTGTACAGGGCAGTGTTTTGAAAACCTTCCCAATATGAAGCTTTAATCCAATACTTGCTTTTCTGAGAGTAAAGTTGCAATGCTAATCCCACATACCCAGAGTAAACCCCATTGAATTCAACAGGACTTGCTTTTGAGTAGACATGGTTAGGATTGTGCTGTAAATTAATGGAACTTTTGAGTGAACATAGCAAAGGATTGTGTTTGTGTTGTAAATCTTTCTCTCCCCCTCCAATCTTATTTTTAAAGCAATTAGGCAGGGGCTTATATAGATATCACTGCTTTTATTACGTAGGCAATTAATACTGATTTTATTTAAAAAAAATATTCTGCAATGACCAACTCATTTTGACAAAACTATTATATAGGGTCTATGTATTTTTACATCTCCAGTGTGTGTGTGTATGGAGTCTTACCTACAGCCCTGTGAGGTAGGACTGCTGATTGGAAACCAACGCAGCTCACAACAAGAAATAAATCCCTTTAAAATCCAATAACCATTAAAAGTATAAACAGTTGCAAAACAGCTTAAAGTGGCATATTCTGAATTTTGGGTTGGTTCCTTATCACTTGAGGCTGCAGTTTTGTGTGCACTTCCCTGTTTGAGTAAGCCCCATTGAATACATTGGGATTTCCTTCTGAGTAAACAATCATAGGCTTAGACTACAAATATCTTTACAGGTTGTGTAAATAATGAACATCTTTGACAGTCATGCTTATATAAATATTTCTTCATACCAGGTCCCAATAAATATTTGACTTCATGCTATGGTTGTACATCATTATTTCTTCTACATTTTAAGTGTGCCCTTCTTCCTTGAGGTGGTCATGGTTCCCCTCTATTGTTTTCATCCTGAGGGGCAGATTAAGCTGAGAGATGGTGAGTAGTCCATGATCACCCACTAAAATTTATAGCTCATTTCCATTTTAAAAAATTAATTAAAATGATTTACATGCAGGCAAAGTTGATTGTTGATCCACACAATACATTTAAAGAACACACAACTCGCATTTAAAGTACATGACTTCCCTAAAGAATCCTAGGAAGTGTAGTTTCTCCCTCACAGTTATTGCTCCCACCACCCTTAACAAACTAGTTTCCATGATTCTGCGGTGGGATTCACGTGCTTCAAATGTGTTTAATGTACTTTAAATGAAAGATGTGGATCTGCCCTAGATATGCTGTGCATTCATAAGTGAATTGAAAAGAATAATTTTAAAATATACTTTTTTAAACAGGGAAAGGGCTGTAGCCTAATGACAGGGCATATGCTTTGCATGCAAAGGTCCAAAATTCAATTTCTGGAAAAGACTATCGCCTGGAATCCTGGAGAGCCAATGCTAGCCCATGACATCAGTACTGAGCTAGATTAGCTAGATGGTACCAAATGTCATGAGTCGGTATAAGGTAGATTCCTTTGTTCCTAAAAGTGGAAAGAGACCAAAGGGCCACAGTGACTCCAAAATTTATTTATGTACTTTATTTACAACATTTATATACCACTTTATTGTAAAAAATCTCTAAGCGGTTTACAGAAGGAATTAAAACAATAAAATTATTGGCAAAAAAGTTTGAGACAGGTATTTTAAAAAAATCAAAATAATAAAACCAACAATGAGTTAGAAACATAAAAAACATAATAGCTTCCACCTGTCTGGGTAGGCTTGCCTAAACAAGAATGTTTTTAGCAGGTGCTGAAAAGAGTACAATGAAGGTGTCTGCCTAATGTCAATAGGCAGGGAGTTCCAAAGTGTAGGTGCTGCCACACTAAAGGAGTGATTTCTTACAAGAGCAGAACAAGTACTATGTGGCACCCGTAGCATGGAAAGCACACCTTGAATTTGGACTGGTAACAAATTGGCAACCAGTGCAGATTTCAAAGCAGAGGGCATTATGTGCTGATAGGGTCTCACTCACGTCAGCAATCATGCCACAGCATTCTGCACTAACTGCAGCCCCCAGGTCAGGTTGTGCTGCATGGGGATTTCTGCGATCTTCGCTAACTGGCTGCCAGGATTTTTTTAGTTTTGTTTTTTTTGTTAGGAATCCTGACTAGTTGCGGGATGCTGAGTTTTCTGCCTTACTCATAGGAATCTTGTTGTGGTTGGCATGGTATTGCATGTAGAAAATCATCACTGTCTTTTTCTTTTTGCATTTCATTTACCTTTAACCTCACTCCCTTGCATCCATAGAAGCAACAAGTGGTTCCATGCTCTCAGCTCAGCCCCCTTAAACACACTGATGATGCACCTTTTTGGTTGCATGACAGTTTGTTTCTTGCCTATTAGTGGTAAAAGAGAATTCACATACTGGGAAGTGTGGCTGCAATTGCTGTTGTTCCCAAGCTGCTGCCTATGAAGGTAGACCAAACCATGTGTGTTTTCTCTCTGACAAGTATTACTCACTGGAATTGGGGATGGCTGTCAAAGTGAGTTTATAGCAGCCCACAAGGTAGACAAAAGGGTAGAGAATCTTCTTACTCTTATTCATTTCTCAGAACTCTTTCTGAAGTGAAGGATCAAATCTGTAAAGAAGTTTGGAGCAGCCATGTTGAAAGGTAGGGGCATGGCATTGCAGGCAGTGGGTTGCCAACCCTACCTGGATATGGATATCTTTCCAGAGGACCCCTAGTCAAGCTTTACAACAGTACAATCCAAACCATATCTACTCAGAAGTAAGTCCTATTGAGTTCTATGGGGCTTAGTATGTGTGTTTAGAATTGCATCCTTCAGGGGCATCCATCTTTACTCCTGAGTGCTCCTATCTAACGTCTCCACAACACTAGGCTCCTTTCTTCCTACAATGGCCTTCTGGTGACTGGGCTGGCCTGATGGCACTTAAACCCTTCTTGCCAGAAGCGAGTTGGCTAGATTAAATGTTCGCTACCCAGGCTCTATCTTTTAGCTAAGATTTCTATCTTAATTTGCAATCAGAGAAATGTTTTTGTTTGACTTCTATGCTCCAAGCAACTGTGGTTGATGCTTAATGTATCAATCCTTAATGACATCACTTGGGCCCGCCCCGTGACGTCACTTGGGTCATATCCTCTTCAACATACCGGCAAGAATCTGTCCTGGCCATACTTGCAAGAGAATGTAAACAGAGCCTTCTGCATGCAAATCATGTGCTCTACTATTGAGCTAGGAGGGTCCCTTTGCTTAAAAAAACAACATCCTGGATTATTCTGCCGCTGAGGGCACACCCAGATTTCACATTTCCCTCAACAACCAAGTTAGGAAGCTGCCTTATACCAGGTCAACCCACTGCACTGCCTAGCTCAGTCTTGTCTAACTTGGCTAGCAGAGGCATTCCAAGAGGTGTCAGGGATTGAAACAGGGTTTTTTTTTGCATGCAAAGCAGGTACTCTGCTGGCCCCCCAGATCAGGGAAGCACGTGTGTGTGTGCACGCGCGCAACCACACACCCCCTACCCCTACAACAGCACCACCATTCTCACTTTCCATGGACCCACAAAGATCAAAATCAATGGGATCAAAGTCAGTGCTGCCTGCTTTGTTCCACATTATGCATTCTAAGTTCTCAAGTTCAGGAGGTGGAAACATGGCCTCTTCTAGATGGGGTTGCACTCCCCTGGAAGGAGCAGAAGGCAGCCTGGGTGTACTCCTGGATCCAACATTGTCACTGGAGGCTCCGGTGGCCTCAGTGGCTAGGAGTGCCTTCTTCCAGCTCCGGCTGATTCACCAGCTTCGGCCCTTTTCGCACAGAGATGTCTTGGCTACAGTACTCCATGCTCTGGTAACTTCCGGATTGGATTACTGCAACATGCTGTAAGGGGGTTGCCTTTGAAGATGACTTGGAAACTTCAAGTGGTCCAAAATGCAGCAGCCAGATGACTGGCTGGGGTTCCATTTAGATCTCATGTAATCCCTGTTTTAAAACAGTTGCATTGGTTGACAGTTTGTTTCCGGGTCCAATTCAAGCGGGTCACGCTAGTGTTTAAAGCCCCAACTACTTAGGGTTCAAATATCTAACAGACCACCTCCTTTCCCACATACCCCTTGGGTGTTAAGATCAGCAGAGAGGCCTTGGTAGCTCCGCCACCTTCAAAAATTCGGATGGTGATGGCCTGGGAGAGGGCCTTCTCTGTGGCAGCCCCTAAATTGTGGAACTCCCTCCCTATAGAGTTATGCCAAGCACCTTTGCCATACAGTTTTCGGTGAATGCTAAAGACACACCTCTTTACCTTGGCCTTTCAAGACCCACCCTATTCCTGTGATTGTAATTTTTTAAAACTGTTATTAATATTGAATTTCAAATTGTTGTAGCCCACATTGGGACCTAAGGATGAAGGGCTGAGAAAAAATTAAATGAAGAATTTGCTTTCAGATTGAAAATAAAATAGGCCTCTCATCTGACAAAATGTGAAGGGGCCAATAAGGTCTTTTCATCTGCGATCCACAAAAAACGCTTAAATAAGGATTAGTAGCCCCTCCCAAGCAGAAGGAGGCCTTAAAGCCATCATCTTCTGTGTGGGTTCCAGGATGCATGGGGGGAATGCGCAATAGCACCTCTGGTTCGGCTTCCTCTCTTGCCCCCATCTTTCCTCAGTGTCCAAACACCCCAATAATGAAGGCAACACATCTTGAGCCAGATAGTGGTAACTCTCCCCCATCAGTAGTGCAGTGGCAAATGGAGAAGTGCAGGGTCCCCTCATGATAGCCACAGACATGTCCCCCTTCCAAGATCACAGACCAATCTGGCCAGGCTGGAAAGCGGCTTCCTGCTTCCCTGTCACTGTCGCCATCTGCCTGTCCATTCTCACTCTCAGAGAGATTGCTCGAACTACTGAATTCAGCCTCTCCACGTTTATCTCCCGCTGCTACCAAACTGCTTGGTGATGGAGATGGGATGGTATCCTCAGGATTCACTGTTACAGACTTCTCGCTCCCCACAGTTTGGCTTGGCTTTTTTAAGTAGGAAATAATAACGGCTTGCTAGCAATGGACGCTCACTGGGATTCTTCTCAGTGGCCTTTCATCCCTTTTCATAGTGACTGGCTCATAGGATGCTGGAGACATAGGGGCCCCCTGGGACCTGGCTCCCAAAAAAGTAAGGGGTCTTCACCAATCTGGCACCCTTCAGATGCTTGGACTACAATTCCCACCAACCCCAGCCCCGTGTCGCTGGGCTAGAGGGAATCACAGCCATGCTGGCAGGGGCTGATGGGTACTGTATTTATTTATTTATTTATTTATTTATTTATTATTTATTTATTAAATTGTTTATTTATTTATTTATTTATTATTATTTATTTATTAAATTATTTATTTATTTATTTATTATTTATTAAATTTATTATTTATTTATTTATTATTTATTTATTATTTATTTATTTATTTATTTATTTATTAAATTTATATACCGCCCGACTAGCAATAGCTCTCTGGGCGGTGAACATAAAATAGCATAAAAATACAATGAATAACAAAATAATACTAAAATACAGTCAACAATCCAATACAATAAACATTTTTAAAAGTAAATCAGTGTACTGTAGTCTAAAACAACTGGAGTGCACCAGATTGGAGAAGATGGCCTACCCGTCTGCTACAGCTGTCCAACCATTTGCTTTGTGGAGGCAGTTCTGCCTGCAAGTCGGAAAGGGCAGCTTGCTCCGTCCACCTCCAGCCCAGCAAGAGCTCCACTGCCTGGCTACAGAGCCTGCCTGAACTCCTCCCCTGGCGCTGAGCTTTTCTGACCACTGGCTGCCAGATGGGCCTGTCTGCCGCCACTGCCATGGCTCAGGGTCCAATTCAGCTGCAGTCAGCAACCCCACATCCAGTTGCCGATAGAAGCCAAGCCATAACAAACATAGGGACCAGGCCTGCATGAAAAAAAGAACAGGAGCCACTTCCAACAGTGTCCAGACACTTCGACAACTCCACAAGTGGACTGGGAAGGCAACACCTTTCCCTGATGTTTCTCCCCACAGGTCAGAGGTATACTTTCTCTGAGCATGGAGGTTCTACTTAGACCTCATCGCGAATTAGACTGTCCATGTTCAGAGGCATCAAATGTTAGGGACCCTCTTGCATTTCCATCCCAAATGTCCATGGAATTGCCGGACAGCAGTCCTGCAACTTGGAAGATTTTTCGGCGGTAAGCCACAAAACCTCATCATCAACAGTAGCAAACACTGCTGGCCAATTTATTATTTATTTATTTTATTATTTATTTTGACAATACATACTGCTTAATCACAATATAGTCTCTAAGTGGTGTACAATGAAAATAAAAATTAGTTAAAACTATAAATCAGAACTCTGTTAAAACACCGGCTGGAATTAAAAAAACTCTTCAGTAGGTGTCGGAAATTCAGCTGACGTGGGTTTTTTTTTTCCTGACCTCAACTGGAAAGGAGTTGCACAAAATTGGACCCACAATCCTGAATGTGTGTAATTCCCAGTGGACATGAGCCATGAGGGGTACCACTACCGGTGACTCCCCCAAAGACCTCAACTCCTGAAAGTCAGTGGTGCTGTAGTGGTTAGAGTGTTGGACTAGGACCTGGGAGACCAGGTTTCAAATCGCCACTCAGCCATGAAACTTGCTGGGTGACCTTGGGCCAGTCACATTCTCTCAGTCTAACCTACCTCACAGGGTTGTTGTGAGGATAAAATGGAGAGGGTGCGAGAACCATCCAAGCTACCTTGAGCTCCTTGGAGGAAAGGGGGGATATAAATGTAAAAAATAAGTAAGTGATCGAGCAGGGATATAAGGGAGGGATCAGGTGGTCCTCGAGGCCCATGAAGGCTCAAAGGAAGATCCCCAGGGCCATCTCCAAGCTGAATGCCAGACTAGCATTGCCCAGGGACAGAGATGCTCAGTTACCACCTGCCACCTTACCCACGAAAAGGAGAAGGGGGTTTCTTGGGCAAGGGCTAAGCTGTTGCCCCTCTGGTAACTCTGGCTTCAACTGGGTGGCGTTCATCAGCCAGAATGAGCACAGGTCCCATTCAAAACTGGCCATCTGCAAGTACAAACCCCTCAGAGATGCCCTGTGCAAACTCAGCTCGCACCAGACCAGTGGGGCAGAGTGGCCGCCTCACAATCTACAATCAATCTAGCAGCTGCCAAGTTGTACCAAGTAGAGAAGAGCCATTTTCTCTTTATGTGGAGAGTCTTCCTATCAGCACACTGTCACGGGGGTGGGTGGGGAAGGTACAACAGAAAGAAATATTCCCCGTATGAGACTGTGTAACAGTAAACCTGCCTCACTATTACCTGTCGACAGTGGATTTCCAACACTTTCTGCTCTTAAGGAACTTTCCCCCACATGGAGCAGAATTCCAATGCCTCTGGTGCAGAATCTCTGCATGTTGCAAAAGCTTCTGAGGTGCAGTACGATGGCACACTCAGCTCACTAGCCAGCCCTGCTGAGTGCAGCCGTCGCCCCATACCAAGGGTACATCTAGAACATGCCCGGCACTGCTCCCCCCCCGGCCAAAACTGTACATTCCATGGGGAAATCAGTAACAGCAGACACTCTTGTCTTTCTGACATATTTCTTCACCGCTCCTGATCTCCTCGTTAAGGAACCCTTGGTTCTGGGAATACGGTTCGAAAAGCTGCATTTTCTGTGAGCTACACGCAATCGGGGAATTTTTACTAGTGTACGCCTCTCCTGACCGTGGCGATGAACTTAGCCTTTATTTTGAAGACAAAATGGCTCACACTTGCTGGGTGGCAGCCATGTGTGGGAAAAGCCTCTGAGAATTTTGGCAACCTGCGAGAAATTCTCCAGCGTGACAATTTGCAGTGTCTGAGACTTGGCATCTGTCCTCTTTGACTTCACTTTGTTTCTCTTGTTTTGGTGCTGAGGCCCCCGCAGGGGCCAACTGACATCTCTCATCTATTTCCGCAGCCTGCGGTCGGGGTCCTTGATCCAACCCTACAGCTTCAGAAAAAGGCGGTGGGGGAAGCCAAGAGGAGCTGAAGAGGGTCCATGTTCAGAACAAATCTCCTCCCTGGGATGGAGATGGGGGAAAAGGTCATCATTTAAATGGAGGCGGCCTAGAACTAGGCACTGTGAGTGCAGGGGCACAGGAGAGCAATTTGGAGAGGACACAGCACTGCAGGCGAGAACATAAGTGCCAAAGATCCTTGGAGTGAGAAACTATGTAGAAGTGTTTATACGCCAATACTAGAAGCCTCCAAGCCGAGATGGGTGAATGGAAGTGCTTGGTCTTAGAAGACAACACCGATACACTGGGTGTAACAGAAGCCTAACCAGCGGGCATGGTTATCTCTCGACAGAAACTCTTTAGGAAGGGCACACACTGGTGGTTGTGTTGGGAGGTTCTGTCGCTCAGTATGTGAAAGTGGCATCGATTCCAACAAGCTAGAAATCCCAAAAGGGACATACTCCTCCACAGAATCATTGTGGGCAGAGATACCTGGCTCGAGGAGTCCTTTAATACTGGGGACATGCTATCGTCCCCCTGATCAAAATGCTCCTTGAGACAAGCAAGCCTCCAGAAGAGGAAATGTAGTAATAGGTGATTTCAACTACTGGGCATAGACTGCCTGCCTGTGAGTTCCAGTTACAACAAAGAAGTGAAATTTATAGATACTCTGAATGACGGTGCCCTGGAACAGCAGGTCGTGGAACTGACCAGAGGGACGTGGAACTGACCAGAGGGACGGTGACCCTGGACTTAATCTTCAGTGGCACTCGGGACCTGGTATGAGATGTGAGTGTTGTTGAACTGATTGGGAACAATTGCCATGTTGCTATTAAATTTAAATATATATACGTAATGTAGAAAATCCAACAAGGCCACATTTGACTTCTAAAGAAGAAACCTCCCCAAAATGAGAGGACTGGTAAAAAAAAGACCTTGAAAGGCAAAGTCAGGAGAGTAAAATGTCTCAAAAATACTTTGCGGTTGTTTAAAAATACAGTATTAGAAGCTCAACTGGAATGTATACCACAGATCAGAAATGTACCACTAGGGCCAAGGGGATGCCAGCGTGGTTAACAAGCAGAGTTAAATAAACAACAGTCAGATAAGTTCCTTTTTGTTCATTCAGACAAGACTTCCATTTTCTAAAGGAAGTCTTCTTGCCACTAATATCATAGAGCACTTACAATTTCAAAGAGCTTTGGACAAGGATTCATGAGTAAGCTTAGCAGTCATGGAATAAGAGGAGAAGCCCTCTTGTGGATCAGGAACTGGCTAGGAAACAAAGTGGACAGTATGAATAAATGGACAGTTCTCCCCATGGGGGGATGTAGAAAGTAGAATCTCCCAAGGATCAGTATTGGGACCTGTGCTTTTTAACTTGTTCATAAATGATGAGCAACAAGGTGGCCACGTTTGCTGAAGATACTCAATCGCTCAGGGTCATTAAAACAAAAACGGATTGAGAAGAGCTCCAAAAGGACCTCTCCAAACTGAGTGAATGAGCAGTAAAATGGCAAATGCAATTCAAAGTAAGCAAGTGTAAAGTGATGCATGTTGGGGCAAAAAATCTAAATTTCCCATACATTCTCATGGGATCTGAACTTGCAGTGACGAGACCTTGGGGTTATAGTGGATAGCTCGATGAAGATGTTGACCCAATGTGTGGCAGCTGTGAAAAAGGCTAATTCCATACTAGGGATCATTAGGAAAGGTATTGAAAATAAAATTTAATTCTGTTATATAAATCTCTGGTGTGGTTGTATTTGGAATATTGTGTACAGTTTGGGTTTCCTCACCTCAAAAAGGGTATCATAGAATTGGAAAAAGTTCAGAAGAAGGATAGCCAAGGTAATCAAGGGGGTGGAGGGACTCCCCTAAGAGGAAAGGTTGCAGCATTTGGCGCTTTTTAGTTTAGGAAAAAGGCAAGTCAGAGGTCACATGGTTAAAATTATGCACGGCATGGAAAAAGTGGATAGAGAAAACTTTTTCTCCTTTCGTAGCATTAGAACTCATGTACATCCAATGAGGCTGAATGTTGGAAGATTCAGGACAGCCAAAAGAAAGTCCTTCTTCATGCAGCGCATAGTTAGACTGTGGAATTTACTTCCACAAGAGGCACTGATGGCCACCAACTTGGATGGCTTTAAAAGAAGATTAGACAAATTCATGGAGGAAAAGGCTACCAATGATGGCTATGCTCTGCCTCCACAGCTGGAGGCAATATGCTTCTGAAAACCAGTTGCTGGAAACTGCAGGAATGCAAATTGCTCTTGCGCTCAGGTCCTGCTTGCGGGCTTCGCATGGGCATCTGGTAGGCCACTGGGTGAACAGGATGCTGCGCACCCTTCGGCCTCATCCAGCAGGCTCTTTTTATGTTTTTACACTCTTACAACATGCTTCTCTCTCTCTCTCTCTCTCTCTCTCTCTCTCTCTCTCTCTCTCACACACACACACACACACACACACACACACACACACACACACACACACACACACACACACACACACATATACACGCACACGAACTCTCAATGTGGTGCTGCCCAGTGCCTTTAGCAGAATCTTGCCACTCTCCTACTAAAAACCATCAAAGGGGTCAAACAATCCAGTAATCTACAAGGACAAAGACAATCAAGGCTTTCCCAAGATACATGATTAAAAAAATACCGCCTGGCCAGACTGGCCATGTACGAGGCATTTCTGGATCTGATGAGTGTAAAAGTACGCACCACACAAAGCCACAAGGTGACTAACACTAAGAACTCTAAACCATCAACTTCCAAATTCAGCTGAGCTTCAAAGAAACCAATTGGAACACAACATTCCTTAGTCCAAAATGCTCAGGAAGGCATGCTCTGTCAAAAATCAAAACCACGCTCTGGAAAACTCCATCCCCCACAACACTTTAAAATAGGGTTCATCACATCAGTTTCGCTTGCAAAATAATTTTATGACATACCTAACAATCTAGAGCTAGAGATTACTGCCTCAGAGACATCTCTGTGATGTTTGCCCACAGGGAAGGCTGGGAAAATCCCCCTGCCTCCAGAAACATGGGTTAATCCAGCCTTCCCCAAACTGGGGCCTTCCAGATGTTTTGCACTACAACTCCCATCAGCCCCAGCCACCATGGGGGTTGTAGTCCAAAACTCCTGGAGGGCCCCAGGACTGGCAGGCTGGGCAAACTGGAGAGGGGCTTATAACCAGACAGACTCCTCCTGGGTTCACTGCGAGTCCCTCCAGTTATTCTTTCAAAATAGTTTATTTGAAAAATGGCGTTTAAGCTGTTAAGGAAATAGGACGAATTCAAGATTGCAACTATTTAAACAGCTTCTCTGACAACTTGTCAAGTTTGCTCGTCCAGCCAGACTCTAGGCTGCTTTGGCGTGAGTGGACAGGGTCAGCATTGGCAAGGGCTGGGGCTCCAGTGACCCCACAGGGCCCTCTACTGACCCCTGCCATGGACCCACGTCTCTGAGCAGCAGTGGGGGGCTGGGCCCAGACACTACTTTCATCCCTCTCCTATGCAGAATTGCTCCAGGACTTTGTGGGACTCTGACTCGGCCGCCTGGCGTTGCTCTCATACTTCTGATGCTGCCACCAAGTAAGCCTCCTGGGGCTTACTGAGAGGGGATGGGGCCCATCGGGGGGGCACGAGACCCAAAAGCTCCCTCAAACCCAGAGCCTGTGCTGGCCACAGGGGCTGTCGAGGGGATTCCCACAATCCATGTGCCCCTAGGCTGCCCCAGAGTAAAAGGGTTTTTTCCCAACATGTTCTAAAAAATGGGCATTACAGTGCCTGAGCAGTCTTTCATGTAACTGGGATTTCACTAACATTTTAAAAAGTTATAGCCAGAAAAGCATTAGTGCAAAATCAAAGTCAAACAAGGTGGAAAAAATGGTGTCCATCACAAAAGTGACAGTGAATGCGTGTTGAGATTCAAACAGCTTCTTGGGTAAATTAACTCTTCCTCTTCCCTGCCCACAGCAGCTACATCACGACCGCTGGTGTGGATGGAAGACACAAATGGAACATCATCAAGACAGAATCCAGCGCAATTCTTCGTCTCACTTACAGCAAAGGTGTGATGCCTATTTGCACTAGAAGCCACCCGTCTGAAAGCGGCCCAAAGCAATTCACAAATCCATCAGTTCAAGCAAAAATGTATCATGAAAACTTTGCCAATTAGCAGCTCTGTCCTTTTGACAATTTTGGAATGCATCTGCTCACCGAAGTCTTGAATCTTATGGCAATTACCCAGCTGACGGAGATGAAGGCAGGGAGGCAGCACAGGGGTCAGGTGTGTCTCAGGGCAGGGCTGACCCCGAGGCACATTGCAGCCAGAGAAGAAAGTGCAAATTCAGTGCGGCCATGGGGTTTTCCCAGAAAAATATTAAATTGGGAAATTTTCTGAGGAAAACTAGAATGACTTGCCTTGGAAGTTTTTCAGTTTGCATTGCACAAATCTTCTGAGACCCAGGAGAGGGATTGAATTCAGCATGTTTATTGCTCAGCAGATATGCTCCGTGTGGTTGTAGGGCATCATCATCTGTCTCTCTCGTGTGCGCAGTGGATACCACCCTCCTTGAAGCCCTTGGAGTGCCTGTGCTGATCCAACGTCCTATTCCCTGTGCCCTGTCAGTGGCCCGCCTAGCACTTCAAAGGCACAGTTGTCCTGGCCACAGAAGCTTCTGCTTCTCTGCCGGGGAGAAGCTCCAGCAGCCAAGAGCTCACATTTCATCCCTCGCCCAGCTCAGCTTTCTCCACCTGCTGCCCTGTGCCAAACAGTCAGGTTGCCACACCTGCAGCTGTACCCTTTGGGGAAGTTTTTTAAAAATAAACCAATTGCCTGCTCCCTACCCAAAGGAGGGGCCACAAACAGCCACCCACGGAGCTCTCACCACCCAACTCCCTGGCTGAAAGACGTGGGAGTGAGAAGTGATGCCCTGTGGCCATCAGGAGGTGGCAGGTGGGGCTGTCCCATCTCCGAAGCACCAGGAAAGAAGCAGAGAGAATTCTTAGGGCCACGACCAGCCCTGCCAACTTGTCTGCCGTTCTACTACCCACAACCCTCACCCTTCCCTGCTGGCTTTCCATATCCCTACAACCACCCAACGCCCACCCAGCACAGCTGACGGTGGCGGGGAGGCCACCATCCACAGAGAAGTCCTCCATCTCCAAAACATTTTTGTCTGAAATGCCACCAATCTGCTCCCTTCTGCGCCGTTGTACTTAGACCCAAGCCATTGTGCTGATATAGTTACTGCTCTGAATCACCCAAAATGTGTGGACTTAGGGGGGCAATCCTTGTACCAGCTGCCATTAGCCGAAATGGCCTGCCCTACAGGGACCTACGAAAGCTGCCCAGCGACCAGCATGGCAGCACTATGACAACAGCACTCTGCCCCTGCCCACAACAGGAAGCATCTCTCCTTGGCTTCTTGTAGCAGTTCCTCATTCAATATGACTGTTCCTGCCAGGCCCAATGTCTGGAAGCCTCCCTTGCAAAACGGCACAGCAGGCCCCAAGAGCCCTTTCAAGACAAGAGATTATCAGGGTGGTGCTTAGCACCATGTCATGGGGCAGTGCCTGCGGAGATGCAACGAAACCAATTCCCTTAACCATCTTATTTGGTAAATGAGTCTCCAACGGACCAGCTACAGGGGAGTGGTAAAGCACAAGCTTTGGATCCATATGACCCCATGTTCCAATCCTGGCATCTCAAAGTAGGAGGAAGGCAGACCGATTCCTGCCCGAAACCCTGGAGTGCCACTTCCGGTCAGAGTGGGCATTGCTGGGCAAGACAGACCAAGGGCCTGGCATGGTAGAAGGCGTTGCGTGTCTTCTGTTGTGGGTTTCTTGTTTTTGCCATTAAAGCGCTCTGTGCCACTGAGGAAGCACCTCGTTCTCTGCCGCCCTCCGGAATGCCTCCCCTGTTGACATCGGGATGTCCACCACATGCCAGTCTTTCTGACAACCTCTTCTGCTTCTGGTGGCTTTGAGGAAAGGCCTCAGAGTGAACTCCCCAGTCTGAGAAACTCTGCTGACACCCCTGTTTCCTTGGACCTCTCTCTGGCTCTGGGGCCTCTGAAACGTCATTGCTGCTCTGCAATTTGAGCCTGGTCCGATTTACCTGCCACCCCCTTGGCGATCCCCTCCCCCAGTCCTGACCCTGCTGAGGCTCAGCTTGCAAGGCTGCTTTGGCCACTCCCCTAACAGATACCAACATTTAAGTACCGAAATGTCTGAATCCTTAAATACAGATTTTGCACAAATGACCAATGTTCTAGAATGTCCCGTCTTATGACAGAGTAGTACATTCACTCACTCCAGTCCTGCCACTCTGGAGAAGCTACGTAACGCCAAGTGCACGAAGAGGGTTTTAGAAGGCCCAGCAAGACCACCAGCTGGTGATGGAGGAGGGCTCCTCTCCAGGCCTGGCAAAGAAACAGCCAGGCCCCTGTAGAGATTGTGCTCCGGGCAGAGTCTGACTGCTCGGATCTCCTGGGTAGACAAACCAACACGCCAGGTCCGTCAGCGCATGAGCCACAGCTGACTGACTGCTATGCCACCCCCACCCCAAGGCAGTTCAAAGGTTATTAAACACAAACACCCCTTTTTTGCATTTTGTACTAATATAGTTTAAAAAAAGGAAAAGCTAAACTCCCAACGCATCCTCCCCCCTCCCTCAAAGCATGTAAGGGCATGTGCAGCAGCAGCAGCCGCCTCCCCCCAGGGAGCCCCAACAGGCAGAAGGGGGGGCTCCTGGCAAGCCCCTTCTGCTCTGCTGTCCTGGGAAGCAGCTCTGGGAGAGAGGAGGGCAAGCAGAGGGAAGAGGCAGCCACCAGGGGCCTCCTAGCCACGTGGCTGGGGAGTGAGCCAGCCGACAGGCAAGAACTCTTTGGCGTCCAATCTCAGAAGGAACTTCAGAAAACGTCCTTTCCCCTCACAGATCCACCTCAGGGCAAACATCCAGGCAACTGAACTGATTAACTGGCAGACATCCCGCCCCCCCCAGACCTCGGGGAGGGGAGGTCTTCTGGGACACTTGCCTACTGAAGAAGCCAAATTGGGGAGGGGGTGCTGAGGAGGAATCGGGAAGATTAAGAGGCTTCACCCCACCCGCAGGACTGGGGCGCTGGCACTTAAGTGGGATGCTTTTCAGGTATCATTTCTGCCGTCTCCACCCTTGGAACAGGAACTGGGAGAGTCAAGCCAGAATTCCAGGAAACAGGTATTCCACAGGTAGGGCTCTTGCCTGTGACCCTCCGGAATCCCTCCCTTCTGTCCCATTTGGTCCTCTGCAAGAGAGAAACTCTGCAAAGCAAAGCTGCCGGGGAGCCCAGGAGGGGGCAGGTGCAAAGGCTTTCCATTCCTTCACGGCCCACACAGATGGCCTGAGGCCTCCAGGTGTCACTTTGAGAATGCGTATCTCCCCTGTGTCAGGTCCCAAGACAAACCAAGGCTGGATTCCCCTCCTAGGCGAGATGCAAAGGGCTGCCGGCACCAGTGGCAGAACTCAGCATGGCGTTCATGCAATCATACAATAGTAGAGTTGGAAGGGGCCTATAAGGCCATCGAGTCCAACCCCCTGCTCAATGCAGGAATCCAAATCAAAGCATTCCCGACAGATGGCTGTACAGTTGCCCACTGGGATAGCATGACCACTGTTGTCCATGCTCTGGTAACCTCCAGGCTGGATTACTGTAATACGCTCTATGTGGGGCTGCCCTTGAGGCTGGTCTGGAAACTGCAGCTGGTACAAAATGCGGCAGTGAGACTGCTCACTGGGAAGGATATCACCAACATGTCACCCCACTGCTGAAAGAATTACACTGGCTGCCCATTAGCTATTTGACCTACTTCAAGGTTCTTGGTGTACAAAGCTCTGCGCAGCTTGAGACCAGGATACCTGAAAGACCCTTATATACCCAGTTGATTATTGCTCTTTGCAGGCCATAGAATCATAGGATAGTAGAGTTGGAAGGGGCCTACAAGGCCATCGAGTCCAACCCCCTGCGCAATGCAGGAATCCAAATCAAAGCATTCCCGACAGATGGCTCTCCAGCTGCCTCTTGAATGTCTCCAGTGTCGGGGAGCCCACTACCTCTCTAGGTAATTGGTTCCATTGTCGTATGGCTCTAACTGTTAGGAAGTTTTTTCCTGATGTCCAGTCGAAATCTGGCTTCTGCAACTTGAGCCCATTATTCCGTGTCCTGCACTCTGGGACGACAGAGAAGAGATCCCGGCCCTCCTCTATGTTCTACTACCCCAACACAATATTCTGTGAAGGGTTGCCCACAGAAGCAGCAACAAAAGACCCTCCCAAACATGACAGACGTTGAAACAGAGTAGAGGAAGGAAAGGTGCAACATGGCATGTGCCCACCTCCAAGCCTTTCCAATATTTACTTGTGACAATTCACAGAGTGGGGAATGAGCCTGTCAAGGGCTACTTGCCAGCGCGGCTGTGTAGATCCTCCAGGTTCAGGTGCAGTGTGCACCCCTCAGCTCCTGGGAAGCAATCATGGAGGGGAGGGCTCCCAGAGGCATCTGACTTGCCACTCAAGGGAGCAGAACACTGGGTCAGAGGGACGTGAGGTGTGATCTAGCAGAGCTCTTATGAAGACCAGAGATAACATTTTTTTACAGCAGGGGGCTGATTTAAAGCCACCCTCATTGTGTTGAATTCAAATGCACCTTTCCTCTACGCTGCAGGGTCAAGCGCTGAAAATGCCGGCACCACAGCTTTAGAGCAGAGAAGCTGCTCACAAATGGTGCCAAATGGCAGCATCTACTGTGATGCCAAGAAAATGCTTCCCTTCTCAGCTCCAGAAAAGTATTCTGGGCTTTAGAAAAGAAAGGAAACAAAGAAAGGACTGCATGTTTCCCTTTTACAACATGCAAATAGCTTTTTACTATAATTTTTCAAAGGCAGGCAGCCCAACTGAACCCTCAAGGAAGGGCAAGTCCAATGGCCAAAGGAGCATTCACTGTGAGGCCCTATTACAACTAAGCCCAAGCAGGTGCGGCTACAATAATCACCCCCCCCCCCGATGTTACTGGGCTTGGCTTTGCAACAGTCCTTGTTTGGGTGTTATATCCATCTTCATCTTTATTCCACCTTATCTCTAAGACTTTAGGCAGGGCTGCAGGACCTTGGCACAAGTTCCAAACACCATCTTCTTTTGGGGTGGCCACTTGCCCTGGCCACCAAACAATCCACCATTCATTTGAAGCCAAGTGGGCTCTGCAGCTGCTTATCTTCCGCTCAAAATGCTGAGCCAGCTGGAGCCAACTGTCCCTGTCCAGCTTCCATAGCACACCTGTCCCACTTCATGCAGTCAGCCACTGCAGGCTCCGTGGCTACTTCTGGAGTCCTTTGGAGACATGGATTTGGAAGTGCTGTCTCCCCCCCCCCAATTTGCATCCTTGAGTTATACTTCTCAGGGTAGCATAGCTATCTAATTGACCATCAGTGCAGACAACAGATTGAGGGACTAATGTTTACACAGAATGGAACTGGGAAAGTGTTCACAGGAAGGGTGGCTGAGCTGGACAGAAGGGAAGCAAAGTTGTGTCCTTTGCGAACGAAGGCTAGACATGAAGTGGGTGAGCGGGCGGAGGATTAACCATTGGGCATGATGGAGAACAAATGATTCAGCAGTGTGTTCTCTGCACTGACAACCCCACCACCGTACTATCTGCCCTGCTGGCCATGATTCTGCAGCAAATGGCATGGAATGTACACAATGATGCAAAATGAAGGCCTATGCAAGGGGGTCCATTCAAGCTGCGTAATCAGTTAGAGAGACCAAGAGCGCACCCCACAAGCCCTGCTCAGACCCGCCCCAGCCAGCCCCCAATTTCAAGCAAGGGAGGGGTTGCCTCCTATAGCTACATCTGAGGCTCACTTTTTGAGGCTCACGTGGTCCAGAGAGCAGCTTGCAGGCCAATATCCATATTCTCGTTTAAGCCTGGCACCTCCTAGACAACATACCTGTGCCTGCTAGAACAAACTGGCTGTAACTAATAAGAGGACAAAAACATTTAAAGTACTTTGATCCACAGTGACCCTTCTTCACATAACACAAAATGAAAGACTAAGAATTCTGCCCCAGTTGAGTCCTCCCAAATGATCATGGCACTCAACAGAAGACAGGTAGGAGGGCAAATTTAAAGAGCCCCCAGAGAAGAGAGAGATCAGCCCTGTGACATCATGGTGTCTAATGCTGAGAATGTGATGTCCCTGTCCATGAGTGAGAAAACTGAAATGAGGAAAAAGGAAGCCCAAATGCAGGATTCAAAAAGAACAAGAGGATCTAGGGTTTTTTAGTAAATCACAAGCTAAATGCAGGTCAACTGCGTGTGCAGAGGCTAAAAAGGCAAATGCAGTTCTAGGCTACCTTCATAGAAAAAGGTGGTGATAAGTAAGTAATGGTACCACCCTGTTCTGCTCTGGTCAGTCTGCACCTGGAGAACCATGTCGTTCATTCGTGGGCGCCACAGTTCAAGGAGGATACTGGCAAACTGAAACATGTCCAGAGAAGGTCTGCAAAGATGGTGATGGGCCTGGAGGCCAAGTTAGGAGGCAAGTTTGAAAGGTCGGGTACGTCTAGCTTGAAGGACAGCCAATTAAGAGGTGCCACAATAGGCATCTTCAAGCCTCTGAAGGGCTGCCACACAGATAATGGACCAAACTTGTTTTCTATTTCTCCAGGGGGTAGGACCCAAACCAATGGGTTCAAACTACAAGAAAAAGACTACAGAGAAAAAGCTGTACTGAGTTGTTCCATGGTGGCAGAAGCTGCCTTGGAAGGTGGTGGAATCTCCTGATTCTCCTGAGCTCTCAGCAGTCTCTATCAGGGATGCTGTAGTGGTGGGCTCCGTGCACTGACGGAGGGTTGGAATGGATGACCTTTGAGAGACCATCCAACTTTATGGTTTTAGGGCGGGACAGGCACATCATAACTAAAGGATTTCTGGAAATCACAAACCTACAAATTTGACACTAAATGTAGTAGAGCTTGTACCTCCCAAGAATGAAACAGAGAACCCTTCCGAAATCGAAGCAGAGTACCTGCTCTCTCTGGAAAGAATTGCAAACAAATGATCTAGGCTTCCTGTTATTAAGTTGTTTGCCAGCATTTATTTTATTATCCTTTTAACACAAGGAATGGCTAAAACAATGGTCTGAAATTATTTATTCATGTCTTGAAGCTTTCTGAGTTTCTTTTATGAAACAGAAGGGAAAAGTTCTAGACTGGAAAAATTAAAGCAGACAGGTGCCAGGCTTTTTCGGCAAGAAGACCCTGCATATATTTTTTTAAATATACATTTTTAATATGTATCCTTCTTAATTTGTGTTGTATTTGTTTTTGTTGTGCTTTCTGTTGTTCGTTTGTACATGTTTTTGTGATTTTTTTACCATGATATATTGTATTTTACCTTGTTTGTTCACCACCCTGAGAGCTATTCTGCTAAGGGCGGTATATAAATTGAAATAATAAATAGATAAATAAATAAGCCAATGATGAACTTGCCCACCCTACACTGCCAGCTCTCTCTCTCTCACACACACATACACACGACAGCTGATTTGTGCATATCGGCTGAGGAAAGATTACTCTTCCTCTGCTTATCAGATGACTGATCCGAAAATGAGGAGCAGGCACTTTGCATTCCCATTAGGATGCTGGGCTTCACCCACCCCAATGCTGTGCCTATTTTTATCTTTTTGTTGCTGGCACCAAAATTGGTGGGATCTTGGGAGCCCAGAAAACGGTCAGGCCCTCAAATCAGTGGTTAGCCAGTCCTGCCTTAAAGCCAAGGCAGGTAACCTCTGGCCCACAGCTTGCATGCAGAATCTGCCCATCTCTGCCCTAGCCGATCCCACCCTGCCAAATTCTCCCAACCACCACCAAATTTCACTGCCTCCCTGCTGACTTTGTGCTCCTGCGAGACTGCACATCCTCCCCACACACAAGTGAATCACACTTCTCTCCACCTGCTGTTTGCAAGCTTCTGGTGGGAATGCACTTGTAATGAGGAAATTGGCCCTCTTCATGTGTCTGAATGCCCCCATTACCACTAGCCCAGGCCACACTCACTGCCAGCTCCAATGACGCCACGTGGCATGTGGCCTCTGAGCACCCAACCACTGCTTCACTTGGGGGCAAAAGATTGCCCACTCTTATTTTAAAGATAATTGTGTGAAAAATAAGATTTAAAGTAACTTCCAGCTGGCATGGTTCAAACAGCAAACCACGTCCCACTTGAAAATGAATAACCCAGAAAAACATTGTCCAATGGCGTTAGCGTCTGCCACAGCAAACACAAAAGAAAGTTCTACAGCACTGCAAAGACAAACAGATTTATCGTGGCAGGAGATTTGTAGACTTGACCCCACGAAAGGCTGTCACATGGAGAGAAGCCGATGATGACCCAGCAGAGCATGGGGACGGGGGCTCTGGGCCCTCCTGCAGTTGTGGGGCTCCAGCGTCCTCTCAGCCCCAACAGCCAGCCTGGCCATGGTGAAGAATGACGGGAGTGCAGCCCAGCGACACGCGGAGGGCAGCCACAGGCTCCCTGTCCCTGCAGGAGAGCCAGGAGGCCATGCAGCACAAGCAAGCATGCATTCTTGAGAAACCCCCTCTCTCAACTGGCATGTCCCTCGGCATAACGGGTAGACTTCCAGTAGGCAGGAAGGGCGATGCTCTGCCGTGTACAAGCACCTGAGCCAGAACTGGCCTGTGCACACACAATCCCGGCTCTGCTCAGATTTCGGCTACGCAGCCTGGCTGTCTACAGCCAAAAAAGGCTTCAGAGCTCCACGGTATCTTTACGAGCTGATAAAGGTGGCTAATACTACATCATCCCAATTTGCCCAGGAATGACTATTCTTTCTGGAAACAACACTCCAGGGCCTCCGGCAGAGAGAAAAGTCCTTCTCTGGGATTCTGTACGTGGAGCTGCTGCCACCTTCCTGCAGGGGAGCAGATGACCGTTGAGGTCCCTTCCCAACTCAGGCTCAGAAGAGACTTCACGCCAG
Organism: Rhineura floridana; assembly: GCF_030035675.1. NCBI lineage: Eukaryota > Metazoa > Chordata > Lepidosauria > Squamata > Rhineuridae > Rhineura > Rhineura floridana. The sequence goes on from NC_084492.1 coordinate 1,998,071, forward strand.
TCCTCTCCTACCTGACCCAAGAGAAGGCTGCGCAGAGCCAATGTTTACGAGAGGTGGGTGGCCGGAGCTCTGCATTCTGCCTGGCCTTTCCCTGCCCTTTCTTGGGCCTACACTCCAAGCAGTGCACCACCCTACTCAGACCACTGAAAGGAAAGACAATCAGCTGTTAACAGCAAAGCAAAACCCTCACTGCTGCTGCTGCTGCCGCCGCCAAGAAGGGCAGCTTGCCTAGCTATGGATTAGGACTTCAAGTCTTTTGTACAACAATCAGGCAGCTCTAGGACCTTGTGGGGTAGCAAGATGTCTTCAGCTGAGAGCAACCAGGGGACGTCAACGTTGGTAGCCATGTGAATTTGGCAGGAAAGGAATAAATGAACAGAACAAAGCAGGGAATGAATGAAGCAATCAGCTGAAAAATCCAGGACAGACGGTCTGCCTTCTTTTCCCTGAAACAGTGAGAAATACCTTCCCCAAACTGGTGCCCTCCAGAAGTTTTGAACTACAACTCCCACCGGCATAGCCGTGCTGACTGAGGCTGATAAGAGTTGTAGCCCAAAAGATATGGAGGGCACCAGGTTGGGGAAGGCTGGCCTACCCAGGGATCAAAGAGCACCCAGCCCCGGGTTCTCTCCCCTTTGCACTATGTGAACAGACCCAGTGGCATTCTCCAGTTCAGAGAGTGGGTGGCCTCCCTCCCAGAAGGCTCCGGGCCACAACACAGCAATGGTTGCCCCATCGGCCCTTTGCCTACAGGGAAAGGCTGCTGGTCACAGACTGCATATATGTATACTGGGCAGCATCAAAGCTGGGAAGTGGACCAAGACTGGGCCCCGAGCATTGCATTGTGACAGAAGTCTGTAAATCAGTGGTGGGAAACCCTCAGATGTGGCTGAACTGCAACTCCATCATCCCTGGCCACTGGCCACGCTTGCTGGGGTTGATGGGAGCTGTAGGTCAGCAACATCCGGAGGGCCAAGGATCCCACACACTTACTGTGAATGGTACAAGCAGGGGTGGGCTGAGGTGTCCGATTTTAAAGCAAAGCACCCACTGACCCACTCAAGGCATATCCTCTTTGCTCCTCAGGTGAGCTCGGAGGAAGAAGCTATGGGGGGGGGAAGATATGATAAAGATTTTTTAAAAATCCCCACTTCCTTGTTCCTTTTCCTTTAAGAAATCAGAGCCCCACTTTATGCATGATGGAGCAGAGCCACATGGCAACATACAGGCCTCTGCTACACCTAGGGTTGGCCTTACTAATTATTCTCCATTCACTAACAGCCCTGCACAGTTGGCCTGCTCCTGTGTACTCCTGGGAGGGAAGATTGCAGCCATGCCCCACCTTTAAAGCTTCTTGTGCACTGAGCCTGGGGGTCATTAGTTGCAGAAAACAGTGTTCCATCCACATCTGGGGCCTTAAAATTATGGAACAACAAGTTGATCAAAGTGTCCATCCCCTACAAAGGGCTTACTCAATAAAAAAGATTTGGTACTTGGATTAATTCTCCTTGCGTTCCTGAAGCACAACCTGTGACCTTCCTACAAAACTGTCAAAGTTATGTCCTATGCATAAGTGGGGGCTCACATGGGCAACAAACCCCCAAGGCCAGGCAAGCTCCCATCATGCACTGGGGAAGGAAACGAGGAGTGTAGGCAATCAGGGAACACTGCGTTCATTGGCAGCACTGCAGGGCAAATACTCAGCTCTGTAGTACTTCTTTATGGGAATCCAACCAGATAACAACTGGAGAATGGGCTATGACAGCAAGATCTACTGAGGTGTACACAATCCCTGGCACCACCATCTCTCACACATGGTGAGCACACATTAGTGACCCTGGGGTAGCCAACATATGCCCTCCAGATGTTGCTGGACTATATCTCTCATTACCCTCAGCCAGCATGGCCAACGGTCAAGATGATGGAAATTGTAGTCCAACAACATTTGGAGGACACTATGTTGGCTACCCTTGTGTATGGGTAGGGGGAGGAGAGACAGAACAACCCCCTCAGGAGGAAGGGTCTACTCAGCTGCAAATAATGACCCAGCAGATGACTAGGAAGGTGCGGCACTGGGGATGTAAGTGCCTGCTGGGTCAGCTCCTTACTGAGCTCCTTAATGTCAAGCTTCCTTGCTCAGCTCCATTTTCCACACAAGGTGCTTACTGTGGACAATACGGTACTTGCTGCTGGACCAAGGCTTGTGCTGGTGCAACAACTGTGCCTAGGCCAGAGGTCCCCAAGTGCCACATCTGTAGCTATGGTGGGCTGCACCAGTAGCAGCACCTTAATGTGCTTTTCTGGTTTGTTAAGAAAACTGAAGTGTCTAAAGAACAGGGAGAGAAAAGTAGTAGTGAGATAGAGGGGGAAAGTACAAAAAATTAAAATGTGAGTCTCGTGTTGCAGGTTATAAAGCGAGTCCTAGGTCAGGTTCAAGGCACTTGTGTTAATTCACAAAGCCCTAAACTTGAGCCCAAAGAACCTTGAGGACCGCCTGACTCCCTGTGTTCCGTCTTGATCACTGAGATCTTCTGATGGGGCACTTCTGGTGGTCCCCCACATGGGACCTGAGGTTCGGTTGGCCTTTAGAGTGGCAGGCCCTGCCCTGTGGAACTCCCCACCAGTTCGGCAGGAGCCTGCGCTCCTCTCTTTCAGGTAGCTCTTGAAAACCAAATTTTTCAGACAGGCCTTTACGATGAATTTTCATTTCAACCAACACAATATTTATGCTTTTGTTATTGTTTTTAATTACTTTTTACTGTTTTCAAATTTCATTATACCTTTGTATGTGCAAGCCGCCTTTATGTACTCTACAAAAAGTGCACCTTCTAAATACTTTAATAAATAAAAAGGTCTGAGACACTTAAATGACTCGCCTAGAATGAAGGCTGGGGCCTCTCAATGAATGTTAGTGACCCACCACCACCCTTGGAGCAGAACGCATCCAAAGAACTCTGCTGCTTTATCTCAGAGAGCAGCTCCTTGTTTTAGCCCCGGGGTGGGGGTGATGTTGCTGGACTCCCACCATTCTTGATCAGTGGCCACGATGGCTAGGGCTGATGGACAGCAGGAAGGCCACCTGTTTCCTGCCCACATTGCTATTTAGGAACCCCCCATGAAAAAATGTGATGCTTTGGACAGCATCTGATGAAACTGATCAGCGTAAAGGAAAAGGTCTGGGGGGAGGGGTCCAGAGGGCAGATGGAGCCCTTCTCATTCATAACAGGGGGGGGAAAGGTCACCCTGGCCCAGGAACTGAGTCAGCAAGCTCTTCAAACAGCCATGCACTTCCAGGGGCTGTGTGCCCATTTAAGAGGAAGCCAGATGGTTTAGGGTTAATGCCCTTGGCCATAGTGTTTAGAGTAGAGGAGCCAGGAGAAGGGAGAGAGGCAACTGCCAGAACTGGGCATTAAATGCAGGAGCCCACTAGCCCCAGTGGCCCCCCAAAACTTTCCTGAATTTATGACTGCTTAACAGCTCCATGTTCCAAGTCAGAGAGAGCTTCTAGAGAATGCCTAAAAAATGCATTTTGCTCCCAGTTTTTGCTGGTGTTTAATTCCAGTAGATTACTATGAGAATGACTTTAACTCGTCTTGGGTTATTCACTGTATTTTATTTGGTATTGTGCTTTTAATTGTTCTGATGTTTACTTTTAAAATTCCTGTATACTGGGATGCAGCTCCTACGTGCCTATAGCCACCCAAAGTTCCTAAAGTGACAACAACATCTAAGACCCCCCTCCCGGCAAGGAAAACATACACACACACACACACATTAACCTCCTCAAGCAGGATAGCCAGAAAAAGTGCGTGGTGGTGAAAATGCATATGAAGCAAGTGAATGACTTCTGTAGCACATTCCATTACAATGCAAAACTGTGGACTCCTTGGTTTGGAAAAGATGACTACTTATGTTTTTAACTGATTGCCTACATCCAATCTATTCTGTAGCAGGAACTAGAACTCAGGTCAAGTAGGAGACACTCAATTCCAGAACTGAGACCATCTTGAAGTCCCCATGGGAGAAGAAAGAAAATGGAAATCAAGCCTGGCAAAAAGGAAGACTTTTTTGGGGGGGGGGTAGGGGGAGATGGGACCTGCCCAACCCCATGATCCGACACAACAGGGAGAAGGAGTAACCCCCCCCCAAACTCCATGCTTTGTGCTTGCGTCCGGCTTGGACAACAGACTGTGCCTCACAGCAAGGCGCGCAGAGAAGATGCTTCATGGCATGGAAGTCAGAACTGGAACCGGGAACGCAGGGCCAAGGCTACAGAGGCCTGGCAGGAAAGCCTGGGGCCAACAGGAGCTGCTGTCCAAACATCGAGAGAGGAGCAGATGGGGGAATGGTGGCCTAGGAGATCAATCCAAAGTTTTGCCTCCCTGGGCATTAACTACCAGAGTTCAACAGCCTCCTCACATGTAGGCCACTTCTGCCATAAGAATTTTTTTAGAGGGAGGCTGTCCAAAACGTATCCAATGCGCAACCGATTCAGCTGGCACCACAATTTCAGCAAGCTGGATTTTGCCCCATGCCTGAGGTGTGGCCCCGGTGAAGTTCATGAGAGGGCAGACTGTTTCTGCCTTGATCCTGTCCCTGGGGATCCACTGCACAGGGCAGCCACAAGAGCAGCCAGGGCTCTGGGGTGAAAAGCTGGTGGTGTGACTCCGCAAAGGTGAGTCCAGTGCTCTGATCCTGCCTGACTAAACCACCATTCCAGTTCCTGGTCTCCAAGGGCCAGCTTCCTTTTCTTTGAACCTTAGGGCTGCTTCTGCTTGCCACTCCGAGATGCAGCCGCTCTCTCCAAACACACCCTGGCCTAGGGCTGCCGCATTTCTTTCCTGCGTTGCTTTGCAGGCCATCTCGCCCAGAGAAGGTATCTCCTTGGTATGGCGTCAGGAGGGCAGTGGAAGAAGCCCCTGCAGCCAACTCGGGGCCAAGCGGCCACTGGCGCTGCTCTCCACTATCCGGGCCCAGAGCCAGCAGGGTCCCCCCCTTCCTCCATCTGCCCCCATTCAGGATTTAAAAGAACTGCCCTTCTGCAGAGGATGCCTTCTCTTCAGGGTCGGCCCTTTCGCGGGCTGAGACTGGCAGCGGATACTAAGTGGGAAAGCAAGGGCGCTCTGCACGCGGCTGTGGTGACTCTCTCCTCGACGGTTAGCACGAGAAGCGCCACTATGCGCAGCTCCTTCCGAGCCTGAGCTCGGTTGTTCGGCCGAAGGGAACAGAGTAGACTAGAACTGGACCGGGCAGGGGCTCGATGAGCCGCGCCGGGTGGAACCAGCCGCAAGCCAGCTGCTAAGCCGCCGCCCTCGGCCGAGGGAGCCTTGGATCGCCATTTCACAGCTGCGGCGCCGAAGGAGTTAAGGCGGCGGCTCCCCCCCTCAGATTTATCTCCCCCCCGCTCCTCCTGCAACGACAGCATTCTCTGGGCTTGGCGGCGGCCCACCCCGCAGGCTCCCCCACCCCGCTTCCGCGCGCTTCCTCGGCCGGCCGCGCCGCGGAACGGAGGGCGCGTCTGACTCCCCGGAAAGCGAACCAGGGCGGAGCACCACCGCCGGCGGCGTCTGGCAGCCGAGGCAGAGGCGAGCGCCTCCCCTCCCCGGCGGCGCTGGCGCTCCAAGGCTCGCTTGTTTACGGACTCCGCCGTTCCCCGCAGCTGCAGCCGCCCCTTCGGCTCACCTTCATGTCGTTGACGATAGCTTGGAAAAGGCCGCCCAACGCCCCGCACTCCTTCTCCGCCGTCTCCATGGCCGGCCGGCCGCTCGCCCGCCGCCAGTCCCCGGAGAGCCGCCGGCCGAGGAAGCCTGAGAGGTCGCCGGGGAGCCCCGCCGGCGGCGCCTCCGCTCGCCCCTTTGTCCGCGCGCGCCTCGGTCACTTTCCGCCCCGGGTGGCCGTCGGAGGCTCCAGCGAAGGCGGCGCGCTCAGAGCCCCGCCGCCAGCAGCCATCCTCCGGCGGGGCTCGGGGGAAGACGAGCGACTGCCCGGCTGGATGCGGCACGCCCCGCGCCCAGCCCGCCGTCGCGGAGGGACCGTCGCCGAGGCGCGCAAAGGGGAGCCGGGAGGGCGGGCGGCTGGCGCGCCTCGTAGCAACCGGGCGCCGGAGAAGCGAGCCGTGATCCCAGGCGCGCGGAGGGGGGAGGCGATCACGTGGGCGATGCGGGCAGGGAGGGGGAGGGGGAGGGGCCGCCCGGGCGGGGGGGCATTGCGGGGAGAGCGCGCGGGCGCCTCGGCGAGGGAGGCTCTGCTCCGGGGGCTCTGCGGGCAGCGGCCGCTGAAGAGCCCGGCGAAGGGGAAGGCGCTCGGAGATGACCCGCCGCCGGCTCCGGTAAACGGGGAGGCGGCAGGGGCGGCTTTTGCCCGTCGGGCTCAGGGCGCAGCCGGCCTCGCCTCGCCGCCGGGGACAAGCCCGGCTCGAGCTCGGTCCGGACGCCATCGAGAGGGAGGCGGGGCAGGGGATTGACGCCAGCAACCGCTGGGAGTCGGAGCGCGCCTCCGCCCGGCCCGGCCAAGCTCCTCCGTGAGTCCCCGCCTGGCCATTCCCAAGGCGCTCTCTCCGAACGGGCGAGGGAGAAGCGGCCTCCCCCCGCCCGTCGGAGCGGCGCGCTGGGCCTGACGGCTCGGCGTTGCCTCGGCTAAAGGGCAGCGGCTCTCCCGGACCTGGAGCCGCCTGCCGGGTTGCGCGTGAGACCTTCTGCCTGCCAGGCAGATGCTCGACCGCTGGGCAGCTGCAGGATGCCACCACTCCGTGCCCGGCGGTGGCACGATGGCTGAACTCATCGCTGCACCGCGCCGCCCTGCAGGTTTACCGGGCGGCAGCGGCGGCACGGCTTTGTACCCAGCCGTGTGTCAGCAGAGCCCCCTTGCCTTGACACAAAAAGCAATGAGGTAGAGGCCTTCCGAGCCCAACGCCTGCCCTCTGGAAGAGCCCCTTTTGGCCTTGGCAGCTGCACCAGGGGATGCGCGTATCCTTGCGTGCTGGTGCGGCAGGACTGGCCCCTGCAAAGGAGGCTCCCTGTGGCGTCGCTGCTTTAGGAGGCACAGCCAGACGCACCGAGTATTAGCTCCTTTCAGGACAGGCAGCTTTTTCTGTCACACTCAAGGACAAGGCCACAATGTGCAGCACCAGCTTTGATGCAGGTACAGAGAAGGCACTGCACAATTCCCTGGAAAGGGAAAGCGCAGCCAGGGCAAGCACAGGGAGGTGTGGCAAAAAGCAATTTTTTTGTCTGTATAAATGACACTTAATGATCTAGGATAAGAACACCTTTTGCTTATTGATACAGGATACCAAAGGTTAATTAAAATGTCTGTGCTCAGATCACTAGACTCGCCCAGCGCACTGGAAGAGAGTGCTCTGCGTGGCCACAGTCCTGTGTGGACACATTTAGAGACAGTGGAATTGACAGCCGGGAGGTGTGCTTCGGGCTGTGCTGCACAGTAGGCAGGGCGAATAGCAGCAGGAAGAGCGCCTGCTGTGCCTTCAGACTGACACAGAGTGGATCCACCTTCTAACCTGGTGCAGTTCCCATCAGACCCAGCCAGCAGGGCTGTATGACGCTGGAGCAAGTTGGCAGTCCAGATTAGGGAAGGCTGCGGTAGACTTTAGACAGCAAACGGAGGTTTCCGCAGGCCCACTTGGCTGAACAGCAGCACCACCTGGGCAGATACCGGAGGGGGGGGGCAGCTCAATGGTGGTATTATTCCAACAACTGGCAGTTGCCCTGGGAGTGGTGGGACACTGGCCAGAGCCATGAGAACTGCTGGGTGGTTCTTTGTACTATTGCAATCTATTGCAAGCCACCTTGGAGATCATTGGATCCAAAAGCAGGCTGCAGATCTTGTTTCAGATAAAATGCCATCTAAGTCTGGATTTAGAAAAATGCTCACATTTCCATAGAGGGGAGATGACTATCCATCTGTATCTTTTTCCAAGTTTGTTCTGCTAGAAAATGGGAGTAGAGGGCAGGGCCTTCCCTTTGTAGGGGCACCACTGGAAATCATAGCAGCCTGAGGATGGCACCTGTTCCATGACCAACCAACCCCCCATCCATCCATCCCAAACGGTCCTGGAGGTTCTAATTTGCAACCCTGCTCTGGTCTCTTGGGATATGGAGGAGCATTCTTCCAAGACATGAGAACACAAGAATCCCGCCAAATGAGACCAACGCCTCATGTCGCCTGGCACGGTGTGGCCACCTAAAAGCCAAGAAGCACAACGGTTCCTGCTTGCCTTCCCCAGGAATCCTGCAGCTATGCTGCCTCTGAGTGCAAAGCCATCAACAGCCTCATTCGTCATGAATTCATCTAATCTCCGTATAAAGCTGCCCAAGTTGGTGGTCATCACCATGTCTTGTGACAGGAAATTATCTGGCTTGCTTTGTGCTGTGTGAAGAAGTGCTTCTGGTTTACCTGCCCTGAAACTCCCAACGTTCAGCTTCACGGGATGCCCCCCCCGCCACTAGCGTTACAAGGGAGCAAAACTTTCATCCACACCATGTATAATTTTGACACAGCTCTACCCCATCCCTCCCCCTGGAACAGTTTCAGAAACAGGCAACCAAACTGATTGTGGGGCCGGAGCAACTCCTGTGAGGAAAGGCTGCCACACTTTGAGCTTTTGTTTACAGAACAAAAGGTGTGGCAGCCTTTCCTCACAGGAGAGTTGCTCCGGCCCCACAATCAGTTTGGTTGCCCGTTTCTGAAACGTTCCCAGCTGTATAATATCTTTCTCAATACAATAGCGAGTAAATTGCCGCATTGCAAAATTGTATAAAGGCATCACAATGGGTTGTATTCAACTAAGGCCTAGTCAGAGTCCGGCCCATTTACTTCAGTGGGTCTACTCTGAGTAGTAGCATTCGTCCCCACCCAACTTTTAAGTTGTAGCTGTGGTGTAGTGGTTACAGTCGGACTGGGACCTAAGTTCAAATCCCCACTTTGCCCCAAAGCTCCCTGGGTGACCACCGTGGGCCACTCACTATCTCTCAGCCTACCCTACCTCACAGGGTTGTTGTGAGGACAAAATTGGGAGGGGAAGAACCATGTTTGTACACCACCTTGAGCTCCTTAGAGGAAGGGTGGGCTACAAATGCAATAAAGTTCCTTTCCTAATGATCTCCAACAGGGAATTGTGCCTCTCCCAACCAAGACCGTCTGTTACGATCCCCTCTGGCACCGTTCCCTCCCCTTTAGTCTACTGATTCTGCTGCACGTGGTGAAAATGAGGCCGGGGCTCCCATATGGAGGTGGCAACTTCGGAGGGTGACTGCAGCAGCAACCAGACAAAGGGCCTCCGCCTGGCACAGGAAAGGGGTAGGCGGCTCCTTTGCCTGCCCCCGCCCGGAGCCCCACGCTCCCCCCCTTCAGCTGCTCCTCTTCACATCGCAGTTACAGGGGAGGGGAGGGGCTAACAGGCAGGCGACAGAGACATCCCTGCTTCCCTTCCTTCGAAGGCTTGTGCTACTTCCCCACTGACTTCCCTGTGTCTCTTCCACTGGAGTGGGGGGGGGGGGGGGAGGAACAGCACTGGCTGAGGGGAAATGGGCCTCCCTTGAAGATTAGGCAAGACTTTATGACAGCTGCTACCTTCAGAATATTATAACCTGGCTGGACTGCAGACCCAAATTGAAGTGCCAAATGATAAACGGGGGGTGTGAGTCCTTGGCCAGGGCAGAAGAGCCCTTTCATCTCTTTCTGTGGTGTTGCAGGGCTGGCCTGTAACCAAAGGAAGTGAAGTCCACTCTGCCATCAATCTTTCCATTTGCCATTATTCTTTTTATTTCAAGAAAGAGGGTTTTTTTACAATAGTACAAAGAAACATATCAGGCTAGAAATCCAGTTGGTCTAGAGAGATTCTCCGAGTACACACACCCAGAGGTTAGCTGTAAGCTAAGGCTGTGCAGTGCAAACGCAGGCTGTCTGGGGGGGAGGGAGGGGTCTGACTGGGAGTTCTTTGCAGGAGGGCCAGCGTGCAAGCGCACAGGGTTGCAGGGGAGGGCTGGAGAAGGTGCAGTGGTCTTGGCAACTGTGTGCCCAGATCAGTGGGGAGGAGAGACTGCAAGCGTTTCCCACACATGCCCCCCTTTAGTCCAAAATCCTCTCATTCCTCCTCCCCCAAGACTACAACCATCAGGCCACCGCCACAAGGTTAGGCCTCTGCGAAGGCAAGGGGGAAAGCACCCCCAAATGGGGCAGGAGCTCCTTGTTCCCTCCACCCCTTGAGCAAACGTGGTCTGGGGGGCCGGGAGAGGGGCCCCAAGATGGGTGGAAGATCCTGGCTCCTCACCATGGCCAGGGAGCATCTCCTTACTGTGCAGCTAGCAGCATTATCCGGCCAAGGGCCACTCCCCTCCAGGCCATGGAGTAAAGCTCATCTGGGTGCCTGCCTCTTTCCCTTGCCCCTCCGGGTCCAGTCTTCAGAAGACAGCTCTCCGCTCCAGGTTCTCGCCACGGCTGGCTCGCTGATGCCGGACTTGGAGGTGTTTGCTCTGGACCTTCTCAAAGTGTTGCAGCAACTCGGCATAGTCTATGGCAGGAGTGGCAGACGTCTTCTTGAACCCGAGGCTAGGCTTTGGGCCATCCCTAAGGAGAGGAAACCAGCAGAATCAGGGACTGGGCTCCATGGCCAACACTGCCTTAGGCCTTGTGGCCAGCAAGCGGGGGACTGGGAGGCCACCCCTTGGGACATGGACTGTTCAGAAGCGCATGGAGACAACAGGTCAGGCCAGCAACCAAGGAGGCCAGTGCCATGATTTCCCCCCCCCCCGCCAAAAAGTAAGGGTGCAGCAGAGCTTTCAAGCCAATTCCTTCATTTGCTTTTAGCTCACTAAGTGCTTTAAAAATTCCTCCTGTCTGGGTGGACAGGGAAATGTTCTTGAAGCAGCCATAAGACTTCGTATTTTGCCTATTAGACCTACTCTGGTGTTCCTTTATTAAATGTAACAGAATTGTGACATAGATTAAGCAACAGGAACAGATGGAGAATTTTATTTTCCTATACGGTGGTCTAGATATGATTTACCAATTAGTGCTGCATGAGAATACTTTCTATTACAACACCTGTTGGTGCCCATTTATGGTCCATCTGCTCTGAGTGCTTCAGCATCCCCTAAATTGCTGGAAGGAATTTTCACAGAAAACCAAACCTGTGACTATCATTTACAAATGTCTATTGGTAGTCTGTCAAGTAGAAGTTCAGGAACTTAGGGAAGATTGGAAGCCAAAGTTAGAACACACTATGCGACCTAAACAATAGAAAATTGCCTTAGAATCTATACAGAATGTTTCTTTAGATTTAAAATTGAGATTGATTCAGAAAAAATGATATTTTGTGTACACTGGGTTCCACAATGTCTCTACAAGAAGGCATTGTCTAACTCAGAAAGATGCTGGAAATGCCTCACTGAGGCACAGGATACAAGTTTGCCTGGTGCTATTTTCCTTTTGGTCTGAAATTGTTGTCTGTCTCAACTTTGTACTGGCAAAATCATTGATAACTGCAGATGTTCATATGCTTTTAAATTATTTTCCTGTAGTGGTGATAATGGTAGGACAATAAAAATGAACTGTACATGCTCTTGTGATCACTAAGAGACTTCTACTTAAGGCTTGGAAGGGTAAATACTCACCCTCTTTATGCAATGCCCTGAAGACCTTAATGCCCTTGAACATGCTTTCTACAAATGCCAACTTAATTTGGATACATATTCGGAAAGGCAGATGCCATACGCAGATCTGTCTGTGTCAACTGATGAGTGCTGCTTGTGAGCGGATGTTTTTTCTTTTTCTGTTCCCCTCCCCCCTTTTCTCTCCTTAAAAAAAAAAATCAATAGAAATAAATGTGATAGAATGATTGTTTCAGTTACATCTGAAGCTCTCTTCACTGCATGTTCCGGATCTCTCCTCCCTCTCTCGTGGAAGGACCACAAGTTTAAAATGCAAATATTGAAGTCCCAGACATCCAGCCCAGGTACAACATACCAAAGCAGCCACAACAGCCTGCTGCTCCTGAAGTCCAACAAATCTGGTCTTCAGAAAGGGCAGGGAAATGGCAGCAAAGGCAGCCTCAGCTTTGCCCCCCCATTTCCTGAAGATGCAGATTTGGGGACTGACCTCAGTTCCCATGAAGAGACCTCAACTAGGGATATTGACTGCCAAGCTCTTCAGCGCTCTTGAACAAGCCCCAAGACTGACTTTGTTATTTAAAAAGTCCAGTTTGGGAAACCTCAGTGATTTTCCTGAACTGGAAATGGACAAAGGCAGTTGTTAGCACAGTGGCTTTCAAGCTTTTCCCAAATGACTTGAATTTTTTGCTTTCATTTACACCATGTATTGACCACCCTTCATAATACTTATGCTAGCGTGGTATGCTGAGGAACCTTGCCCAGTGCTCTGCAGAAGGCCTGTGCTGAAGCCCACAGTCAGTTCTTGTGTAGTGAACTAGCTTATTGCAAACCACACACACCCAAAAACTCCCCTGTGGTTGCACATTGCACAGGAAGATGGAAAATGGTGGTTAAGCTGTTATGTCTGACATTACTCATCTTCTCACCAAGACACCCCTTAAATGGTACCACTGCAACCCTGGACGCAGTTTGGGAATGTACATTTGATGGACCATCCAGCACAGCCTCAAATGGAGAACTTGACAACCAACCTCCCTCCCTATCAAAAAGGGAGCAAAAAGCATTATCTCCTCACCCTTCTCCAAATGGTGGCAATGATGTGTGGATGCAAGGATGGGGCATTCTCCCAAGGGCCAACTTTGTGGGTCCCCCAGACAAGATGCCGTCCATAAGCAGCCTGACCTGGGCAGTTCTAACCCTCTCCTGTTTGTTACAAACTCCCAACTGTCATCATGAGGCAAGAAGGGCTCTGCCCTTGTGGAGTGACTACTCGAGGGTATATTTGGAGACAAAGCCCAGTGCCTGCAAAGAATTTCCTGTTTGTCTCTTTCCTTTGATAAGCAGACAGCTCAGCAGGTGATTGCTCTGTGTGTCAGTACCCTGGAACAGCAAATGGGATGGAAAGGCCAGGCAGGAGCACGGGGTTGTTGCAACCGCTGGAATTAGAGGAGGTGGTGGTGATGGCAGCAGTGGCAGGGCTGCTTGATCTACAGGCCAGGTTACAGGAATGTCAAGCCTTCATTAGGGAGTAGGATGACGAGAGGAGCTCCCTGCCACCCCAAGGCAGCTGGCCTGTCTCTGGGAAGGCTCACAAGCCAGCAGCACCCTTCCTTACACAGCTCTGCTCCCTTAGTAGGTTTGCTTGATATTAGTGAAACGAGCGAAAATAAAGCTGCTGTCCAATACACACTTATTATACAAGTCACACTCGTCTCAATGGGATCTGCTTCCAAGTAAGCATACACAGGATTGTGCTGCAAAGCAAACTGTTGAACCAGTGTTTGGTGACAAACACCACGGTGAAGACAGACATGAGCAGGCACAGAGCTCACAGCCTCCCTTCCTCCAAAGCTTAAAAGTGGAGGACACAAGAAATACGGGAGTGACATAGACCAAAATGTAGACTGATCTACTGGCCCAGACATGGGCAGGTGCTGCTACAGCTGGAGAAAAGAGGAGGTAGTGAATTCTCAGATACCCCAAACACACGTGATAGGCTAAAAACTGGCTGTCACAAGATACTTGCCTCCAGTCATTGGTTGATTAGCTGTGATGGCACAGAGAGCTCATCAAACATTATCAAGTGACAGAATATTGATGAACTGCAGTTACTAAGAATAGAGGGGCAGTTTGACTAAGGCAGCCTTTCCCAACTAGTGGGCCACCAGATGTTGTTGGACCACAATTCCCATCTTTCCTGACCATTGGCAATGCTGGCTGAGGCTGATGGGAGTTGTGGTCCAACAACATCCGGTGGCCCACTAGTTGGGAAAGGCTGGACTAAGGTAAACCTCATCTAGGCCTAAATACAGAAGCGGTTTGTGTGCTGTTGGCACAAATGGGATGGAGTGGAGGGAGCTGAGGCAGGGGCTTTAAAACAGCTACTCATATCTTTGGTTCCAGCATGTCTTTGGTATATAAAAAGGCCCAGACCATCAAAAAAAACAGAAAGACGCCACATGATGACAATTATTCTATTGACACTGGACTAAATAAGAGTCCTTGCATCATTATAATACTCTGCGACTCCTTGCTAGATAGCACGATATATAACATTGTCACAGAATTCCTGTTATAACAATATGCTCAAAGTTGAAAAGATTTATGATTAGGCAACTGAATGAAACCACTGAAATATCAGCATTTTGGACTAATCAACTTGGTCAACTATAGCAGAGTGGCAGTCTGATTCTATGCCTATTTACTTGGAAGTTGAATTCCATGGGACTAGTTAATCCAGGACTGACTGCAACCTTCATTTTAGAGACATCTAAAAGAGGCAGCTTTATCAAACACACACAAAACTGAGAACTGGCCACCAACTTGAAAGTATTGGAGGAACTCATTCGCTCCTTTCCTCTCCCCTTCCCTGGAGACTGCCAGCCCTTCCCCGTTAGGAGCACTGACTCTGACCAACATGGCACGAGCTGGCTCGCACACCTCCTCTGCGCCCCTGGGACAGCTGGACAAGAGCGGAGGCTGGCAAGGTCGGGCATTTCAAGGCTCTAGCTCTTGGTCTATGGCTTGCAGGGAAACCACTGCAAAATCTGCCAGGGATGCTTGCTGGGAACTCGGAAGCTGCAGGAGAGTTCAGAACTGCCCAGTGGTCCAGGCTACCTGTTACTTTTCTCCTCCTACACAGCAATTAATCCTTTGTGCGCTGCCTCCACAACTGATCAGTCCTCCCTTTCCATGAGCCATTGCCCAAAAGAAAGCAAATTTTTTAGAAGACTGGATTCTGGAAGTACAGCAAGCAAAGTGGTCAGATTTGCCCTCACTGATTGCAGAACATGGGCACTCTTGATTCAGAACTGGCTTTTCATTTGTGTGTGCCCATCTGCATAGTCTAGACAGCCAGTTGCATGCAGAACGACATCTGCTGCTAACAATTTTGCAAAGCACCACCAGACTCTCCCTTGGCAAGTCAGAAGGGACATTCAAACCTCCAAACTCTTGCTGACATAAGCTGGTCCAAGAAAGGATATCACTTCTCCAGTCTTGCCCCCCTCCTTCCCTGGATTTAACACAGCAGCAGCATCTGTACCAAATGCCTTGGAAACTCATTTTCCAAGTGGAAAGATGTGAAACACTTGGCAACCAGGATAATAAGGACATTGCAAACAGTGGGAAGAAGAGATGAAGGGCTTACAAAGTGATGGAAAGACTTGGATGATGCCAGGCATTGCACAAAGCATGGCCTGAACAAAAAAAAGGGGGGGACGAGGACTGGAAGTATTAATAAGACTGCCTGGAGCAGCTATAGCCAAAAGGCAACGGCAGTCTCTCTCTCTTCCCCCTCCCCAGCAGTTCAATCTGTTTTCAGGCTGGATTAGCCACACCATCATGCTCACTTGTCCCACTGGTCAGAAGCAAAACCAAGGCAAGATGTAGCTTGCCAGGCCCACAAGCTTCTGCAACCCTGGTGCAGAGTTTTTCCTTCAGCAAAAGGAGTGCTTGGGAAGAGATCCGCTGTGTGCCGCCTGCACTGAAACGGAAAAAGTGCCGGGGGGGGGCAAGCAGGAGGGAGTCACTTCAGTGCTGCCCCTTCCCATTTGATTCAGGCAGGGAGAAGGGAGGGCAAGCTCTGCTGCATTGATTATGAGTCACTGCCAGTGTTTCACAGAATGTAGGTCACAGATAGTCAGATGTTCAGTCTGTCTGACAGCTCCGAATATTCAGCAGTGAGGAGAAACATGGAACAGGAAATACACAGCAAAGACTGGCTCCCAGGCCAAATGACCCTCTAAAGCCCCCAAGTCCTTAGGGAGCCTTGGTCTGTGCCACAATGACACCCCCCCAGGACAGGGATGGATCTTAGGAAAGGGGCCCAGAGCTCTCTGCTTCCCCTGCAACCACGGCACAGAAGTCCTCTTGCTTCATCACAGGGCTCGACACAATGGCTCCCTTCTGTCGCTGATTTTGCTCTCTGTGTTGTATAGGTCTCCCCTATGCACAACTGACAAGGGGGGCTGGTCGTTTAGGGTGAAAGGAGGCTGGCCACCCCTCGCTCTCTCTGCTGCCCTCCTGCCAGAACCCCTCCTCCTGCCAGCCAATTCAATGGAGCCAAGTGGCAGGGAGTGGGAGCACTCAAGGGCCAGCTGCCTTGGATCACAGCAGCTGCACAGGGGCAACCTGTTTGCTGCCCTGGGCTCCTGCTGGGAGGAAGGGCGGGATATAACTCAAATAATAAATAAATGAATAAATCAGAGCCAATTTTGGTACCAGCTTGAGGGTTTGAGAAGGGGGTAGATGTGCAGCCCCTTCTGGAGGTGTTTCCAGAATTTGTCCTCTACAACATGGCTGGGGAGGGGGACACTTCTGGCCCTCCAGATGTTGCTGGACTACAACTCTCATCTTCCCTGACTACTGACCCAGCTGGCTGCTGGTCCTGATGGGAGCTGGAGTCCAACACCACCTGGATCCCTGGTTTAGGCAATACTTTTGAAAAATGCCCACTGGCTGCTGGGCCAAGTTCAAGGTGCTGCTTTGGGTGTACAAAGCTATATGCAGCTTGGGACCAGGAAACCTGAAAGATTGTCTTACCCCTTAAATACCCAGTCGATCACTGCGCTCTGCAGGTGAGGGCCTCCTACAGATACCATCTTATCCGGAGGTCCGTTCTGCACAACATAGGAAACGGACTTTTAGTGTGGCCGCACCTACCCTGTGGAATTCCCTCCCCTTAAAGATTAGACAAGGGCCATCTCTGTTATCTTTTCAGTGCCTACCGAAGACCTTCCTCCTTCAACAAGCCTTTTAAGTGGAGACCTTATCCCAGTCTGTCTGTGCTGCAATTGCTTTTTAAGATCTTTTTAAAGTTGTTTTTTAAAGTTGTTTTTGAAGATGCTTTGTTTTTAAGATGTTTTTAGTGTTTTGTTCCTTGTTTGACACTCGGCTCCTTCTGGGTGGAAGGGTGAGATAAACAATAAATAAATAAATAAATAATGGATCTTTGGATGTAACTGCAATCCCCAATACCCAACTGGCTTCTTTCAACAAACAACATGACAAACAACTCTTCCCCCCCCCTCCCCTGGCAGAATGTGAAGATCCTAGAAGCCAGGCCAGGCCTTCCTGCAAGGAAAGGGGCATCACAGTGGTGCTGGCTGGTAGAGGGAGGAGGAAGGGGAGGCCAGTGGCCTGCTGTGCCCTGGAGGAAAACAGCTTCAGAGCCAGGCACTCTGAGGGAGGAAATAAGGGGCTTCTTGCTGACTGTGGTTTTACAGGATCCCCAAGGAGACCTGAACACGCACACTCGCAGGCCCGCTGATGGGAGTGAGCTCCTTCCCCATCGCCTCCATGGCTCTGCTTGTTTCCATGGCAACACCACAAGTGGAAGTTTCCATCCCAGATGCCAGATGCCTGTGGATGAGGCACAGCCCTCCGAGGGTTACCAAATATAGACAAAACTCAAAGTGCTCCACTGTACAGGGCAAAGAGGATGTGCCTGAGCCCACACCACTTGAAGAAGGGCTCTCCACAGCCCCCGGGGACTGGCCTGCTTAGAGCTGCAGCCCCCTCGACTCAAGAAGTACAAGGCCTCCTGAAGCAGAACAGCCACACAAGTAAATCAGAGCGTTCAGCTGGGGCTTCTCTGTCTTGCCTCTGCTGTGGGGATTACAAAGATCCAAAGGCCTCACTGGCCCCCAGCGTGCCCAGCTGCCCACCAGACGCAAGGAATCTGCAGAAGTCTGAATGCCAACAGACTCCTCCCCCCCCGGCTGGGTCTGAATGTGGCAGCAAAGGCAGAGCCTGGACTCAGAGCCCCCTCCCCAAGCTAGGCTCTTCAGGGTGTGGACTGAGGCACAGCTGGCCTGCAGGACCCGCCCTGTGCTGCTATTCTTCCTCGCTGCCCCAGAGTCATCTGCTGAAGTCAGGGTTGAGGGTGTCGGCACCCAGGAGCACCCAGTGGTGGGACTAGGCCGGGCTGGGCCGATGCTCCATCATCACTGCTGAACAGGAACCACTCCTCTCACTTCAACCAGCCTAAGAGGTCGTTGGGCCAATGGATTCTCCTTGTCAAGCAGAAGCTGTCTACTCAAAACAAAGCGTCTGAGCGAGTCCACACAGCCAGGTTCATGAGGTGATCTGCACGTAATAATGAGCTGGCCAGCAGCATCAACCAACCCCCAGAACTGCTCTTCCCCAGCCATCATTTGTCAGACATGGAAACCTCTGAAGGTCTTGCTAAAGGCTCCACAAAATGCCCTCTAGAAAGCAAGGAACACCAAGACCGAAGTTGCCACTCGGAATAACGAGGGAGGTAGAGCCCCCACCCACTTGCACCCGTGGTTTCCTGGTCAGTACCAATGGGCAACTCAGAAAAGGTTGCCAACTCCTGACCCAACAGAATGCCCTGGGCTTGGAGCAGCTGCATATGGCTGGCAGATGTGGGCTCCCTCATCATGGTAAAACAATGGCAGATAAAGCCAATCTGGCGCCCCGTGGGATAAGCCAACACCTGTTTGTCCCATAAAATGTGCACCGTGCCCCCCAGTGCCAATTCTACAGAGCAATGCCCTTCTGTGCCCAGGGAGTACTATTCTCTCCTTCAAGGTCAGACAATCCTGCAGCAAGGCAGACCCTGCAGCAGCTCTGCTGTTCTGTGGGACAGGGCTGAACGTGACCAGCCACTCCTAAGGACACCCCCAAGGAAGCCCTGTGAGGAGGAGGAGGCGGCGGCTTACGCTGCTTGCATGAGTTCAGGGTTGGGCACACACTGCAGTCGATGGGAAAGGAGTTGGAAAGCATTGCTCTGGGGTAGGAGCATCAGCAGCCCATACAGAGCTTTGATGAGGTAAGGGTTGTTCTTCACATCCAGCAGTTGCAAGCGGAGATCTGTAAGCAAACAAAAAAGCAATATGCAGGCTGTGGGAGCTGCAGGTATTCACACAGAGGTGCACAGAAACTCTGGGTCCTCCTTCATCCACAGACATTTCCCCCGCCTTTTGCCATGTGTCGTACCATGTGTCTTTCCTGGTAGAAAATGGGGGTCACAGAGAACACAGAGCTCCTTCCATCCACCCAGCAAATAGACCCAGAAATAGGAGGTACCAGACATTCAACAGTGAAATGGCAACACTTTGTGGGGGTGGGGAGCTGCGGTGGGTCTGTGTGCAAGGGTGCATGTGTGTGGCTGTGGGTCTCTTTGGTAATGTGGGGAGGGCGGCTGACAATTCCAACGCCTACTCCGTGGGACTTCTTCGCAGGCACAGGAAAGCTATGTGGATGGAGCAGACTGGGCCCTCCACCAAAGCACCAGGCTTGGGGACAGCAAGAGGCCACTCAGGGCCATGAGCCCACGAGGCTACATGACCTGGAATCCTCAGAAAGAATGGTGGGCGGCACAGGACAGCCAGGGCAGCAGCTCAACTTCTGGCCCTGCACGAATCCTCTTGCCTTCCTTGTCCCCTAGCCAGGGACCATTGTGTCAAAAATAGTTCCCTTGGGACCACGGAGCTGAGCTCCGGGGTCAGTGGAAAAAGCAGAACCCCCCTACAGTGAATGACATATTGGTGCATGGGGTGGGGGGGGCAGTGGAACTCTGAGCAGTGGCGCTCAAGGAGGAGGGTGAGAAGCTCAAGAGAGATCCAAGGAAGGATCTCTGGGAAGGCCCCCAAGGCACAGCAGCCAAGCGTGCCCGTATTTGAAAAGTCAAAAGGGCAGGAAGGCTGTCATTCCAATGGGATGCAGTCAAGGGAGGCTGTGGAGGGAGACGTTCCCCCCCTCCTAACGCTAGAATTCAGTGGGGGAACCCAAGGAAGCTGCGTGCTGGAAGATTCAGGACAGACAAAAGGGCTTCATCATGCAGTGCAGAATTCAAATGTGGCATTCGCTCCCACAAGAGGCAACGATTGGGTGGCTTTAAAAGGGGATTAGACAAGATTTGCGGGAAGAGGCAAAGGCCATCCACGGCTCCTAGCCACGGAGGCTATTTCCTACCTCCAGTGTTAGGAGGCAGCCTGCCTCTGAATGCCAGTTGCAATCTCGTGTGTTGCATTGCCCCAATTCTTCCTCTGGGGAGCTCAAAGTGAGATCTTTGCCTCACAACAGTCCTGTGGGGCAAGACAGGGTGAGAGGCAGCATTGCCCCCACCTCCAAGGAGGGTCATGGAGTGAGAGGTTTCTGCAGGGAACAGGAGCTCCGTGCACTTCCGGGAAGCTTCAAAGGTTTGATCACATTTCCTTCTGGAAGCAGCAGGCTAGAGACTTGCTTTGTGGGAATAATCTGAGATTGTATGTCTGTGCAAGGGGCCAGGCTTCTGTGAGGTTTCCCATGGGTCAAAGTGGCTTAAATGTTTATCCCCACTAGATTGGTGCCAGCAGCTGCATAGGGAAGAATGCTTGCCGGGGGGCAATGTCACAGCGCCGCAGGAGTGGGAGAAACAGCTTCTACTGATGCTCTCTCCTCCCAAGCAACAAGCAGCTCAGAAGCCCATTCCTAAGTGGAATTGGCCACCTCCAGGCTGTGGAGCTTCAACGCAAAAGTCAGAACCTAGAATCAGAGAGTTGGAATGGGCCTTGCAGGCCATCTGGTAGCCCAACCGTCCTGCTGAATGGAAGGAACCCAGGCCTAGAGCCTCCCCAGCTGGCAGAGGGCTTCCCAGCCTCTCTTTGTAGACCTACCCGCCTGCGCAATGGGTTCCCTGGTCACACTGCGCTTACTGGCAAGCACCTTCTCCTAACGCTCAACCAAAATCTACCATCCTGTCACTGAAGCCTATGCCATCTAGTCCTGCCCTCTGGGGCAGCAGCAGCAGAGAACAAGCCTTTGCCCTCCTTCATATGCTATTGTGTCTGTCCCCCTCCAGAGTAAGCATACTCCCTTCCTTCCACCTTTCCTCATACGGCTGGTTTCCCATGCCCCTGTTTCCTTTGCCCTTTCTGTGCCACTGCAGTGCTGCTGCCGGATGCCTCTAATAATGGACCGGCAAACTGGAAAGTCTTACAGCAAAGAGGCTCATAACTTCTGCTCCATTTATTTGGGCACAGTTGCCAATGGCACTGGGGAGCAGGGAAGGGAACGTGCTGCGGGGGCGCATGTAGGTCAACACACCACGTGTAAGGCTGACAACCCTCCTGCCAACACAGACAGACACACACACAATTTTGCGGCTGAGGAAGAAGGAAGAGCACAAGGAACTTACATGTAAAAATCGGGCACTCTATCAACTGGACCAGCTTGTCAACCTCGATGAGGAAATCAACTGTGACGTCCAGATCACCGCTGGGCACCTGCTGTTAAGGATTCTAATCTGCCTGTGCTGGGTGATGAGAGCTGCAGTGCAAAACATCTGGAGGGCACTAGGGTGGGGAAGGCCACACTACCTTACAGACAAGGATCAGGGAGTGAAGGAACGTGGCTTTCTGAAGATCCTGGTTCCGAAGACGACATGACGGCAACCTGCAAAATTGCCCTGCCTCTTGAGGGGGCTTGTGCCAAGAGGCCCTGCCCAGCTCCATTCTCCCAAGGCCAAGCACAACATACAGATTGTTGTGCCAAATCTGACAGCTCCCTCCTTCTCAATATGGAAACTTGCTAAAAACAGAGAAACAGTTTTATCTTCTTTGTTGGAGAAAAATCCCAAGACCACACAGTTTCTATTAAGCCACGCCCACATTCAGAAATTTTGTGGCAGGAGCAGGTCCGTGATAACAGCAAATGTTTAAATACAAGCAGTCTAGTGGATTTCAAGTTTCTGGAAGTGATAATTTTAATACAATTATTTTTAGTAGAATTTAAGTGCTTAGCACCCACCATTTTTCTGTCAAGTCAGAAAAGTAGCAAATGCCCAGCACTGCTGTTTTCTTTTTTTCTTAACCCCCCCCCCCAAAGCATTAGGATAAGAACAGAACCAAAATAAAAAACCATACAGGGATAATCTAGCAAAAATGCTTTGTATTATAAAATCAAATTAACAGTATAGCTAAGCAGCCATAAATACAACAAATCCATTTTCAGTAACATTACCCCAGATTAACCATGTCAAATACATAATAACCTGTTTCCGTTTCTTCACAGGTAATAAAAGATAAAACATAAGATGAGTCTTACATTCTCCAAATGTGAGACTCATCTTATATTACATAGATAGGGGAAACTAGAGTATTCTTGGGCTGCTTCATTTGCATAAGGTATAAAGTCAAACCAAATAGCAAAGAAATGGTTTGGGGCATTTTGTCCCCTTGATATGTTTAATTTGTGCAACATTTTTCGTCCAATAAGGCAGTTTGCCAAACCTTGTAGTACCAGTAATCTAGATTCTTAAGGTCAACATTTTTCCTAAATTTGGCAATTGTTGCCTGAGTCACCATTATAAAATGGGAGACAAGCTTATTGCAGTCGCTTGCAACAAACAAGTTCAGAAGTGTTAGATATGCGGAGGGATGAATTGCTTGATTAGTAATAAAGGAAACTTCTGCAAATACCTCATCTCCAAATCCCTAACCTTTGGACAATCCTATCACATGTGATTATAGGTGCTGGCCACTTGGCACCCTCTCGAACATATGGGGCAGATACCAGGTTGCCTAAAAGAAAGATCTTGAGGTGTTAAAATATGAACCATGTGCTATTTTTTATTATAATTCAGAGGATAGCAATTTGTATGGGGCTCTAGTCTACAAGCTACACCTGTCCTTGCCCTCTATAAGGATTTCCCAATTTTGTTCCCACCATTTTTTTTTACTTTGATTTTGCCCATGAGCAGCGCCTGAAAGTACGTATCTTTGAAACCATGTTTTTTAAAAGCAAGTGTGGTTAGTTGTCTACTAGCATCTTTCCTTGTTGTCAAGTTCAAAAGGAATGACCTTAATTGGCATCTTAAAAGCCAAGGGAAGGGGAGTATTACTTAGTGTTTTCAAGGCTTCCAGAGACAACAGAGCACCTTCTACATAATAATCCAGCAGGCAAAATAGACTTTGGGACTTCCAGGACTGCACATCATACACTCTTCCATTATTTTTACAAGCTGGGTGATACTGTGGCAGGATTCTTGGAGATACCCCAGCCCTGTTGTTTTCAAGCCAGAAAAAGAAATGCCCCAGGCACTCTCAAGCCAGAAATATCCAGGTCTGCCTCAGCAGCCTAGAAAACAATGCCGCCATGGAGAAGCTAAGATGGGAAGCAGGAAACCATTCTTCGAAGGCACTCCCTAGCCAGAACACTAGAAGACAGGGAAATGGGCATGGGCACCCATCTGCTCACCAGGGCTCAGTTATTAATTTGTTTCTTCCTATGGCACCTGCAAAAGGTCTCAATAAATAACCCCTAAAAAAAAGTGCACAAGAGATTGTGCTTCCTGCTCGGATCCTTCTTGCATGGCCTCAGCCACTCCTACACTGAACATGCCCCTTTAAACATGCCCACATTTCACTGGATGCCAGAATTATAAAGCTAGTTGTGTAACAAAGAGGCCAAAGATATTCCTGGTCAAGCCTTCCTCCTCCCTCAACTATGGCCCTGTGATGACTGCTGAGCAACTAAAGAGAATCCAAGGTTGAGGCAGGATCAGAAGTGTACAGTGACAGCATTCGGGACAAGACAAGACTGAAAGAAAATGCTGTGGCTTCCTTGCTCTTGTGCTTCGTTCTGTTTTGCATGGCTGAGCAAGAGGTTCCAGCAAGAAGTGCATGCAGGGATCATCCGTCTCCACAGCCCAGCCTCTTATCTATGGGCCTCCATGGCCCACCCAAGGGAGGGGAAGGAAACTGCCCCACCCCCATGATTGCATAATGGGATATTTGCCTCTCTGGGAAGCGGATATGGCCTGTTCTTCAAGAAACTCTTCCATAGACCTTAAAACAGAAACAAGTGTGGATCCTGGATCCTGCATGTACCTAAGATGTATGTCATGCACATATAGTACTTTGTTCATGCTAAAGAAAAGAATTAAGAACTCTGACAATGAGTTCACAATGATTTTAAAAAAAGTGGCTCACCCCTTACAGGTGAGACTTCAGACAAAAAGGCAACCCCAGACAAAGGTGCCCCAGCATTCCGGCAGCTTGAGAGAACTGCCTGGGTCTCGACTCAGGAGTGATGTGTTACAAACTGTCCTCAAAACTTACCTTTTTCAGGCATAACTCAGTAGATGCTGTGTACAGGCATGGAATTTGTTTGTTTATCTGGGTTATTTGCAACCTATTGAAAGCTGATTTGGGGATCAATCCAAAGGCAGGATGTAAATCTTCAAAATAATATCCTATTGCAACTAAGTCAAAGAATGTGTCATTGAAGTAATTCCCTGCTCTCTCTTCCTCCATCCCTTTCTGCTTCCTCTGTTTTTCACAGTGTCTATTTTAAGGATGCCAAAACCGTTTGGGGTGGGGACCTGTCACATCTGCTGGTTGGGAAGCAATGTGCACACGGACAGCCCTAAATAAATATATGGACCGCCTGAAGAGGTTAGGCATGGGGGGCACTGTATTGCAGTGGTTCCATTCCTTCCTCTCTGGTAGGTACCAAAGAATGGCATTGGAGGATGAGGTCTCGGATCCTTGGCATCTCACTTGTGGGGTGCCACAGGGTTCCATCCTCTCCCCGATGCTGTTCAACATCTATATAAAGCCGCTGGGGGCAATCATCAGGAGATTTGGGCTGCAATGTCATCAGTATGCGGATGACACGCAGCTCTATCTCTCATTTAAATCTTCACCGAGGTTGGCTGTAGAAACCCTGTCCAAGTGCCTGGAGTCGGTGAGTGGCTGGATGGGAAGGAATAAGCTGAAGCTGAACCCTGACAAAACCGAGGTACTGTTTGTGGGAGACAAGGGAAGGCTGGGGGATGTGGACCTGGTGCTCAATGGGGTACGTTTGCCCCTGAAAGACCAGGTCCGCAGCCTGGGGGTCATTCTTGACTCCCAGCTGACCATGGAGGCTCAAGTCTCGGCTGTGAGCCGGGCGGCGCTGTATCAACTCCATCTGATATGGAGGCTGCGCCCCTACCTTCCCAACCATCTGCTCCCACCGGTGGTACATGCCCTGGTCACCTCTCGCCTAGACTACTGTAATGCGCTCTATGTGGGGTTACCCTTGAAAATGGTCCGGAAGCTGCAACTGGTACAGAATGCGGCGGCTCGTCTGATTAAAGGCAGCCGCCGGCAAGATCACATCACTCCAGTGCTGAAGGAGTTGCACTGGCTACCGGTTGTTTACCGGGCCCAATTCAAGGTGTTGGTTTTGACCTTTAAAACCCTACACGGTTTTACCCCAGTCTATCTGAAGGAGCGCCTCCAGCATCAGCAGGGATGCCGCTCAACAAGATTAGCCTCAGAAGACCTTCTCTCGATCCCACCGGTTAAAACAGCTAGACTGGTGAGGACTAGAGAGAGGGCTTTTTCAATAGTGGCCCCCACCCTGTGGAACTCTCTCTCAAATGATCTCCGCCATGCCCCTTCTATGATGAGCTTCCGCCAGGCCTTGAAGACCTGGCTCTTCAGGCAGGCTTTTGGGGTGGGTTAGGTTTCTTACTGTGATGGTTTTAAATTTTAACGTTTTAATGTATTGTTTTTTATCTTGTACGTCGCCCAGAGTGGCTGGACAACCAGCCAGATGGGCGACTAATAAATTTAATAAATAAATAAATAAATAAAATGTGTAAAAATGTTTCAAACTCATATTTCCCTGCATCTCTTCTGGGGTGTCCTGATCTTGTAAAATTTGCTACAGCCCGTAAGACACAACTCTCTGAACGTGGAGCTGTCAGCCCAGGTCCTTTCCTAGAACACAGAGAGACAGGAAGATGGAAGACAGACTGCGCATGTACAAGGAAGTCTAGGACTTGTCATCTGAGGCTGCTTCCCTGCGTGGCATTCTCTCTCCATCAACATCATCGAAGGCCCTCCTCCGGGTGCCTACTCAGAAAGACGCCCGGAAGGCGACTACAGGAATGAGGGCCTTCTCGGTAGTGGCCCCCGAACTATGGAACACCCTTCCTGACGAGGTACGCCTGGCACCTACTTTACTATCTTTTCGGCGCCAGGTGAAAACCTTCCTCTTTGCCCAGGCATTTTAATATTTTTAGTATTTTAGTATTTGTATTCAATGTTTGTAAAGATAGTTATATGTTTCATCTTTTTTCTCTAATTACTTTTGATTTGTATTTAATATGGGTTTATTATGTTAATCTCACTTTTGTTGTATGTTTAAATTGTTGATTTGATGATCAGGTGGTTTTTAAATTGAATGTAAATATATATATTTTTTATCCAATGTACACCGCCCAGAAAGCCTTGCTATGGGTGGTATAAAAACTGAATTAAATAAATAAAAATAAATAAAGAAACAGCTCCAAGCCCAAGAGGTCCTTCGTTCCTGCTGGCAGTTGCTATACACAGGGAGGGAGGGAGGGGGAGAAGCACCATTACAATCTGGGAGTGTCAGGCCCTAAACCATATGCAAGTAAATGAGTCAGGGCTCTGGTCTCCGGAGAAGAAGTGACAGCAGATCCCAGGGGCAGGGAGTAAAGTCGGAGGAGCATTCATCTGCGTACAGTGATTATAGACACATGCCATGCTACCATGTCTGGCTATGAATACAAATCAAGCAGTCAGAAATATATTAAACAAGGGGAGCTAAGAGACACTAACCAACCATCCAGTTTTTCAACACACACACACACACACACACACTCTGCCTTTTTTTTTTTCTTTTGCGGGCTGCTGCTGCTGCTGAGTGTCGTGCCTTAGAGTTAAAGACATGATGCATGGGCGCTGCCCAAGGCAACCCTTTTGGTTCATTATCCTGCCTGACAAGGAACCTCAGAAGGAAATTGGACCACAAGAGCTGAGCTAACTGTTCAGCAGAGTCTAATGGCCAGGGTCTGCCGGCCAGGTACTCAGCAAGCTAACACCTACTCAGGGAATCATTAGGAAAAGATTGCCACCACCAAATGGTGCACCACGCGCACCATTCTGCGAACAGGCAGGCAGCTACTTATCCTTTCCTAGATGTACTGCTCTCAACATTTAATTAATTAATTGACTGATTGATTTATATCCCACCCTTCCTCCCAGCAGCAACCCAGGGCAGCAAGTTTAGACTTAGGAAGTTTTTGGCAAGACCGGTAATCAAAGCTGAAGGGCCTGAAAGTTGTGACCCAGGCAGGAACATGGCACAGGATACATTTACATGTTATGGGAAGTCAAAAATATTGAAAGGCTCCTGGCCCAGCATTATCTCCCAAGCAGGGACTGTGGCTTGTTTTACTCCAAAAAAACCACAACAGGCCAAAGTTTCTTCTTGGTTTAGCAATCATAATTTGTTCAAGTGAAACAAACCATGATTCCTGGTTTGGAATTAAGTGCTAGTGGGGAGGAGAGAAACTAGGGCAATGTGCTAATGCACAGTCAATCATTGGCTGCTGGCAGGGGTGGTTGAACCGGGGGGAGGGGTCTGGATGTTGCTGGATTCCAGCCCCCTCCATCATGCTTGCTGGGACTGACAGGATTTGGAGTCCAACAACACAGAATGATAGAATAGTAGAGTTGGAAGGGGCCTACAAGGCCATCGAGTCCAACCCCCTGCGCAATGCAGGAATCCAAATCAAAGCATTCCCGACAGATGGCTCTCCAGCTGCCTCTTGAATGTCTCCAGTGTCGGAGAGCCCACTACCTCTCTAGGTAATTGGTTCCATTGCCGTATGGCTCTAACAGTTAGGAAGTTTTTCCTGATGTCCAGTTGAAATCTGGCTTCCTGCAACTTGAGCCCATTATTCTGTGTCCTGCACTCTGGGACGATCAAGGAGATCCCAGCCCTCCTCTGTGTGACAACCTCTCATGTACTTGAAGAATGCTATCACATCTCCCCTCAGTCTTCTCTTCTCCAGCCTAAACATGCCCAGTTCTTTCAGTCTCTCCTCACAGGACTTTGTTTCCAGTCCCCTGATCATCCTTGTTGCCCTCCTCTGAACCTGTTCCAGTTTATCTGCATCCTTCTTGAAGTGCGGACACCAGAACTGGACACAGTATTCAAGATGAGGCCTAACCAGTGCTGAATAGAGGGGAAAGCTATTTGGAAATTTGGATTTGGAACATCTGAAGGGCCACAATGTTCCCCGCTCTGGTTTGTGGTTTACTGTGGCACGTGAATTTGGCCACTAAAGTCCTGCCTTGTCTCTAACAAATATTGCTCCTGCATTGCCTAAGAGGCATACTCTGTGACTGTGAGGGGCAGATGACTGCTGAGAGAGAGAGAAGAGAACCGCAGAGGATACCAAGTTTAGCTGAGGCACCAACTGACAGCAGAGCTCACCTGGAGATGTATGAATGCGCACAAGGTTTAGCTGCCTTTTTGAAAGGGTGGGAAGGTTTCACACATGGCCTGAAAAGCTTCCATGTCCAGCTGTGCTTTTATACTCTGGTCCAGACAGTCCAAGTCACTGCATGAGTGGAACAAGACTCCAGGCGAGTACACACCAGATTCTGTGGGAGAAGCATGGTGCACAAGGGGCACGGAGCAACTCCAGCCCCGGTCATTGTTCCCCTCTCCCCACACCCTTGCAGCCATTGAATTGGCACCCTTTTCCAGTCAAAGGATCACTTCTGGTCTCTGCCACTCTTGTGATGCACAATGGAGAATCTCAGAAAACAAAGATCCCCACGGTGCAGAGGACCTTGGGGCTGATCTTGCTTACTCAGATGTCTGAGGTCACTATAGTTTGTTGTGGCCCATGAGGCAGCAGCTTCCAAGGCCTGTTTAGACTCCATGGCCCACCAAGAGCCGCCGTCTCAGGCCACCCTCCCTCACTATGCTAGAAGGATACAACTTCTGGATGAGGTCATAGGCATGCTTGTAGTTCTGAGTGAGGAAGCAGAGGGAGACGGTGGTCACAGGGTTATGACACCAGGAACGGTAGAGACAGCAGAACAGGTTGCGGCTCTCCTGGGTAGACAAAACAGCAAGAGGACATGACTTTACAGCTCAACACACTTTATAGCTCCTAAGTCAGCCCTCAGGCTCATTCAGCCAGCAGAAAAGGGTCCTGCAAACGAGGGTGGAGACTGCTCCTGCACCAGTGCAGGGCCAGGCACACCCGCTGCCCTTCAAGCAGGGCTACTTCACTGCCCCTGCCCTCCTGCTCAGTGGGGCATCTGGTTGGCCACTGTGGGAATAGGAAGCTGGAGCCCCTTTTGTCCAATTCAGCTGCAGGCCTCTTCACTCCCAACAGTATCAGGGGCTGTGGCCTCTGTTCTCTCAATCCCATCTTACTATATGCCCCCCCCAGCCCTGCTAATATCCCTCAGCCTGTACTTCCCCTCCTTAGATTGGCCCAAGTCCTTTCTGTCCTCGTGAGCACTCTGCA